>NC_087352.1:5306305-5616235 GCF_030014295.1 Loxodonta africana | reverse complement strand
CCACAGGGTCGCTGAATGACGACCATGACTTCCCTCTCCCTGCGAGGTATTTTCGTAAGTACGCTATGCTCACTTTTTTTTACAGTACCATCTAAAAAAAAGGGGCGGGGGCGAGCACAGTGGTTCTTACAAAAATACCTCGTTGGGGGGAAGGGAATGGTTAGCAATCAAACTTAGAAGATATGCGTTATTTGCGTAAAATATTGTAATTCCACCTCAGCTTTGCACCGGCTGTTCCCTCTGCCTGATGTTTGCACGTCTGCTTCCTTCTAGTCATCCAGGTCTCAGCAGAAGAGAAGCTAACTCAGAGAGGTCTCCTCTAAACACGCTGTCCAAATGGCCTCCCTCTCATCCATCACTCTGTCCTGTTCCCCCCTCTCTCTGTGCTTTCCCTTCGTGGCATTTTCTACCTCCAACGACATGTTTACTTATTCTGTCTCTCCCTCTGAAAAATGACAAACCCATCCAATTTGTTTACCACAGTAGCCAGATGCCTGGTGCCACCTGCAACACACAAACTTCTCCACATTTACATGAATAAAGACGCCATTAAGTGCTTTACAGAAATAACTTCACTCAATTCTCACAACCCCATGAGGAAGCGACTAAGGCCACCCCCACAACATTCCCATTTTACTAACATGGAAACAGGCTTTGACAGGAATCAATGGCCCAGGAAGAGTGTCTTAAGGGTGCTGAGAAGGACAAGGCAGAGACGGGACCAGGACTCAAGTCTATCCAAACCCAGCACTACCACCTCAACCAAACTGCCTACGTTGACAGCAAGCAGAGTTTAAGCTCAACAAAGGAAGGAGTGGTCTTACCACCCAGGCCTGAAAAAAGTACGAATATCTTATGTAAAGAAGGGAACTGTGCAAAAGATATTTGGTGAACTGGACCAATAAGCAGCATCATGATAAATAGAGAAGAGATTGAAGTTGTCAAGGGTTTCATTTTACTTGGATCCACAATCAACAGCCATGGAAGCAGCAGTCAGGAAATCAAAAGACGCACTGCACTGCATAAATCTGCTGCAAAGGACCTCTTCAAAGTATTGAAGAGCAAAGATGTCACCCTGAAGACTAAGGTGCGCCTGACCCAAGCCATGGTATTTTCAATCACATCATATGCACGGGAAAGCTAGACAATGCAAAGGAAGACGGAAGAAGAGTTGACGCCTTCAAATTGTGGTGTTAGCAAAGAATATTGAATATATCGTGGACTGCCAAAAGAATGAACAAATCTGTCTTGGAAAAAGTGTGGCCAGAATACTCCTTAGACGCAAGGACGGCGAGACCGCGTCTTACATAGTTTGGACATGTTGTCAGGAGGGATCAGTCCCTGGAGAAGGACATCATGCTTGATAGAGTATGGGGTTGGCGGAAAAGAAGAAGACCCTCAACGAGGTGGATTGACACAGTGGCTGCGACAACGAGCTCAAGCATAACAACAACTGTACGGATGGCGCAGGACCGGGCAGTGTTTCGTTCTGTTGTGCATAGGGTCGCTATGAGTCGGAACCGACTCGACGGCACCTAACAACAGATACTAGAGGATGGGTGAAGGAAATGTGTGTGTACCTGTTTGGGGTGGGGGAATGGGAGCAAGGGTGTTTTGAAGCAATTAGCCAGAAATTCTTTGTGACGTTTCTAGTTTTCATCTCTTACCTTTTGTCCTCATGCGCCTAGTTTGAGGCCCAGGCATTCCACTGGACTCAGGACCACTGCCTAGCCTCTAGCCTCCCCTCCTGCCCACTCCAGTTCACCCTTCCCAGCTGTGAGGATTTTTCACAACCGACAACTGACTGTGTCCCTTGCGTAGCTCTACAATGCCTTCAGGATAAGCTCACCAATTCATTCAGCCCAGAAGGCCCCGAGAGCCAGGAGTGCCTTGCTCATGGGAAGCTTCAGCCACACAAAACTACTTATAGTTCCCAGAACATCCCAGGCTCTTTTGTCCCTAGGTAGTTATATAGCTGGTCAAAGTCATGAATACCTTTCTCCCTCACCAAATGCTGCTTCCTCAAGCTTTGGAGGGCTTCTACCAAACCCTGGTGGCTAGTGGTCAAAAACAACAGCTGCTAACCAAAAGGTCAGCAGTTTGAATCCACCAGGTGCTCCCTGAAAGCCATACAGGGCAGTTCTGCTCTGTCCTATAGGGTCACTATGAGTCGGAATTTACTTGATGTCCAGATTTGGGGTTTTTTTTTTTTTTTTGAAACTGAATGAATCTCTGTCCTTCTACATACCCAACCCCCTCCCCTTACTCATCCTGGCTGTATTCTTCCACCTGGGCCTCTCCCCACCATAGCCCTGATCCTCTGACTTGTCACAATCAGATGACGGGTCTGTCTCCTCCACTGGACTGTGGCTCCATCAGGGCAGGGCCAGGGCTGACTTGCTCCCCATGGTGCCCTCAGCACCTCACCACCTAGCATGGCCAGGCGTGATAGTTTAAAAGCATGTGCAGAATCTACATTCCTTGTTTTGTTTTTTTCCAACAGCAACTTTATCAGTAACCTCAAATTTAATTCCAGCAGCTCCTTTGTGATAACAACCAACACCTACCTGATTCTTCCTACCAAGTACCATAAAAAGCACTGCATGGAGATTTAGCTAATTTAATCCTCACAACATCCATGCAAACATGGTATTATGATCTTGCCCAGTTTTCAGAGCCCTGGTGGCACAGTGTTAACAGCTCCGCTGCTCACCAAAAAGGTTGGCAGTTCAAATCCACCAGCGGCTCCTTGGAAACTCCATTGGGTAGTTCTACTCTGTCCTATAGGATCACTATGAGTCTAAAGTGGCTTGATGGCAATGGGTGTTTGGGTTAGTCCAGTTTTCAGATAAAGAAAAAAGTGGGATTCAGTAAAGGGGACAACTTGCTTGAGAAAATAGAAGAGTCTATACAATGTCAAGTATGTTCTTAAACAGAACTCCAAACTGGTGGCCTCAGCTACTTTCCCTGCTGTGTGACCTTGGGCAAGTCAAGTCACACTTGAGTGTCAATTTTCTATCTGAGACACAGGATTAACAAAAGCTTCTTCCAGCAGGATTGTTAAATGGAAATTTATGTAAAAGTGGATAGCTCACCACGTGGTACAGAATGTTCAGTTACTGTTGCGTATTTTCATTGTGGACTGGTCACTGAAAACATGACAGTGACCTAGAGAGCTCCAGTCCCTGCCCTCACAGAACTCACAGGTTGGTGGGGAGACATGACAGCCCAGAGTGATCAGGACTTGATGCCCAGGGCCTGTAAGTCAGAGGGAGACACCTGGGGGAGGAATGGTCCTGTGAACTGAGCCGTGAAAGACAAGCAATAGTGGCCAAGTTAGCGGGTAGGGCGTGGATCAACTAAGGGAGTGTTAAAAGTCAGAGGACGCAGCATGTGCGAGGACCGAAGGGTTAGCTCTAACAGGCAGGCTGGAGTAGACAAAGATAGAGAAGCGATGGGAGGGGCCAACTCGTGCGGTACAGCCCGGCGCTTGGGCCACTGGAGAACTCACCATCCTTCTTGATCTTCTCGTTGAGATTGTTGATATAAATTGTGTGGTTGGGGCGGGTCTCGGGAACTGCCATGGAGCTAGATGCCGAGGTAGGGCTAAGAAAAGGAAAAAGGGAACTTCACGCCTGGGTTTTTCTAAATCCTTTGCCCCAACTCTAGTTTAACGGACTGCTCACGGATCTTCCTTCCCGGAAAAAGTCAGTTTGGGCAACGCGGCGGGGGCAGAACCCGCTTCCAATCCCCGCGTGCTAAGGGAAACCTCGAGAGGTTTACTACGAGTCCCAGAATGCTCTACGCGACCCAGTAGGCGGGGCGTCCTACATGGCGATTCCTATTGACTCACACGCCCAAAGGGCGGCCCAGGAGAAAACACCCGGATGTAAAACCAGTTAAGGAAGGGGAGACAAATTTGGGGTATCCTGGGCTCATGCAGCGGGAAAGTTTCTCCAGACAAGATGCGGGAGAGTCCGAGCTCCATCTGCGCCACCCGCCCGTCGCCGATGACCGCCTGTGACCGAGATTACTCACCGACCGGACAGCAGCTCCCACAAGTAGCGTCTCCTGAGTTCCTGAGGTTGGACCACAAAGCTTCCTCCCTTGACCCAGCCTTTGCCTTCCCGCAAGCCAATCTCCGCGTGGAAACTTGGCAGTTTGACCAATCAGAGTAAATTTCACCTCCCTCACCAATAGCTTGCCAATCAAAACGACACTTGGGTTCCCGCCTAGGGAGAAAACCCCGCCCCAGCTTGTGTGCTTCCTATGCCGCCAGATGCCTCGGGGCGTACGGACCAATCAGTGAAGGCTACGCCCCCTCACGCGCTCCTTGCCAATCGAGACGCGGCTCGCTCTGCAGCTTCTTCCGGCGAGGATCCTTTGATAGCTCCACCTCTCAGCCCGCACTGCCATTTTCTACCACGTGATTGCCGAAGGGGCGGGCATAAGTTGCGAGTTCTACCACGTGACGTGAGAAAACCTGTGTGCGGCAGCCGCCATTTTGCGAGGAGACGGGGCGGGTGTTTTCCAACTCCGTTCATTTTCCCCGGGCATCGCCGCTCTTTCCGGCCTCCCGGAAAGGCTCAGAGCCTTTCCCAACTCGCAGACTTTGTTTCTCAGTTATTCCAGGACCCTGTCTACAACTAGGCAGTTTTCTCTACCCAGTGTCCTTTTTGACCTCTGGCTCAAAGATCAGCTCAGAGGTTCGAACTTCGGCTTGGGGGTGGGGGTGGGGAACAGAGTCTAATTACCCCAGTCCTTAGCTCGAGACTCCTAAACCCCACGTTTTAGGCGCTACACCCCAAGATTGAGGCCCGTTATCCCAAAATTTAACTCATGAGTTTCCAAGTCTTGACCTGGACAAGTTAACTCCTAATCTCCTCCCCTCTCGTCCCGCAAACCAACCCGCCCCAGCCCCATACTAGCGGATGTGAGATTAAAAGACCCCACCCTGTTAACTCTCAGATCCTCGACTTGAGCCTGCACAAGCCCTGCGTCCACCTTGTTCGTTTCCCATTGTTCTGCTCTCATGTTCTAGGACTCAGCTGTAAAACCTTCGTAATCCCCATCTCTGCAGCCAACCTTAAACAGCATTTTGAAGGATCCTTCCCTTTCGCATTTCCACCGAGCTGCTCTCAAGTACTCCGAAATGACTTCTCCATGCTCATCTCTAGAGCCCCCAGTCCTTCCTCCCAGCGCCCCTACACCCCAGGCCTCCATTCCACCTCTCGTGCCTCCAAATTCCCCGGATGTAACTTTTCTACCCATTTCCTCGAGTCTCCAGACCCCTTTTCCCCCACCACCCCCACTGCCGCCTCCACCTCCTGCTTTGGGGCTTGCTCCCCCTCACGTCTTCGGCATGGAAAAGAGCCAGCTGCTGAAGGAGGCCTTGGAGAAGGCCGGCCCAGTCCCCACCGGCAGAGAGGATGTGAAGAGACTTCTGAAGCTGCACAAGGACCGGTAGGGTCTCCTCTTCACCCACCCAGTCATCTTACCAACTACCTGTCCCAGATCATTTTATCCTCTTCTTGGGGTTTCCTGTTTGTCCTCAAGGTCAAACAGCCTGGTCGGACCAGTCCCCTACTGAGCCCTCCGGTGGTGGTATGGCTCCATCAATGAAGAAAGGTCCTGCCATCACAAGTGCCTAGTCCAGTGGAGGAGGCAGACTACACACACCAAACAGTGACAGCCCAGAGTGGTCAGGGCTGTGATGGGGGAGCCCAAATGGGGCACCTGACCCAGCCTGGGGACAGAGGGGGCTTCCTGGAGAAGGGGAACCTTGAGTGCTATTGAGCAAGTCTTGCAAGGGGTGCATGATGAAGAGCAAACGGCTCATGCAGAGGCCCAGAGTTAAAGGGGGGCATGCTGTTTTAAAGAAATTGCAAGCATTTCCTCACCGAGACAGGGAGGTGGCAAAGGGGGACAGGAGCCAGATCACACATGAGGTAGCAGGGTGGGCCATGGTAAGGGGGCTGGACTTTGCCCTGAGGGCTCTGGGGAGCCATAGGAAGAACTACTTACGCTGGATGAGGCTACCTGTGACACGTAGATGGTAGGTGGTGAGACTAGAGTCAGAGCCCAGGGAGGAAGCTGGAGGACCAGACTGGAGAGGAGGGGACCAGACCAGGGTTGAGGTGGTGGGCAGGGGGAGGAGGTGAAGAGGACCCAGTTGAATGATTGCCTGGCTGACAGGAATCAGGGGAACTGACTTGTCCAGACTCAGAAGAACTTTCAAGCTCTTCTTAGTTTATAATTTGTCTTAAATGCCCCAACCATGATGAGGTTAATTAAACACAAATAAAATGAGCTCGTTATTGTGTCAGGCACCTTTCTCTAATGGTTTTTAGGTATTGAACTATCTAATTCTCTTAGCAACCTAATGAGGTAGAAGCTATTATTGTGTTGTTTTCCAGATGAGAAAACAGGCTCATAGAGGTGAAATCACGGAGCTGTAGAATTAAGAGAAAGGGCCCAAATTGAACCTGGGCAGGGTGGCTTTGGAAACCCTGGTAGTATAGCAGTTAAGAGCTAAGGCTGCTAACCAAAGGGTCGGCAGTTCGAATCCACCAAGCACTCCTTGGAAACCACATGGGGTAGTTCTGTTCTGTCCTGTAGGGTTGCTATGAGCCGGAATTGACTCGACAGCAACGGATTTTTGGTTTTTAGGTTGGCTTCGCACTTTAAACCACTGTGTTGTAACATCATCTCTTTTTTGGTCAGGAGCCCTGGGTTCCCCTTCAGCCTCTCTCTCTTACTGACTCTGAGATGGAAATGAAGACTCTGGGGCTCTGCCCTCTCCTGAGCCCTGGAGGGAAAGGAGGAGGTTGGGATCACCAGAACTTTTCCCCCGGCCTCCCCAAGGGGAGGAAAGGGGGGCTGGTCAGACACGTAAGGACTTATTATTTTAGGCCATCAGCCTAAATTTTTCGGGATTTAGGTGACCATTTAATTTCACCCACGTTAAAGGATTTTCACCTTATTTAACAGTTTAAACGTTTGACTGCGAACCAAAAGGTTGCCAGTTCAAATCTACCAACCGTTCCTTGGAAACCCTATGGAGACAGTTCTGCGCTGTTCTATAGGGTCGTTATGAGTCAGCATTGACTCAGTGGCAACAGGTTTGGGTTTTTTTTAAAACAGGGTTTAGCTGTAGCGGCACGTCTTTGAGGAATTTTCTCTAATCTGTGTCCCTGGCTTCTAGTTGCATGGCTTTTGCACATCTGCTCTTTGCCTCCTCAGTAACTGAGAAGGAGCAGAGAGCACGCAGGGGGAAGGATGATTCCCGCTGGCCAGAGAGGGGAACAGGCTCAGACAGGGCAAGGGCCTCCTGGGGGCGAAGGAAGTCAGTGATGCGGCCAGGAGCCAGCCTGGGGCCTTAGAGTGGCCTGGCCTGTGTTCCCTTCCTGTGTCCGGGTATCTTTGTATGCTCTGCCCCACCTGGACCTTGAGGGGCCCTCGGGGCTGATCCTGCCTGACCCGAGTGCGGCTCTGATTCAGTTTCAGAAGTGACCTGCAGTGGATCCTCTTCTGTGCTGATCTGCCGTCCCTCATCCAAGAAGGCCCTCAGTAAGTTCTCTGACCCAGGACCCCACCCCCTTGTCCACCCTGTACTCTGAGCCTCTGCCCGTGCTGGGCTTACCCAGAGGGAGGCTGGGACAAGGCCCCAGCGACCTGGGGAGGGAAGGGGGGACCTGCCAGGACACGGTCTCGGGTGTGTCCATAGCGAATAGAGATTTGGAATGAATGAGTGAGCAAATGAAGAAACTGACGGGTGAAAAGACGAACCTGGTCCATCCTCTCTAACCCCGTACTGGCACCTTGTATTCCAGGAAACCCATGTGACGTTTCTCCCTGCCCACCCCTTCATCTCTCCAGCCCTAGGCTCAGGCCTTGGCCATTCTCTGTCCCATGGTGGGGAGTCAGGTCTCCCCATCTGGCCTGGGAGAGGGGAGGAGAACTCCCCCAAGGCAGCAAACCTGATCCCCACACTCCAGCTTCTAGGCAGAGGGGGCCCAGTAACAAAGTGACTTAGGGATTGAGGGGCTGGGCCCCTGCCTGTCTCTCCCCAGGTGCGGGCTAGTGGCCTTGTGGATGGCAGGCACTCTCCTGGCGCCCCCCAACGGTGTCCCCTTGGAGAGACTGATGCAGGTGGCACTGGAGAGAGGCTACACCGCCCAGGGGGAGATGTTCTCTGGTGAGCTGGGAGCAGGAGGGTCTGCAGCTGGGTCTTCACTCGGAGAGGCCAGGGGTAGCACTACCAGGTGCGGGACAGGCTCTCATGCCATCCCTCAGCCCTTGTCGCACAGTCGGGGGTCGTGGTCATGAGGTGGACACTAGGTTCCCAACCCAGCTCTGCTACCTCCATGCTGTGTGGCCTGGGGCAAGCTGATCACCCTCTCTGTGCCTTATCTTCTGTGTCTGTGCAAAGGAGTTGACGAGAGTGGTGAGGGTTAGTGGTCTGGAGCCGCATCGAGATCAAGCTGGGCACACAGTAAGCCCTCTCTGTCCATTCTTATCCTGCAGTGGCTGACATGAGTAGGCTGGCCCAGGAGGTCCTGGGCTGCCAAGCTGAGGTGCTCTCCGGTGGCCTGGGCAGCCCCAACAGAGACCGTGTCCTGCAGCACCTCATCGCTGGACACCTCCTGCTCATCCCGTATCCCAGAGCTGTGGAGGGGGCAGGGTTGGGTGGCAAAGGGTCCCTGGGCCAAATCATAGACCACAGCTTTGGCCTTAATGCTAGTGCCAGTTACGACGAGGACTTCAACCATGAGCCATGTCAGAGGAGGGGCCACAAGGCTCACTGGGCGGTGAGCGCAGGTGGGTCCAAACCCCTCCAGGCCCAGGGCTGCCTGCCTCCCCCCTACATTCTGGCCCTGCACTCTCAAGGCAGGGGTTGGGCAGGCCCGCCCTGTCCATACGGGGCACTTAGTGCTGGACGTGACAGACAGCAGGTGCCTTAGTGGCGTAGCTGTCACTCACGGTTTCCACCCACATGAGCTCGCAGCACAGACTTCAGGATCCAACAGCCTAAGCTCCAGCCCTGGCTCAGCCGCTTGTAGGTTGTGTGACCCTAAGGAAGCTTCTTTACTAGAGCTTCATTTCTCTGTCTGGAAAATGGGAGTGATAGTAGGTGGTGTTGGTGGAGAATATTGAATATACCATGGACTGCCAGAAGAATGAGCAAAATCTGTGTTGGAAGCCGAGTTCAGCCAGAATGCTCCTTAGAGGCAAAGATGGCAAGACTTCGGCTCACGTATATGGGCATGTTATCAGGACGTCCCTGGAGAAGGACATCATGCTTGGTAAGATAGAAGGTCAGTGGAAAAGAGGAAGACCCTCAGTGAGATGGACTGACACAGTGGCTACAACACTGGGCTCAAGCATAACAATGATTTTGAGGATGGCGCAGGACTGGGCAGTGTTTTGTTCTGTTGTACATATGGTCGCTATGAGTCAGAACTCACTCGACGTCACCTACGACAAAATAGTGCCCAGCCACCTCAGAGCTGGGGTATGTGAAACACTTAGATGGTGCCTGGTGGTTACGCATCCTCAGTCAGCGTTGTCGTGTGCTGTTGAGTCAATTCTAACTCATAGCAACCCTGTAAGACAGAGTAGACCTATCCCATAGGTTATCCAAGGAGCAGCTGGTGGATTCAATCTGCTGAACTTTTAGTTAGCAGCTGAGTTCTTAATCACTGTGTCACCAGGGCTCTCAGTCAGTGTTAGCTGTTACTGTACTGTCCTCATCACTCTACCTGCCTGCAACGAGATAGAGTTTGTGCCTGTCAGGAAGCTTGGACCAACCTTCTGGCCTGAGGTTGTGGCCTGAGGTCTACTCTCTGAGCATGTCTTTACTGGATGTCACTTGGTGTTTGTTTTGCTTAACACTGGTTTCTGCCTCTGTATGCTGACGGGCTTTGGGCTTAAAACAGCTGCGACCCTGGATACTCCTGGGCCCAAATCCTAGCCTAGCTGTGTGACCCCTGACCCCTCTTGACCTATCTGTAACCCTGGAGGGCTGTGGGGGGAATTCATTGTGGTCCCAACATAACATGCTCAGTTACTTGCTGTTCTCTGCCCAGGGGTCCTGCTGGGTGTGTCAGGTGTGCCGAGCCTTGGCTATGCTGAAGACCCAGAGTTCTCGGGCCTGTTCCACCCTGTGCCCAGTATGCCCTGCCAGCCACCACCTCTGCCAGAGGAAGGCTCTCCGGGAGCCATCTACCTGCTGTCCAAGCAGGGCAAGAGTTGGCACTACCAGCTGTGGGACTACGACCAGGTCTGTGAGAGCAACCTGCAGCTGACAGACTTCTCGCCATCACGGGCCACCGATGGCCGGTTGTACGTGGTGCCCGCTGGTGGGCTACGGTCTGGCCTCTGTGGCCAGGTCCTGCTCCTCAGACTGCATGATGCTAGCCACTAGTCTGCTGCAGCCCTCATCCCAGGCTGATGTGCCTAGCCACAGCCTGGCTCTGTCACCCCGTGACGAGTGTCCCCTGCCACTCTTTCTGTGGAACAGCTGAGGCTTTGGGCTGGATTTCTTAGGGCCTCTAGCCCAGCGTTTCCTCACATAAGGTCCCCCGCACCTCTCCATCTGTTCTCAACCCAGAAACCTGGGCAGTGTGTTCCACCTCACCTTAGCCTGTCAGCCCCACTACTGAGCACCCTTGTGTCAGGTGCTGCTGGTGACCACTCTGTTTTAACCCACCTTCATCTCTCTGGGCATCTGAAGAAGCCTCTTCACTGGGCTCCCTGCTGCCCCCAGTCTGTTCTCACCGGCTCCTCGTTGCTCACATGGGGACTAATTCCCGTAATCTGCAAGACCCCAGAGACGAGGCCCCAGTTCACCTATCTTCCCCCACAGTTTCTGCCTTCCAGTCGGGCTGGGCTTTCCATCCCTAAAGTGTCATACCACCGTTCCGGGACCCTCTGCCTTCCCGCTCACCAGGAGAGCCCCTTTACTTCTCGTCTGGGCTCAGCTGAGGTATCACTTCTTTTGGGGACCGGGGAGGGGGTTCCTTCAGCCCAGGCTAGGCCCTGCCCCGTCCTCTGCACCCTGTACCCACACATTACTCACGTTAACCTGTCAATCCTCTAACCCTGTGAGGCTGCAGATTTTCTGCAGTTTACAGGTGCGGGGAGAAGCCTTGTTACTGGCCTGAGGTTATGTGGCTGCCAACAGGCAGACCCAGGAGTCGCACCAGGCACTTAGCACCCAATGACCAGCAGCAGGGCTGGCTCTGCCTGCCTGCCTGCCTTTTTCATCACGGCACCCATCAGAATGTGTTTTTCCTGGCTCTCTACACAGATGTATATGCCATGGGTATGTGTGATGGCTGCATTAATGAATACTTGTTGCCCCACTGGAGCCCTGGTGGCGCAGTGGTAAGAGTTTGGCTGCTAGCCAAAAGGTTGGCAGTTCGAATGCACCAGGCACTCCTTGGAAACCCTGTGCGGCAGTTCTACTCTGTCATGTAGGGTCGCTATGAGTCGAATGATCTCTACAGCAATGGGTTTGGTTGTTTCTTGTGCGTCACCTCACTGGATTGGGTGCTGTAAAAGGGGAGGAACAGTTCTGTTCTGGTCACTCCTGTGTCCCCAGGGCCCCCACAGTTTTCCATTAGGGGCTGTGTGCTGGATAGTGTTTCTGAACGGTGGCTGAGGTAGCCAAGAGGAGTATCTCCCACCCCTGCCTCGGCTCTCTGCCTGCGCCTCCCAGTCCCACCCAACCTCTCCTGGTTGGCACTCCCTGCTACATTGTCCTGGGAGTCCTTGAGGGCCCAGCTTGAAGCCCTTCTGTTCACCACTGTGTCCCTACACTGCCCAGCACAGAGCCAGGCACGAGTGAATGTTTGTTGAGTGAGTAAACCAACCCACCCTGAGCCGCCTCTCTACCCCAAAGTGATCATTATCCCATTATAACCCCCCACAACCGCCCTAGCACTAATGCTCAGGCTATGAGAGTCGAGCCCACACACCCCAGATGCAAAGAAAACGACTCCACAAAGCTGATTCTGAATATCCTATTTATTGGGGCATCGTGTGGGGGTAAGGCACGGCAAAGCCATTTTCCTTTTTTTTTTTTTGCCTCAGTGCCAGCCCACCTGATGACTATGTGTCTTTTATAAATAAGTACAAAGATCAGTAGAAAAGGAAGTCATCTTCTTAGCTCTGGAGAACAATGTTAGAGCTTCAGCTTAGGGTAGAGGTAGGTGTCTATCCTCCCCCAGACCACCCTAGAGGGCCAGAGAGAGCAGCTAGAGGGGCCGTTTGCTACACGTCAGAGGTCCAGGGTCTTTGGTTTGGCCTGGGTTGCAAGCCCAGGGTCATGGCCAGTGAGCTGCCCAGCCTGTGCCCTGGCCCCAGCCCGGCACTCCTTACACTGTAGGAGCCAAGGACAGGATGGGGTCCTCCGCAGGGGCAGCTCCCACTCCCAAGGAGGAAGCCTGCCCCCTTGTCTCTGAAACCGTTTCCTGCCACTGCAGCTTTACAGGCAGGGTAGGGTTGGGCAGGAGGGGTAATACCTGAGGCTGGACGCAGTGCACTGAGGAACGGGGCTGTTTGGTCACAGTGTTGGTTTGGAGGCTTGGGTGTGGCTGTGGCTTAGGTCAGCAGGGAGGATCTGCCAGCGGGGACCATGCTAGGGCAGGAGTGGTGGTGAACCAGGCCCCCCATCCGGCCTGCATGCACCGGCCTGTGGGCATGCCCTCCTTAGCCTGTCAGTCAGCACAGGAATGGCCCCCAGGCGAGGAGATTGGGCTTAACTCTCTCCCCCCAGGCAGACAGAGGCTACTCCTGCATCTGTTCACACGACACCCGGTCTCCTGGGGAACCAAAGAGGAGCCCAAGCCAGTTGTTGGCCTCAGGGAGGGCTGACAAGGAGCCAGTGTGTCACTTAACGGGTGTAGCCAGGCCCGGTGTGAAGCCTGCACCCTGTGACATCTAAACTGTTCTCTGAGAACAGTGTGGTTTTGCGGTGGCTTCCAACAGGCCCTCAGAAACCTCCCTCACTGATCAGGGGATCCATTCTGGTTCTCCTGACTCATTGTGAGAATCAGTTATGTCAGGCTCCCTTCGTGGGTCCTTACAATCCCATATGACAGAAGGGCTGGTGCTACCCAGTCTCTAAGGCTCTTCAGGCTTCCCACACTGGTCTTGTGCGGTGTGCAACAAATACAACCTCTTGTGTCCCTGGGATCAGCTCCCTCGTTGCAAACCTCAGCCCCCCATGGCATCTTGGGGTTCTTCTAGCCAGACTGGCACCATCCAATAACTAAGTCCGCCAGTGGGTGGGTGTGTCAGCTCTGCGCCAGCCCCTGAAGGAGGTGGATCATGTTGTCCAGGCCCCAGAGGTAGCCGTCCTCTCGGTTGCCCTCAACCCAGGGCAGCCGGTGGCTGAGTGTCTGGTGGTCAGGCAGGGCCACCGTCTTGCCGAAGTCGATCATCCACACTTTGGCCAGGCTGGTGCAGTCGTGCACAAAGAGGAGGGAGCTGCCCACCACCTGCAGGAGAGAGGCAGACAGGTCAGGCTCCACCCCAGCAGGCAGCAAACCAGGGTGGCTAACAGCATGAACGCTGGAGCCAGGCTGTTTGGGTTCAAACCCTGGCTCTCTCACTCACTGGCTGTGTGCCCTTGGGTAGGAGACTTAACCTCTCTGTGCATCTGCTTCCTCATCTGTAAAGTGGGATAATGGTAGCTCTAGCCTCCGAGGTGGCTGTGCATATTACATGCATGAATCAGTCCTGTGAAGCACTCAGAACAGTGCCTGGCACAGCAAATGTTATCCTTTTTGTAGCTGGGGTACAAACCCAAAAGCTTATAGGATCCTGAGTAAATCAGGTGAGCCCAGTGGTGACTAAGGAACTGGATAATGCCCTTCCCACGGAAAAGGGCAGCAACTACCCTGCCCCAGAGGGCTGTTGGTGGTGACCTTGGACAAGTGGCTTCCGTCCTCCAGGCCTCAGTTTCCTTGTCTGTAGAGTGGGGATAATGGTTACAGCCCTCCCTCCTGGGTAGCAGTCCAAGTGCCACACAGCTTCGCACACAGCCCGCAGTAGATGCCCCATTCTCTACTAGCGATAGCTTCCTTCCTTCAACTCTGGGTTTGCAAGCCCCTCCCTGTTTCTAAGTTGGTTTCGGATGTCACTGTCCCAGAGAATGGGATCCAGGGCAGGTGGGCAGGTCACTGTCAGAGGCAGGCACTGCCCAGCTCTGAAGGGCATTGGTACCTGGCAAGATGTTGCCATGTCTCCCGACCTGTCAGGGGAAGCTGGAGGTCCCAATTGTGGGAATCCTTTCTTGGGGTCTAAATGTTTGGCAATTCATTTTTGAAAATGTCAAGTCACCAGGTAGGCAAAACCAAACATGAGGACAGATAAAATGGGGGCCCCAGGCCTCCTCTTCACGACTTCTGTGTAAAACACAAAGGCACCAACAAGGACAACAAGAGTGACGCCTGATAAGAACACACCTGACAATACCACCTGGCACATACGGAGGGTCACTATGGGCCGGGCTTTACTGCATTAATTCATTTAGCCTTCAATCCCCGTGAGGCAGGTGCTACTGTTCCCCCCCATTCTACAGATGAGGAGACTGAAGCTGCCTAGAACGGCTGCCCAGGCTCATGTGGATTCATACAGATTTGAACCCAGGTCAGCCTGACTCCCAGCTCAGTGCTCTTTCAGAAAGTCAGCGATACCAGAGGGCAGAGAGAAGAGGCGATTGAGAGGTAGACGGAAAATTTGGAGACACAGGAGAGGATCCCCATGAGTGAACCCCCTCAGCAAGCCCCAGGGAGATGAACGTTTCCAGAAAGACACAGGCTGGTGGGGAAAGGCAAGAACCATAAAACGAGTGATACATGCAACAAAAGTTATCAATAATCATGATTATAAAAAGGACCCCTGGTGGTGCAGTGGGTAAAACATTCGGCTGCTAACCAAAAGCTTGGCGGTTCCACCCCACCAGCCGCTCTGTGGGAGAAAGATGTGGCAGTCTGCTTCTGTAGAGATTTACAGCCTTGGAAACACCCTGAGGCGGTTCTCTGTCCTATAGGGTCGTTATGAGTTGGGACTGACTTTATAGCAGTGGGTTTGGTTTTTTTTCTTTGGTGGTGTGACTAGAAAATAATCTTAAAAGTTAACGAGGAATAGTTTAAACAGAAAAGAGTATTCTTTGATGGTTACTAGAGGGGGAGGGAGGAAGGGAGGGAGAGGTATATTCACTAACTAGATGGTAGACAAGAACAGTTTAGGGGAAGGGAAAGACAAAACACAATATAGGATAGGTCTGCACAACTGGACTAAACCAAAAGCAAACAAGTTTCATAAATTAAACCGAATGCTTTTAAGGCCAGCATAGCAGGGGCAGGGGTTTGGGGACCATGGTTTTCAGGGGGCATATAGGTCAATTGGTATAATAAAATATATTAAGAAGACGTTCTGCATCCCACTTTGGAGAGTGGCTTCCGGGGTCTTAAACGCTAGCAAGCAGCCATCTAAGATGCATCAATTGATCTCAACCCACCTGGAACAAAGGAGAAAGAAGAACACCAAAGACACAAGGCAATTATGAGCCCAAGAAACAGAAAGGGCCACATGAACTAGAGACTACATTAGCCTGAGACCAGAAGAACTAGATGGTGCCCGGTTAAAACCGATCACTGTCCTGACAGGGAACACAACAGAGAACCCCTGAGGGAGCAGTAGAGCAGTGAGATGCAGACCCCAAATTCTCGTAAAAAGGCCAGACTTAATGGTCTGATTGAGACTAGAAGGGCCCCAGAGGTCACGGTCCCTAGACCTTCTGTTAGCCCACGACAGGAACCATTACCAAAGCCAACTCTTCAGACCGGGATTGGATTGGACCACGGGATAGAAAATGATACTCGTGAAGAATGAGCTTTTTGGATCAAGTAGACACATGAGACTGTGTTGGCATCTCCGGTCTGAAAGGGAGATGAGAGGGCAGAGGGGGTCAAAACCTGGCCAAATGGACACGAAAGGGGAGAGTAGAGGGAAGAAGTTGTGCTGTCTCATTAGAGGGAGAGCAATTAGGAGTATGTAACAAGGTGTTTATAAATTTTTGCGTAAGAGTCTGACTTGATTTGTAAACTTTCACTTAAAGCACAATAAAATTTTTTTTAAAAAGTAGAGTTAAATGTGCTTCCACGCTCCAAAGATCACTTGACAGTGGGTCACCTCATGCCCTCAGCAGCCCTACAAGGAAAGGACGACTGTTCTTCCTCTGTTAGGAGGAAGCTGAGGCCCAGAGAGGCAGGCCACATGCCAGGGTCACACGGCTGGTGAGTGGCACAGCCTGCCACCCAGCTCGAGCCCATGCTCCCAACTGCTCCACTTCCCTGAAGTCCCCTCTGCTGCTGACGCTAACAACACAAACCCCAATGCTTGGGGCCTCCTTTTCACAGCCTTGGCCTGTGACTGTGTCAAAGGTTTCCCCTCAGTGCCACTTGAGCCCCAACAACCCCCTCCCAACAGCTCCCATAGTGGCTGGGGCTCTCACCTCATGGGTCTTGAAGAAGGGGGACTTCTCCAGAGCTTCACGAAGTTCTTCTAGGCGGGCCACATACTTTCTCTGTGTGTGAGAGGGAGGGTTTCCTGGTTAGCATAGGGACTTTGTGGGTCCCTACCTACTGTGGGATCTGACCTTGACTCAGCCCAAAGGCATGGGCAGGCCCCAGGCAGGATGGGATATGACGAGCTATGGAGGGGGTGGAATGTATCTGGTGGGACACAGAGGAGACCCACAGTTCTTTGCAGCCCCTCTCATCACGAGGTGGAGTCTGTTTCCTCTTCCCTTTAACCCAGGCTTGGATTCCCTGGGTGGTGCACATGGTTAATGTGCTCAGCTGCGAACCAAAATGGTGGTGGTTTGAGTCCACCCAGAGAAGGAAGGCCTGATGACCTACCTCTGAAAAACCAGCTACTGAAAACCCTATGGACCACAGTTCTACCTGGACACACATGGGGTCACCATGAGTCAGAATTGACTTGACAGCAACTGTTTTGTTGTTGATTTCTAACCTAGGCTTGGTCATTGCTTTGGCCAACAGAACATGGCAGAAATGAGGGTGCTCTTCTGAGCCTACGCATCAAGAGGCTTTGTGTTTTTGCTCGTTTTCTCGGATCCTTGCTTCTACAATGAGAACAAGCCCAGGCTAGCCTGCTGGATCGTGAGAGGCATGTGGCCAAGTCCTAAGCCAAAAGCCAGACATGTAAATGAGGCCATCCTAGACCAGCCAACCCAAGCGAAGCCACCAGCTAGCTGACTGTAGATGCATGAGCAGAGCCAGCCCATACCAGCCAAACCCCGCCCAAAGCAAAGACCCACCGACTTGGGAGCAATAATAAATGGTGATGGTTTTGAGCTGCTACATTTTGGGGTCGTTTGTTATATAGCGAAACCTAACTGACACAAAGGGTATGGGGTCCCTCTCACCAGGATTCCACGATCTCCATCCACAAAGTCCTCCAGCACCTTTGTCACCTGCTCCAGCTCCTGTGTCTTCTTGAAGTTGGTGTTGCAGGTCCCATCAGCTTTCTGCAGGGCATGGGGTGGGGAATAGTGTCATGGCTTTTCCTTCCCACCCCCAACACTGAGCAACCTCAGACACCTCCCTGGGCCACCCACCCTTCTCCCTGCCTCAACACTTGCTTGCTGTTAGGGGAAATCAGCTCACCTGTCCAGCTCAACCCACCCCCAAGTCACACTCTTGAGCAACTGGTCCTTCTAAGTCAGTCTACCCAACGGGGCTGTGGGGAATGGATCTGACTTTGAATGGTGACTCAGCTGCTTCCTAGCTGGGCAGCCTACCTACACAAGTCACTTCACTTTCCTCATCTGGACAATGGGAATTGTGTTGGTATCTATCTCCTAAACTGGCATAAGGATTAGATGAGATTGGGTGTGTAGGATGCATAGCACAGAGCCTGGCCCACAGTAAATACGCACTCAATAAATCAGATGAATGTTATTTTTCAGAGAAGTCACCTAACTCACTCTGCCACTCTGGCAGGTGCTGCGTGGGCACTGGTAACATGGAGGTAATGGGATAGATATACCAGACGAAGGAGGCAGACACTGGATAAAATAATCACAGGCAAAGAGAAGAAAAACAAAGGCATACAGGGGGCTCTGAGTAGGTAAAGAGGGGGCCTTGATCAAGTAGGGTGGAAATCAGGGAGGACTTCCCTGAGGAAGCGAAATTTAAAAGGAGAGAGGAAAATGACTGGGAGTCAACCAGAGGAACAGCAGGGGGAAGAGCATTCCTGGAGGAGGGAACAGAATGTACAGAAGCCCTGTGGCAGGTAAAAGCAGAGCCCTTTGGAGGAAATGAAAGCATTTCACTGTGGCCTGAAGACAGACAAGGAGGAAGAGAGCTTAGCAATGGGGCCAGACCCTAGAGGGCCCTCTAGGCCTCAGAACGCCTCCTGAGGGCACTAGGGAGCCACCGAAGGGTTTTGAGCAGACAAAAAAGACACACTTGGATTTGCAACTTAGACAGCTCAGGCGACGCTGTGGGAAGATAGTCACTCTCATAGATTGCTGGTGGGATGTGCAATGTACAACCCTGGGAAAGGAGTTTGGCCATCTCTAGCAAAAACCAGTGTGTTTATACCTTTGACCCAGGAGTCCTGCTTCTAGGAATCTAGTTTACAGCTAAAACTGCTCACTGGGAAAGTGTTGTATGTACAGTTATTCACTGAGGTATTGTTTGTAATGGCAAAATATGGGAACCACCCAAGTGTCCATCTATAGGGCACCATGGTGCCTCCACAAAGAGAGTATTAATATTACACAGATGAAGAGAGAGTGAGAGAGCAAGGAAGGAAGGGAGAGAGAGAGAGAGAACAAAGGGAGGGAAGAAGGAAAGAGGAAGGAAGGAAGAAGAAAAGCAGTAAAGGAGGAAAGAAACGAAGAAAAAGAAAGAGGACCTCTTTATGAAATGATACTCAAAACTGTCCAGGATATTATTGTTAAGTAAAAATGCAAAGTATCAACCGGTATGTTTTTTGTGTAAGAAAGTAGAAAAAAAACTTATGATATGCAGTGGCATTTGCTTGTATTTGCAGAAAGAAATACCAGAAACTAATAAAGTGGTTTCCCATGAGTAGGCTGGTGGGGTGTAGGGACGGAATGGGAAGGACGACAATAGGGTTGGGAGAGAGATTTCTCAACATTTACCTTTTTATAATATTATTTTGGCTTTTGGACTGTGTGAATCACCGGGCCGTTCTTTCAAGGCACCTCTGGGTAGGTAATGAACCCCTAGCCTTTTGTTAGTAGCTGTGTGCTTAACTGTTTGGGCCACCCAGGGACTGGTGAGGATACCAGTTCAAAATCTAATTTACAAAAATAAAAACACTGCCATCGAGTCAATTCTGACTCATAGCAACCCTACAGGAGAGAGTAGAACTGTCCCATAGGGTTTCTAAAGAGCAGCTGGTGGATTCAAACTGCCAACCTTTTGGTTAGCAGCCAAGCACTTAACCACTGTGCCACAGGGCTCCACAAAAATAAAAGGACTGAAAAAAAAATAAATAACTTCCCCCATAAAGAGAAAATCAAGATCCCTCCAGCTGTTGTGTTGGACAATGGGACAGAGACAGTGACACTAGGTGACAGGAGCCAGGGAGGCTGGGAGTCAGAGAGGCTCAGGCAGATGGAAAAACAAAACCTGGTCTTTGAGGATGTAGGGGGAGAAAGAAGTGTGGCCTCCACCAACTCTGGCCTTTTTATCTTCTGCAGTCTCCCACCATCTCCAGAACTTGCTTCTTTCCAGCTTGCCCCAACACCCACATTCCCTGAGAAGCTTTGCCTCAGATCTAACTCCACGCCCTCTAGCAACAGGCTCTCACCTTGATGCCCTCGATCCGGAAGCCCAGGGTGGAGGTGGAGCTCACAGTCTCCCTCCACTGCATGTAGCGGGGCTTGGTCACTGCACCCTGGGTATGCTCCTCAGGGGTAGGGGCCCCGGGGTCCACAGCCACCATCTTCTCATACATGTCTTTCCGGGGCCGGGGCCGTTCTCGCGCCTTCACTAGCTCCTCCTCCAGATAGGTCCTGGGGACACAGAGGACATGACAAATGAAATTATGAAGAACAAAGCTAGAGGACTCACACACCCTGATATCAAGACATAAAGCTATGAGTGATAGTAGCACAAGATAGACAAATAGATCAATGGGACAGAACAGAATCTACAGATGAATGGGACAGAACAGAATCTACAAACAGACAGACATACGTACATTCACCCAACTTATGACAAGGAAGGCACTGCAATTCATTGGGGGAAGGAAAGCTTTTCAATTAATGGTGCTGAGTCAACGGGATATCCACATCGAAATAAAATGAACCTTGACCCCTACCTCACACCATACACAAAAATTAATTCTTGATGGATTGCAGATCCAGAAGTGAAAGTTAACACAATAAAGTTTGTAGAAGAAAACATAGTATCTTCATGATCTGGAGTAAGCCAAGATTTCTTAAACATAAAAAGTACTATTCATAAATGAAAAAAAAAATTCAAACTGGACTAAATTAAAAGTACTTTTTAAAAAAAAAAAAGTAGATTTGTTTATCAAATGACAGTATTAAAAGAGTGAAATGGCAGAGTGGAGAAAAAAATACATGTATATCTAACAAAGGACTTGTATCCAGAATATATAAAGAATTACAAATCAAAAAGCAAAACACAGCCCAATAGAAAAATGACAAAAAACTCAAAAAGGCACCTCTCCGAAGAGAATTTCCAAATAGCCAATTAGCATATAAAAAGAAGCTCAACTTCTTTGGCCACCCAGAAATAGAAATAAAAATCACAATGAGCTATCACTACACACCCACTAGAATGGTTAACATTTTAAAAACAGACAGTACTAAGTGTTGAGAAGAATATGGAACAATTGGAACTTGTGTACGCTGCTGGCGGAAATGTATATTGGCACGTTCTTCAAGACTGGCCACCCTGACCCTCCACTCCTGCCCCCGACCCCACCTGCTGCCCATCTTGCAATCCATGATAGAGGGGCTCTCAAAGTCTGCCAGAAGATCTTCCATCTGGTTGAAAGTCTGGCCATCCTGCTCCACAATACCATAGTAGGCTGGCACGAAAGGCTGCAGGGGGTCACTCATCAGCTGCTCCAGGCTGCGCTGCTCACACTGACAGAAACGTTTTAGAATCCGACCATCCTCTCCTGCCTGGAAGTTCCCTATGGGAGGGTCAGAAAATGAATCAGAAAGAGAATCCCTCCGTCTCTCTGTATGCATCAGGTCCTAGCCACCATCATCTTTCCTGTCCCTTCTGCAATGCTGTCTCCCCTGCAACTCTCAAGATCTTGGCCAGGGCCAGGAAGGGTAGGGCCTGTTTCTTCTGTCTGCTGTTTAAACTGAGTCCTGTTCAAAGCAGGTTGCTTCCTCATTTGTTTTGTAATTTTGGATTGTGAGCTCATGGTCATCTATGAGAATTTTGTGAGATCTGAATCAAGAGCATGACTCTTCCAAGCAGATTTGCATTTGCTTCTGCCTAGAGTTCCAACCAGGAACTAACAACTGGGGTCTATTTAAGTTAATTTATAAACCTGGGGTTTCCTGGACCATACAGATAGTATAGACTAGAATTCCAAATTCTTATTCTGGCAAATTGTATTTCAGATTATAATTTCCACAGATGGCTACAACACTATCTCCTGTCCCAAACACTGTTCTAGAATTTTGCCACTCCCCATCAAGAAGTAGAGTCTACTTCCTCTCTCCTTGAATCTGGAAGGACTGTGGCAGAAGTGATGCTGCATGACCTCAAAGTCTAGGGGATAAAAGGAGATGCAGCTTCTGCCTTATTGGCCGAGACATGTGCCTTTGCAGTCCTCAGCTGCCATGTAAGAAATCCAACTATCCTGAGGACACCATACTGTGAGGAAACCCAAGTAGCTACAAGGAGAAGTCACACATAGGCTTTGCAGCTACAAACCCCAGCTGAGGCCTCAGCCAACAGCCATTATCAATTGCCAGGCATATGACTCAATGAACCTCCAAAAGTTTCTAGGTTCCAGACTTTGAATTGTCCTAGTTGACTTTCCAGAGATCACAGACGAGAGACAAGCCAACCTTCCTGGGCCCTGTTTGAACTCCTGATGTAAAACCTGTGAGGATAATAAAATGGTTGTTTTCTTCCATTAAATTAGCTCTTTTTAAGAACTACTAAGTTTTGAGTTTTTTTTTTTTTTTTTTTAACAGTAAGACAATTGCAGCACAGTTAGAGTTATAGCAGTGTAATACAGCAACAGTAACTAGGACTCATACAAATGGCAGGCCCATTTACCCACTCTTGAGGGGGGCCTTGCCTTTTCCCACTCAGATCTAAGGATGAATAAGACAGACAAGCTCACTTATTGTCTCCCTTTGCTGGTGGGCATGGTTTGTCTAGGTCAGCCCACTGCTTATTTTTGTAAATAAAGTTTTACTGGAACACAGACATGCTCATGTGTTTACCTACTGTCTATGGTGGCTTTTGTGTTGCAACAGCAGAATGGATTTGCAACAGAAACTGTATAGCTTGCAAAACCTAAAAGATTTATTATATAGCCCTTTACGAAACAAGTTTGCCGACCCCTGGTCTGGTCTATCTTTTCACTGTGGTATAGCCTTCAAAAGTACCAGCTTTATGTGGGGTCTCAGTCCACGTTTTTCACATTATGCGGGCCCAAAGGCAGCGCAAATAACTACCATTCATCAAGAATCAATATGAGTTATCTCTAGTCCTTGGTACATCCTGCCAATAGAAGTATATGATTTTCCTATGTGACAGATTAGGAAACTAAGGTCCAGAGAGGGAAAGTCACTTGCCCAAGGTTACCCAGCAGGGATTCAAACCCAGGGCAAATATTCACTATGTTCCTCATCTCCAAAAAAGGAATATATTCCTGCCCACTAATGTTGGATGGGCCCTGTAACTTGCTTTGGCCAATGGGATATTAGCATCTCATTGAAATATACTTGAGTGGTCAGCTTGCCCTTTTGTATTTCTGCCCCAGCCATAAGAAAAACTTGCCTTGGTTGTCTCACTGGTCCAAGGAGGGAGAGACTCACGGAGCACACGTGGACTCACTGCTCCACCTGGAGCCAAGCCCAGCCTAGGGCAGTTGACTTCCAGCCAACCCACAGGTACCTGAGTGAGAATTGGTGACTGCTGTTTTAAGGCACTGTGTGTGGGGGTGACTTGTTACACAGCACTACTGATACAGTGGCCAAGCAAACCAGGTCCCTGGCTGTTAAGACTAGAAGGCACCCCCACAGCAGCTTTGGCGTCAGCTCCCACTTCCTTTTCAGTTCCTTTCATTTTTTGACCCCTGAGGATTTTTTTTTTAGAGGATTACCTGCTTTTCTTAGCTGTGTATTTTTTAAAAATGCTTGTTATATTTCATCCAGCATTTCTACTTTTTTTTTTTAACTGAATCTTTTAAAAGGTTATCTAGTCTATCGTATTGCCTGGAACAAAATTATTCTCCTTAAGTAATAACAGCAGAGTTCTTCTTTAGAGGTCAGCTCCTAGGACAGTGATTCAGTGGGTGGGGTGTGGAGTCAGGTCTGGGTCCAAATTCCAGGTCTGCCACTCACAGGCTGTAGGACTCAGCACAAGTGATTCTACTTCTCTGGGCCTCAATTTCTTTATCTGGAAAATGGAACTCATAGTCAAATTTACCTCGGGGGGGGGGGTCGCTGGACCAGAGAGGTAACACTTATTGAGCACTACTATACTTTATATCTACCAACTTATTTATTCTTCACCCAGTGAGGTTATTATCCCCATTTTACAGCTCAGAATACCACCCAGTGAGGTTATTATCCCCATTTTACAGCTCAGAATACCAAGGCACAGAGAGGTTAAGGTACTTGCTCTTAGTCACACAGCCAGGAAGTGGAAAAGTGTGGATTTAAACCTAGACCAATTAGTTCTAGTGTCTCGCCTGCTGGCCCTTATACGATACCAACTTTCCGTCATGGACAGGAACATGAGCTCATGGGAAGTGCTGAGTAAGCACAAGGCCTGGAACAGAACAAATGCCTGGTTGGTATTATTCTTCCTGTTTTCCCATCAAACTCTTTTTAAAAAGAAAATTTGCATTGCTTTGGGGATGTTGCTCAAGAGGCAAGAGAACATAGTGCTTACGAGCCAGGGTTCTGGAGCCAGGCTGCCTGGGGTCAAATTGAACTCTGCCCCTCACCAGCTGTGTGCCCTTGGACAAATCACTTCAACTCTGGGAGCCTCAGTTTTTTCATCTTGAAGATGGGAAAATAGTATCTCCCTCCTACAGTTCCTGTGAGGACACAGGTAGGTGCACAGTGAGCACTGTTTGCATTCTTACCATGTGTCAGGCACTGGGGAAAAATTAGACACCACTTATTGGGTGCATGGAGCCCTGGTGGTGCAGTGGTTAAGAGCTATGACTGCTATCCAAAAGGTTGGCAGTTTGAATCCACCAGCCACTCCTTGGAAATCCTATGGGGCAGGTCTACTCTGTCCTATAGGGTCATATGAGTTGGAATTGAGTTGACAGCAATGGGTTTATTGGGTGCCCACAATGAGCTAAACAAGGAGAAGAAATTTTGAATCACAACTGCTTCGTGAGAGCATGACAGGAACTTCTGTTAGGCTCTAGGGAAAAAGAGAAATGGAGCTATCTACTGAACACCTACTGTGTGCTGGGTACTCTGCTATGCTCTGGGTAAAAAGAGAAATGGTGGATTGTCATTTACAGAGCACTTACCATGTGCTGAGCAAAACTTTGGGTAAAAAAAAAGCAGCAAGTTCGAATGTATTAAACACGTGCTTTGGGGGTGCAGGGGACACTGTGCTAAGCTCTGGGTAAAAAAAGAAATCAGGACACTGTGTGTTGAGCACCTAGAATGTGCTAGAAACTGTGCTCCTCAGTGCTAGACACAGTGTGCCAGGTCCTAGGGGAGAACCATTACAGCCACTATTTATTTAAGACCTATTATGTGCTGGGCACAGGGAGGGGACAGGGAATGATAACCTCCAATTATGAGAGGACTGTCCCTCAGTCCCCATAAATATTTTAACTCTTTGGTGAATCCCTCAAAGGATGTATGATTATCTCCATATACAGATGAGGAAGCTGAGGCTCAGCAAGAGAAAGTAACTTGCCCAGGGTCATCCACAAATAGACCAGAACTGAGATTTGACACCAGGTCCATCTGGCCAGAACTGGGGCCCTTCTCCACCACACTAGGATAACATGGACCAGCCGTGACACATGGCAGGCTGGTCCCAGGCCTAAGGACTTCCTATAACAACTGCATGAGATAGGGACTGCCACCAAGTCCATTTTACAGATGGGGAAACTAAGGCTCAGAGAGCTGCCCTTTCACCAGCCCCAGGTGTCTCTGTCCACCGCCCCCAGCTCTCACCAGCATGTCCGGACAGCTGGACCCATGGGTAGTGTTTACGGAAGGAGACCATGAAGGGTGAATACTTCAGAACTGTCTTCAGCCTCTTCCATGGCTTGTTCTGTGTGGGACAGAGCAGGGTGGGGTCAGGGCCAAAGCCAGGGAGAGGTGGGAGCAGGCGTACTGTGATGAGAGGCAACAAAAGTGGACCTGCGATCCTTCTAGACACAGGGGGTTTCCTGGGATTGCTTTTCCCTAGCTTGTCAAATCCCACTGAATCCAACACTCACAGGATTTCCCCCCAAAGGGCCTCAGCAAAGCTAGGGGAGGATTTTATGTCTCTATCCATTTCTGTCTCTGTCTCCATCACTTTCTTCATATCTGTGTCTCTCTCTGTCTCTATCCTTCCCACTGGCTCACACTGGCCTTCAGAGCCAATGTGTGCATTAGGACAAGCTAAGCTTTGTTGTGGTAACAACCAACCTCCTAGTATCGCCACTACTCCCTTCTCCCAACACACACTGAAAAGGCAGAAGCCCCATTTCTGTCCCTGAACCAGGTCAAGTCTTCCAAGGAAAAAGACAGAGACAGGTTGGAGGCAGACCCACAGAGAGAGATAGGTGACAAAATGAAGACAGAGAAGGGGACAAAGACAGAGACTGTGACAGTCCTGAGTGCTCATCACCAAATAGTTCCAACTCTTCCCCCTTCCAGGGACTTCCCTGCCCTCCTGAACTTAGGTCATTGACTTGCTTTCCCCAATGAAACGTGAGCAGAAGGGTCACTTCAGGCCAAAGCGGTAAGAGACAGCGTGTGACTCTCCATGTTCTTTCCTCCGCTGGAGTCTCCCTCAGCCCGGGCCCCTGAGTGAAGACACCATGGAGCAGAGCCCCTCAACCACCACTGACCCCTGGTCAATCTGTAGTGGGCACAAAAACAACTCTTTGTTATCTGAAACCACTGAGACTTGGGGGTTGTTTGTTACTACTGCAAATTCTGACCAACCCTGACTAACACAGAGGCAGACACAGAGTCAGTAGAGTCTGTAAATGACAAAAACAGAAATACAGAGAGGCAGCGAGGCAGACAAAGAAAGTAAAGACAAAAAAAAAAGATGTGTAGATGCAGAGAATAACAGAGAAAAAGAGGGGAAAAAAAAAAACAGAGAAGCAAATACAGGGATCAGGTTGTATCACGTTGACTATGAATTTCTTGAAACAAGGTTAGTCTGATTCTCAGCACGCATGTGCAAGCATGGACGCGCGGGTGCGCGCATGCGCGCGCACACACACTCTCTGCCCTAGGCAAATAGTGGGCACTTTGCAAGTTTTGGGAGAGTAGCTCTCCTGTGGAGCTATGGTGGTGCAGTGGTTAAAACACTCGGCTGCTAACCGAAAGGTTGGCCGTTCAAACCCACCAGCCGTTCCACAGGAGAAAGATGTGGCAGTCTACTTCTGTAAAGACCACAGCCTTGGAAACCCTGTGGCGCAGTTGTGCTCTGCCCTATAGGGTCACTATGAGTCGTACTCATGGCAAGGGGTTTTGGCCTTCTCCAGAGAAGGAAGTTGTGTGGCTCTTATCCACCCCCTCCCCAAGATCAAGGGCATGTTCTTCTCTCCCAACCCCTCAGAGCCCAGCTGCCTAGCAGACACCAGGGTGTTGGACCGCAGGATCCAGGAAGGGCTAGTCCCTCCCCGCTGAGGGCTGCCAGCCCGGAGGAGGAGGTGATTAATAAAGGTTCCTGTTTACTAACCACCTGGAACATTCCAAGCACAATAACAAAGACTCAGTGTGCCATAACCGACTTAATCCTAAAAACACAACCCCAGGAGGACTGTAGTCTCTGGGTTCCAGAAGAGGAAGCAGAGGACCAGAGGGGTGAAGTCACTTGCCTAACATCACACAGCACAGTGCTGGGATTCCAGCTCTGACCTGACCTCACAGTTCTGGGGCTTCCCCTCCAACCCTGCTGGACTATAAACTCATGAGGGCAGGGACTGGGGTGGTCGAGGTCACGACTGTGTCCCCAACACATGGCCTGGCACAGACAGGTGCTCAGAAAATATTGCTTGAATTGAAGGAAGCTAGTTGAGACTGTCTTTTTTTTACTCATAAATATATTTAGTATCAACTGTCTCTAATTTTTTATCTAATCTGGAGCCCTGGTGGCACAGTGGTTAAGTGTTCAGCTCCTAACCAAAAGGTTGGCAGTTGGAATGTACCAGCCGCTCCTTGGAAACCCTATAGAGCAGTTGTACTCTGTCCTGTAGGGTTGCTATGAGTCAGAATTGACTATATGGCAACGGGTTTTGTTTTTGGTTTTGGTTAATGGTTAATCTAGATGTCCCTGGGTGGTGCAAACAGTTAAGGACTCAACTACCAGGCAAAGGGTTGGTGGTTCTAACCCACCCAGAGGCACCTCAGAAGACAGGCCTGGTGATCTGCTTCTGAAAGGTCACACTGCCTTGAAAAACCCTGTGGAGCAGCTCTATTCTGTACATGTGGGGTCTCCATGAGTCGGAATCCATTCAATAGCAACTAACGACAACACAAATGGTTAATCTGGGCTTTCTCAGATGGTTTTATGTCCCTTCTTCCAGGAACCCCTCTCTGATACCCAGGTCTGTCCGCTCACTTGCTCTGAGTCCCACAACCCTCCAGGCTTCCCTCATCCCAGCCCTGACCGCTCTCAGCTGCCATAGTCTACTGATGTGTCTGTCTCCCCACTGGCCTGGGAGCCCCATGAAGGCAGGACTGGGGCTGTCGTGGTCACTGCTGTGTCCCCAGCAAAGTCAACATAGGGACGGACACATGGGAGGGGCTCAGAGACTGTTGTCTGATGACAATGGATGTGAAGAAAGGAAGGAAAGAGGGAAGGAAGGAACGAAGGAGGAAAAGAGGCAAGGAAGCTGGGCCTTTAAGGTCAGACAGGATTTCAAAATGAAGCAAGAAGGAAAAGGAAGCAGGGTGTTCTGGGAAGTAGGAACAGCTTAAGCAACGTGTGGAGGCAGGATGGCAGCCGGGGGTTCGAGGAACAATGTGTACTTAGGTTTAGTGACAACAGAGGGTGTCAGGAGGGGAGAGGAGAAGCCTGAAGACAGGATGCTTTGAACACAGGACTGAAGTCCTGACACTATCACAAAGGCCCTGGGGAGCCATGGAAGGTGCCAGAGAGGGAATGTGTCTGGTCAGAGCTGGGCCAAGGAGGCAGGTCCTGGAAGGATCAGGAAAAACTGGAGACAGGGAGGTCTGGGAAGAAAGCAAGTTACAGACAGAGCCATAGACCACAGTGGTTAAAATGACTGGATGTTAAACTCAGCCAGAACCAAGTTAAGATCCTGGCTCTGAGCTGGCCTGGCCAACCCTGAGCAAGTGACCTCATCTCCCTCTGCCTCAACTTCATCGGGAAAATGGAGACAATAGAAATCCAACCTCATGGTGGAGCCCTGGTAGCACAGTGGTTAAGAGCTCAGCTGCTAACCAAAAGGTTGGCAGTTCAAATCCACCTTGGAAACCCTATGGGGCAGTTCTATGGGTCCTACAGGATCATTATGAGTCAGAATCGACTCAACAGCAACAGGTTTTGTTTTTGTTTTTTTGAACCTCACAGTGTTGTTCTGAGGATTCAAACAGGGAACACATATAAATCACCCAGAATAGAGCCTGGCATACAGTAAGTGCTCAATAAAGGTTGGCTAAGGAGCCCTGAAAACCCTGGTGGCGTAGTAGTTAAGAGTCTGGCTGCTAACCGAAAGGTCGGCAGTTTGAATCCAACAGGCCCTCTTTCGAAACCAGTTAAGAGCTCGGCTGCTAATCAAAAGGTCAACAGTTCAAATCCACCAGCTGCTCATTGGAAACCCTATGGGGCACTTCTGCCCCATCCTATAGGGTGGCTATGAGTTGGAATTGACTCAACATGTTTGGATTTTTTTTTTTTTTTAAGGAGCCCTGGGGCACAGTGGTTAAGAGCTCAGCTGCTAACCAAAAGGTGGGCAGTTCAAACCCACCAGCCACTCCCTGGAAACCCTATGGGGCAGTTCAACTCCGTCTTATAGGGCTGCTATGAGTCAGAATTGACTTGACAGCAATGGGTTTGGTTTTCTTCATGATCATTAGGGAGCCCTGGTGGCTCAGTGGTTAAGAGCTTGGCTGCTAACCAAAAAGGTCAGCAGTTCGAATCCACCAGCCACTCCTTGGAAACCCTATGGGGCAATTCTGCTGTGTCCTATAGGGTCGCTAGGAGTTGGAATTGACTTGACAGCAATGGGTTTGGGTTTTTTTTGTTTTTTTGATCATTATTAGTAAAAGGCACAGTGGTGCATATTTAAAAGCATGGACTCTGGGCCTAGATGGCCTGGGTTTGAATCTCAGCTCTGTGTCTTCCAAGGTGTGTGATCCTGGACTATCAGTTTGACCTTTCTGTGCTGCAGTTTCCTCATCTGTAAAATGGAAACAATAATAGCATCTCCCTCATAGGGCTCCTGTGAGGATTAATTGAATTAAAAGCATTTAGCACAGGGCTGGGCATGAGTGAGTGCCAGCTGCTATTATTAGCAGTAGTAGTATTTACCCACTTCCAGCTCAGGATTCTGAGATACCAAGGAGGTGAGCAAGTAGGCAGAGAGAAAAGCAAAGCCAGAAAGCCCTGAAGAGCCAGCTCCTTTGCCCTAGCACAAGCAAGTAGAGGCAGGTCTGTCGGTCTCTCATGTCGATGGCCACCTGTGTGAACATGTCCCTAAGGGAGGTATGTGGGGTGAGGGGGCCCAAGGCAGAATTCACTGAGGAGCCCGAGAGGATGGGAGGACCCAGCGAACAGGCTGGCAGGCATGACACTCCCAGACCCACGTGAGGCAAAACCAGCCCTCCTGATTCACCAGGGGAGAACCGCACCCAAGCTGGGGGCAAGGGTGGGGGCTGTAAACAAGAGTCTGCAGGGACACCTGGGGAGGAGAACCAGGGCTGGGGGTAAGGGGAGACTGGGAGGGCCCTGGCTAGGCTGAAGTTCCTTACTATTTGGGTTCTCACAGCCCTTTGAGAACCTGATGAAAGCTGGGGGCTCATCCCTAGAAAAATGTACAAGTCGGCTAAATGGTGGAGAAGAAGGCTCCCAGACCCCTTAAGGTAGCCACAGGCCCTAGAAGGATAAATTTGGGATAGGAAGTGCACCCTTTCTGTCTCTTTATTCCCGTGTTCTTCAGATTTGGGGGTCACAGGCTCTCCAAAGGACCCGATGGGATTTACAGACTCTTGCTCCAGAATAAGTGTGCACACACAATCTCACAATTTCAGGGGTTCTTGGGTGTCCTGAAGTTGGTCACCAGCCCTCCGTTTTAGAATCTAGGACTAGAAAGGGTGGGAGAAAGGACAGAAGAAACTTGGGCAGTGGGGGGAAGGGGGCGTCCCTACAGAGGGTTAGTAACCAGGGGTTCAGAGGCAGAAAGTCAGTGAATGGTGATGAAATTACTAGCAGGGAGCTGAGACAAAACCGACAGAGAATTTCTCAGTTACAGGCAGGGGGATAAGAGGTCGGGAGATGTGGCTTGGGGGCAGATGGGTCCCACTCACCCCAGACCTGTCCTCGGGGTCGCTGGCACCTCCGCCCCCAGCCACCACGTCATCCTCAGACTCGTCGAAAGAGGAGGCAGAGGAAAAGCCGCCACTGCACCCCTCAAACTGGGAGGGGGGTCCCATCGGCTGGGCCTCAGGCTCAGGGGTCTCAGGGGTGATGATGAGGCGGGGAACAGAGCACAGGGGTCTACACGTCAGGTGAGAGTACAGGTGAGTCACCAACTCCCCAGGCTCTGGTTCCTCTAATGGGGCATCTCGGTTGGGCTCTTCTGAAAGACAGTGTGTCCCAGGCTCTGTCCGTGGTCCATCAGTGCTAGCCGGTGTCCAGAAGCCATCGGTATCTTGTTGTACTGGGAAACTGTCAGGGCCAGACTGTGTGAAAGCTATTTCCGAATCCCGTTGTGTCTGGGATCCAACAGCCTGCGGCTCTGTCTGGGGGCCTTCAGTATCCTGTTGTGTTCTGGGACCATCAGTGTACAATTCTTTGCAGGAGCTGTCAGCACTTGGCTCTGTTGAGGGACAGGCCCCCCCTAGCTGAGTCCAGGCACTGGAACTGTTCTGGTGGATCCAGAGGCCATCAGCCCAGAACCTGTCCCTCTTTGGCAAGATCTGCCGCCCGTCTATCTCTATCCAGGGCCCATCAACCCCTGGCTGTGTCCGGAGACTGCCCCTCTCTGTCTGAGACTGGAGGTCAGACCTGTGTGGGTCAGTCCAAAAGCCATCTCTCCGAGTCCGCGTCCAACCACCGGCCCTCTCCAGCTCTAACCAGTGGCTGCTACTTTCTGGATGTGAAAGGAGCCTGGACCTATCTGGGTCTGTCTTTTGCCTGGGCCTCTTGGTCTCACCTCCAAGGCCAGCTGCCTCCAGTTCAGCCTGTCCGTCCGTCCAGGATTCTGTCCGAGGATCGTCTGTCTCCAGCTCAGGCCCGAGGCCGGCCCTCTCGGGCTCGGTGTGGAGGCTGGACTCCTCAGTCCGGGCCCGGGGTCCGCCCCCCTCCGGCCGCCCTGCCAGGCCCCCTGCGCCGGGCCCTGGTCGCTGCTGTCCCGGCTGCCACCGCCGCCCCGCTCGCGGCGCCTCCAGTCCCAGGCTCGTGCGGGCCGCTCGGGGCAGCAACCCGGCCTCCGCCTCGCTCTGGCTCCCACGGCACGGGCAGCGCCTCATGCCCGCTTCCTGGGTTCGGACTTCGGCCTGATCCGGCCCCTCCGGCCCCTTTAAGTCCCGCGAGGGGTGTGGCTGGGGAGTCCGACTCCTGGGTTCCGGCCCACGGAGCTCTGGCCCGCCCGGCCAAGCAGGGGTTAACCGATACTCCCCCCTCCTTTGGGGAAAGCCCCGAGGCCCCGCCCCGCCGGACGTGACGTAACGGGGCGGGGATTGCCCTGGTTCTGCCCGCCTCCGTGGTAAGGGGATGCCGAGGAGCGCCGGACGCTGGTTCATCGCAGATTTGGGGGAGTTAGGGTCCCGGGCGTAGGCGGGCCCTGAGGGCTTCTGGGGATGGTGGGGCGGAAGACCCGTAAAACCCGTGACTAATTTAACCTCCGTACACTTGGATTAACCAATTCAGCACCCCTACAATCCCCGGTCCAACCCGTGCGCCCACTCTTCACGTACTTAAGAATCCCTTAGGTGTGAGTTCGAGTCCCGTCTCTGCCACTTTCTAGCGGTGTTCCCTTAAGCAAATGATTTACGCTCCCGTCCCCTCCTTTTCCCCTCCCAGCCCCAGGTTCAGTTTTCTCACCTGTAAAATGAGAATACATTTAATTGATTGAAAAATGGATTTTCACCGCCACAAGAGGCATGCACTTCTTCCAGCAGGAAAATTGAAGTCCAGAGCTTTAACGCTCACTTCCTATGTGATCTTCCCCAACAGACTTGACCCCTCGGAGACTCAGTTTCTCATCTGTAAAGAGGGCTAGTAATGGTGACTAACTCACAGAGTTGTTATGGGGATTAATTTATATTTTCACACTGCTTTATGGCGGGCACTGAACTCATAGTTTCCTTCCCCAGATCTTGTGAGGTAGGGCTGGCCGTCATCCCCATTGCATAAGCAAGGAAACAGAGGCACACAAAGACCAAAGCAGAGTCCAAGATCACACTCCTAGGCTGTGTGGATTCAAGCCCAGGCCCCAGCCTAGTCCCATCTAATCCAAAGTCTGGGCTTTCCGTCCCTACTGGATGGCATAGTGGTTAACAGCTACGTCTGCTAACCAGAAGGTTAGTAGTTTGAATCCACCAGGTGCTCCTTGGGAACTCTATGGGGCAGTTCTGCTCTGTCCTGTGGGATCACTATGAGTTGGAATCGACTTGATGGCGACCGGTTTGGTATTTAGTTTCTCTGCTAGAACTGCCTCCTGCATGGCTTCCATCCCACTCAGGGTAAAAAGCCACATTGCAGTCCATTATACCCTGCGTAGTTTGGCTCTGATTTCCTCCCTAACCTCATCTCATCTCCTCCTTCTCTCCCCCTCACTGATCTCTTTACTATTCCTCCAAGATACTTAGAACCTTCTCACTGCAGGGCCTTCGGACTGGCTTGTTCCCTCTGCTTGGAATGCTCTTGCCCCAGAAATTCTTAACTCCTTCGGGTCTTTGTTTATGTCCTCAGTGAGGCCTTCCCTGACAACTCTGTTTAAGAGTCATAATCCTCCCTCCACTTCCTGCCCTTTCCCTGCTTTATTTTTCTCTTTAATGCCTGTCACCTTCTTTATATATACACTTATTTTGTTTATGGTGTTGGTGAAGAATATTGAATATATTGTGGACTGCCAGAAGGATGAACAAATCTGTCTTGGAAAAAGCACAGCCAGAATGCTCCTCAGAAGCAAGGATGGTGAGACCTTGCCTCATATACTTTGGACATGTTATCAGGAGGGACCAGTCCCTGGAGAAGGACATCATGCTTGGTAAAGTAGAAGATCAGTGAAAAAGAGGAAGAGCTTCATTGAGATGGATTGACGCGGTGGCTACAACGATGGACTCAATCATAACGTTGATTGTGAGGATGGTGCAGGACTGGGCATTGTTTCATTCTGTTGTACACAGGGTCTCTATTAGTTAGAACCAACTTGATGGCACTTAACAATGACATTTTGTTTATTGTGTCCCCTGCCAGAAGCCAGCACCACAAGGGCAAGGATTTTTACCTATTTTGTTCCTTGCTGTGTCCCCCAAATCAAAACCCACTGCTGTCAGGTTGATTCCGACTCATAGTGAGTCATAGTGACCCCAAAGGGTTTCTGAGGCTGTAAATCTCTACGGAAGTAGACAACCACATCTTTCTTTCGAGGAGACGTTGCAGGTTTTGAACCACTGACCTTTTGGTTAGCAGTCATTTGCTTTAACCACTGCACCAGCAGGATTCTGCTGTGTCCCCAGCACCTGGAGGAGCACACAGTGCTTGATAAAAGTTTTGAAAGGAATGAATTTTCTGTAAGAAAGCTTTCTCATGTATAGAGCACTTGTTCTGTGCTGAGCTTTTTACAGACGTTACTTCACTTCTCTCAACAACACTGAGCAAGAGGGGATGCCACCGCCCCATTTTACAGAAGAGGACACTGAGGCTCAGAGGTCTACCCCTGTCAAGCTTTTGCTTGTAGCACCTGGGCTATCTGATATGACCTCACGTTTGTGAAGCATGTGGTGCCAGGGCTGGCACAGCCAGCCACAGCCCTGGCGGGTTGGTTATTGCCATAGGTGCTTTTTATATACTTTTCCCCCAAGGGTGGGGTGTCACTCAACTCCTGAGTCAGACCCTCACTGTCGGCAGGGGGTGGGGGTGCTGTTTGTCTTGAAACTGAGTCACCCAGGGAAGGACACAGGTACAGACCTAAGGCTATAAAATGAGTCATCTCTCCACAGACCAATGAGAATTCAAAAGCAGGAGTCCTCTGGCACATCATACAGGCTGGGAAGCTGAGGCCGAGAGAGGGTTGAAGACCCATCTGAGGTCACACAGCACAGGGACATTCAGGAGGCCAAATTTCCAGCAAGGAGGGGGAGGATGTGGAGAAAGCATCACATTCCTCCCTTTCCCAGCGGGAAAGGTGCCCCAGCCAGCTGCTTCTATTTCAGACTGATAAGAGGGGTGAGTCAGCCAGCTGTGGGGATAGCAGGCTTTAAGCCTGCCTCTCCCCCTTCCGTCCCCCGTCACCCCCCGCCCAACACCCAGTCCGGCTGGGAGCTGGTTTTCTAGGGTGCCAAGGTTCCTGACTCAGCATTGGGAATCTTGGCTGAGTGTGTTCTGGGAAATGTCAGGACTACAGGAAGCAGGGCTCCCACTCACGCCATCCCCCTGGTGGGCGGGGAGTGGAGAGAAAGCAGGGTGTTATGAGGGAACAGGGGGCCAGTGTGCAGGGGCTGAGAGTAAGTGTACGCGGGAGAATATAGGGGTGTGAGCGAAAGACAGTTGGCAAAGAAAGGCAGGGGGTTTATATGGGCAAGGGAGGAGGTTGGGTACCAGGATGTGGGTGTTTGAAGCAGAGGGTAGGTGTGCAAAGTGGAGGGGCTCCATGTCAAGGGGAATTGTTTGCTGTGAAGTGTGTGTGTTCAAAGGAGAGGTGTTGAGCATGACACGGAAAAAAAATGAGTAAGGTGGTTGGCAAGGGAGAGGGATGTTTGCAAAAAGGACAGTGCAGGCAACAGGAAAGTCCGTTTAGTACAAGGCACTTTAAGGTGAGTGGAAGGGCATAAAAGGTTACGTGCGTGCTCAAGCCGCGTCGCAAAGACTCCCAGCAGGCTCCAACGCCCACCCTCTGGTCCGGCTTCAGCGCCTCAGCCCCGCCCCCCTACACACAGCGGGGCGTGTTTCGTGCCAGTCAGTGAGCCGCTGGCCTCTCATTGGCTAGCTGGCGGAGGGGGCGGGTGTTCTGAGGCTCCCGGAAGCGCAAGAGCCCCCGCGCGTGGTAGACCGGGGGGGTAGGAGGCGTGGGTGCTTAGCAACGGGGGGAGGTTCCCAGGAACGGAGTTGGGGGACACGGAAGAAATTGGGGTGCCTAGCAACAAGAAGGGCTCACGGAAGTGGAAAGATAGCACTGAAGGATCTGTGGGTGTCTAGCAACGGGGGAGGACCCTACCAATGGCTGGGGGTGGGACTGGGGGAAGTGGGTTTCGCAGGCGCGCAGGAAGAGCTAGGGGTTCCTAGCAACCGGAAGGGAGCCAGGAGAAGCTGTGGGGCGGGGCGGGGGGCGCGTATTAACAAAGAAGGAAGTCTTTCGGGAGTGGGAGTATTAGAGAGGGTGGACACAGAAGGAATGTGGGGCCTGGCAGAGCAGGGAGGCCAGTCCGCAACCCCTACCCAAATAATCCCTCCTATTCTCCCTCAGGCGATGTGGCTGGAGGTGGGGGTCCTACTGCGGGGGACTTGTGGACAACTGGGCCGTACTATTGGTCTGCCTTGTGGGGCCCCGGGGCCTGGGCTCCACTGGTGGGTAAGATTGGGAAGAGTCCCCAAGAGAAAGAGGTAGGAGAGGGAAGTTTCTGGGGGTGAAAAGAGAGGGAGGGGTCCCAGTGGGCTAGAACGACTCCGTACCCTCCAAACCTTACCAAAGTCCATGTCTCTCACAGCTGTCTTGTGGGGGTTGTCAGGCCCAACGATTTCATCAGGACGGGCCTAGCAGAGGCCTGGGTGAGGAGGACATTCGCAGGGCACGCGAGGCCCGGCCTAAGAAGACACCTCGGTTCCAGGTATCATTGTCCTCTACCCCCTCCCAGCCTAGTGACACTCCGTGACGGCTGCTGGCCCCCTGAGCCTGGGGAAGGGTGCGCCCACCTTCCCACCCTAGACCTTCCCCTTATTTCCCAGCTGAGTGACCGCTCCCGAGAACGCAAAGTGCCTGCCTCCCGCATCAGCCGCTTGGCCAACTTTGGGGGTAGGTGTGACTGGGGGCTATCCTGACCTAAACATTTACAGAACAAAGCCAGGGAGAGAGTGAATCAGAGGGAAGACAGAGGAGGGAGAGACAGGGAAAGAGAAGAAGGCAGAAACCCACAAAGCCAAGAGAAATAGGAATGTCAATGATTTTAACATTTACTGACAAATGGGAAGGGGCAAGGCCCCATGCACACATTACCTTGCTTCACTGAATCTATGAGTGTTTATTTCCATCGTGTAGATGAGGAAATGCAAGCTGAGAGAGGCGAGGTGACTTGCCTTGAGGTCACACAGCAGGATTATTCAAACTTTAGGTTGCACCCTGCTTGAAATAATTCAGTGAGTTGCAGCCAGCCTTAAAAAAAAGAAACAAAACATGAGTGTACCTGTATAGTAGTGGAAAGTATTGTTTCATGAAACATTTCATATACATCGGTCTGTACCAGTTACGATACAGGTGTCTTTACTGTGGATCGTGGGTCAAGTTTTAAACGTACTGATTCATGGTGTAAAGAGGTAGTGGAGTGCAGTGGTTAGAGCTTTGGCATCTGGCTGCGTGCAAGGTCTGATTCTGCTGAGCTCTCACTTTGTGACTGGGCAAGTTACTTCTCTGAGCCTCAGTTTCCTTTTCTATAAAATGGACATTTTTCTGTAAAGCCTATCTCATGAAGATGTGAGGATAAAAGAAAAAAAAAAAACCCACTGCCATCAAGTCGATTCCAATTCATAGTGACCGTATAGGACAGAGTAGAACTGCCCCATCGGGTTCCCAAGGAGTGCCTGGTGGATTGGAACTGCCAACCTTTTGGTTAGCAACCAAGCTCTTAACCACTATGCTACCAGGGTTTCTGATGTAAGGATAAAATGAGTTAATGCACATAACTCAGGTACCTGGCATGTAGAAAGCACTCAGAAAACTGCAGCTATACTTATAGAGGTGGTGACAGTGAAAGAGACAGAGAGACCCAAGGTGTTCTTAGGGCAAGGAGAGCAAGGAGGCTGAGGAAATCAGAGCTGGAGAGAGAACCTCAAAGGGAGGGACTGAGAGTCAGAGTCCTCGACAGATGTGCCAGGTGGAGAGGAGGGTGAGAAATAGAAATAACTAAGGAAGGGGAGATGAGCATGAAGAGGAGGAGACAGGAACGGGGTACAGGACGATAGAGAGACCCAGGGGTGTCATTTTGGGGCCTTCTTAATCTTGGAGCTCTGGTGGCGCAGTGGTTAAGAGCTACAGCTGCTAACCAAAAGGTTGGCACTTTGAACCCACCAGCCGTTCCTTGGAAATCCTATGGGGCAGTTCTACTCTGTCCTGTAGGGTCGCTATGAGTCGAAATCAACTCGGTGGCGATGGGGTAACCTTGGCTGCATACTAAAACTATCTGGAAGGCTTAGTAAAAAAAAATCACCAGCCCTTAGGCCAGTTAAATCAGCATCTCAGGGGTGGGGTTTGGGCATCATATTTATAAAAGCTTCTTAGATGACTCAACTGTGAAGCCAGGGTTAGGAACTGCTGGCTCAGGAGATAAGCCTGGAGAGAGGGCTGGAGAAAAAAATAGCCTCACCTGGAAGGAACTCAAAAGCACAGAGAGAGTGAATAAGAGACTGAGGTGGGGACAAAGGGATGCAGGGAGCTGGTGACGAAGAGTCAGGAAGATGAGTGCTTAGAGAGACTGAGAAGAGAGAGGGTCAGGAGAGAACACCCTGGGCAAGCAGACACTCAGCCTCAGCCTCCTCTCTGACTCCCCAGGACTGGCCGTAGGCTTGGGGCTGGGAGCATTGGTTGAGGTGGCAAAGAAGACCCTGCCAAGAGGACCTCTACAGTCAGGTGAGTGAGGCACACTGTCTGGGTTCAGACCCTGGCCTTGCTGTGTGACCTGGCGCAAGAAGCTTTACCTCTCAGAGCTCAAGTTTCCTCATCTGGAAAATGGAGGTGACGATAATGTACCCACCACTTAGGGTCGGTGTGAAGTGTTCAGAACGGGGCTAGGCTGCTACTATGGTTGTGATTAAGGGAAGCATATCCTCTTGAGAAACAATATAAGCCATCGGAAGTTAAGTTTCTAACGTGGAGCAAGAGAGGAAAGCTGAAAGTCGGAGTGCCAGTGGGGACCTAAGTACAAGAGAGATGGAATTAGATGTGTAAAGAGAAGAATTTGTGGGCAAGACTCCTCAAAAAGCTTATGACTTCAATCAAAAGTGGGAAACATTCCAGATTAAAACGGGACTAAAGAGACCCCAACTGACACATGGAATGCATGAACCTTGACTGGATCTCAGTTTAGGGGGAAAAAAACAGCTATAAGAGACTTTTTTCTTTTTTTTTTTTTTTAATTTTATTGTCCTTTAAGTGAAAGTTTCTAGCGCAAATTAGTTTTTTCATTCAAAAACTTATATAGAAATTGTTTTGTGACATTATTTTGCAGCCTCCACAGTGTGTCAGCACTCTCCCCAATTCCATCCTGGGTTCCCTCTGTTCATTCATACGATTTTCCTGTCCCTTCCTGACTTCTCAGCTTTGCTTTTAAGCAGGTGTAACCCATTGGTGTAGTGGTTAAGTGCTATGGCTGCTAACCAAAGGGTCAGCAGTTCAAATCTGCCAGGCGCTCCTTGGAAACTCTATGGGGCAGTTCTACTCTGTCCTATAGGGTTGCTGTGAGTCAGAATCGACTTGATGGCACTGGGTTTGGTTTTTTTTGGTGTTAACCCATTTGGCCTCATGTACTTGAATGAACTAAGGTGCACGTCCCTCACATGTATTTTTGTTCTATAGGCCTGTCTAATCTTTGGCTGAAAGGTTGACTTCAGGAGTGGTTTCAGCCCTGAGTTAGCAGGATATCTGGGGCCATAGTCTTGGGGTTCCTTCAGTCTCTGTCAGACCAGTAAGTCTGGTCTTTTTTTGTGAATTTGAATTTTATTCTGCATTTTTCTCCCACTCTGTCCAGGACCCTCTACTGTGATCCCTGTCAGAGTGGTCAGTGGTTATAATAGACTTTTGGGGACAATTTGGGAAATTTGAATATGGACTAGATAGTAGATGATATTAGGAAATGAGTGATAATTTTCTTAGATATGTAATGGTGCTGTGATTATATAGAAGAATGTCAGTATTCTTAGAAAAAGAACGATGAAGCTTTTAGCGGCTGAGTTCAGATGTGCAATTACATCCAAGTGGTCCGCCATATAATAATCATAACAACGACAGCAACACACAAACACAGACAAAGCAGATAAGGCAGAATGTTACACTGCTGAGTAGAGATGGAGGGTAGCTGGGAGTTCCCGGCGCTAGCACCTCTTCTGTCTGTCTGGATTTTCTCAAAATAAAAGTGGTGCTGGCGGGGAATGAGGCAGACCCAAGTCTGTACCCTGCTCTGCCACTTCCATGCTGTGTGACCTAGGGCCAGGCACTCTACCTCTCTGAGCCTCTTGCTTCTCCACCTTGTACGTCAAGGCATTAGTGGTTCCTGCTTCCTGGGAGGTTGTGGAGATTAAGCTAGAGAATCCACAAAAACACTCTGAACTCTGCCTGCCGCAGGGCGAGCACTCAGTACATAGTGTAATACGTTTTCATAAAAGAAAGAAAAGTTTAATAAATGCTTTATTGAAGCATTTTATAATTTACAGAGGGAAACGTACTCATATTCTAAGTGTACAGCTTGATGAATTTTCACAAAGTAGACACGTGTGTACCCAGATCAAGAAGGCCTAGAACTGTGGTTCTCCCACTTTCTGGCCTCAGGATCCCCGCACAACCTTAAAACTGATGAGTGACTAAATAAAGTGCGGTATAGCCATACAAGGAAACCCTGGCGGCGTAGTGGCTAAGTGCTACGGCTGCTAACCAAAGGGTCGGCAGTTCGAATCCGCCAGGCGCTCCTTGGAAACTCTGTGGGGCAGCTCTACTCTGTCCTGTAGGGTCGCTATGAGTCGGAATCGACTTGACGGCACTGGGTTTGGTTTTTGGTTTATAGCCATACAATAGAATATTACTCAGCCAGAAAGAGAAATAGAGCCCTGATACATATCACAACACGAATGAACCTTGAAAACATCATGCCGAGTAAAATAAATCAGTCCCAAAAGGACAAACACTGTGTGATCTCACTTATACAAACTAGGCAGATACATAGAAAGCAACGATTATTAGTGTTTATGGGGGGTGGGGGGGCAGTTATTGCCTAGGGGCGCTGAGGGTCTGTTAATGGTGGTGGGATAATTCAGAAAAGGATAGCGGTCATGGTGGCACCACGTGAAGAACATAATCCCTGTCACTAAATTACACACGTAGAAATTAGTGAATTGGTGAATGTTTTGTTATGTATATTTTTACCACAGTTAAAAACAACAAAAAAACCCTATAACAGTGGTTCTCAAACTTTTTGATCTCAAGATCCCCACACAGCCATCAAACTCTGATGAATGAGTAAATAAAACGTGTTATAGTCATACAATGGATTGTTGTTCAGCCGTAAAAAGGAATGACGTCCTGAAACATGCCGCAGTACGGATGAGCCTTGAAAACGTGTTGCTGAGTGAGGCGGCGGACACAAAGGGCCACATACTGTACGATTCCACTCATGTTAAATATGTAGGATAGGCAAGTCAATAGAGACAGCAAGAAGTCTTGTAGTTACCTAAACCCATTGCCTTTGAGTCGATTCCAACTCATAGCGACCCCTGTAGGCCAGAATAGAACTGCCCCATAGAGCTTCCAGGGAGCACCTGGTGGATTTGAACTGCTGACCTTTTGGTTAGCAGCTGTAGCTCTTAACCATTATACCACCAGTGGTTACCTAGGACTGGGGAAAGGAGCCCTGGTGGTGCAGTGGTTATGCGCTCTGCTGCTAACTGAAAGATCAGCAGTTTGAACCCACCAAACCACTCCACAGGAGAAAAATATGGCAGTCTGCTGCCATAAAGATTACAGCCTTGGAAACCCTACGAGGCAGTTCTAGTCTGTCCTACAGGGTGACTGTGAGTTGGAATCGACAAGACGGGGATGAGTTTTGGTTTTAGGGCTGATGAGATGAGGAAGAAATGGGGAATAATTGCCAACAGGTATAGAATTTCTTTTTGGGGGGGTGATGAAATATACTAAAATCGATTGCAGGGATGGTTGCTCGGATCTGCGAAAATAGCTAAAAGGCATACAATTGTAGACTTTAAACAGGTGAATTGTGTAGTATGTGAATTATATCTCAGTAAATCTGTTAAAAAAATATATCGAGGGCCCCCAAAGAGCTTGTTCATGCAGGTTATATTTATTCTTATTTACCATATTAGAGATTAAAGCCAGGACATCTCTCCAACACGAGAATACTCACGTTCCATCAGCCATCAGAGCCATGATGTCTGCACACACCATGGAGCCTCTAGAAAAGCCCACTGAACACTCAAGCGAGAGTGGGCGCAAAAAGGGGCAGATATTGTGAAAATAGTTTTCATCTCACAGACCCTCTGAAGGGTCTCAGAGTCCCCTGGGGACCTCCAGGCCACACCCTGAAATTTGCTGCCCTAGAAGTTCCAGAAGCCCCTCTCATGCCCTAGGGTGATTCATGGTCACTCCTAGTTTCTGCACCGTCTTGACTTCTAACACTCTAGCGTTGCCTATTTTTGCTCTTTATGTAAATGGAATTGGATAGTGTATTCTCTCATGAGTCTGGCTTCTTTTCGCTCACTGTTATGTTTGGGAGGCACGTCCATGTTGTTGTGTGTATCTAGACATTGTTTAATCACCACCTTCGTTTTCCACTCCATGACTATACCGCAACCTGTCCATTCATTCTACTGACGGTCATTTGGGTGTTTCCATTTTGGGACTCTTGTGAATGGAGGTGCTGTGAACATTCTTGTGCTGTCCGTTGGTGGATGGATTGATGCCTTTCTCTCGGAAAGGAATTGCATCAGGTATGCAGATGTGTAGCTTTAGTAGAAACTCCTGGACCATTTCCCAAAGGGCCTGCGCCATGACACTCACCAGCAGGGTGTGAGTTCAGGCTGCTCCACGTCTTTGTCAGCACTTGGTACCGTCTTTTTCATTTTAGCCACTCTGGTGGGTGTGCAGTGGTGTTACAGTCACTATTATCCTGATTTTAATACTAATTATTCTTTATCCCCAGAGGGTGGCTCCCAGCTGGGCTCTAGCCCCTTCCTGTCTGAAGCCAATGTCGAACGGATCGTCCAGACCTTATGTACAGTTCGGGGGGCTGCCCTCAAGGTTGGCCAAATGCTCAGCATCCAGGGTATAGCAAGACCACGACCCTCTATCCCTGACCCCTGACCTCACTTCTACCCTATCCTATCCCACCCCACCCAACATGCCCCGACTTCAGATGGTCCCCCAGGGGCCCTCCTCCCTCACCGCTTCCCTCCCCCTGCTGTCTCCCAAGACAACAGCTTCATCAGCCCTCAGATGCAGCGCATCTTTGAGCGGGTCCGCCAGAGCGCCGACTTCATGCCCCGCTGGCAGATGACGGTGAGTGCCCAGCATGCTCTCCCCCTGCCCACCCTCTTGGCCTCATAGATCGGCTTGATGCCTGACTCTGAGCCTCAGCCTCAGTTATCCCACCTGCAAAATGGGCATTACTGAAGCTCACGCCTCACCAGTGCTGTGACGGTTCTATGAGAAGGTGAAGAGTACCTCGTGTGGTTCCTGGTGCAGCCTGGGCCCTGGGGAGGCTGCTGACGAGGTAGCAAAGCCCAGTAATGGGGGGCCAGTCAGCGTGGGCTCAGACCCTGGCTTGACCTCTCTGTACCTCAGTTTTATCATCTGCAAAATGGGGATAGTGATAGCAGCCTCCACGTTGGAGGGTTAAATAAATTCGTCTATGTGAAGCTCTTTGAACAGCCCCTGACACTTCGTGAGTGAGATGCGAGTTTTGTCATTGTTCTTTTCAAGTTAGAGGAGATAGTGTCTGTGAATAGGCTGGCACCACACCTGGCACCAAGACATGAGCTGTTCTTGTAATAACTGGGTGAGGGCGTGAAGCCTGGAATCTGCCCAGCTGCCTTTCTTCTCGTCTCTGCCACCCACTCTCCGTGTGACCTTGACCAATTGCTGCCCCTCCCAGAGCCACTCTGAACAGGACCCAGCCCCAGGATGCTCTCCATAAATTTTAGCTCTTCTTTAATATTACGACATATAACAGAATTATTATCAATCTAATTATAGACAAAAATAGTCTTCACAACAGCGCAGGGAATGCACAGTTGGGAGACACAACCTGGGCTAGGCTTCCCAGTCCTCACTGCCTGCTTGGTCCCCTTGGGCAAGAGACTTCTCTCTGAGCCTCAGTTTCCCCATCTGTAAAGTGGGGTAGCGTGAAGAGCTTAGCCCAGGGTCCAGTGTGTGGTGAGTGCCCTGTAGTTAGTGCTGGGGTCATGAACCTGCACAGCTGCCCCTAACCATGACAGTGATTGCTCTGACCACTCCCCTCAGAAAGTTCTGGAAGAGGAGCTCGGCAGGGACTGGCAGGCTAAGGTAGCCTCTTTGGAGGAGGTGCCCTTTGCCGCCGCCTCAATCGGGCAGGTGCACCAGGGCATGCTGCGGGATGGGACGGAGGTGGCTGTGAAGATCCAGGTGAGAGAGAGGCAAGGCGGGAGTGGGTATGGCCCTGGTGTTGGGGGGGTGACTCCCTTCCTCCCTTCCTCTCTCTCTCCTTTGCAGTACCCGGGTGTTGCCCAGAGCATCCAGAGCGACGTCCAGAACCTGCTGGCAGTGCTCAGGATGAGCGTGGCCCTGCCAGAGGGTGAGGCTCCCCTTCCACACGTGGGGCTGGCTGGAGGCAGAGCAGCCCACATGGGGCAAGGTGTCCGTGTGTATGCATGTGAGAATGTGTACATGTGTGTAAGAGAGAGAGACACTCCAAAGCAGGGAGAGCCCAGAGAGCATGAGCGTGTGTGTGAAAAAAAAAACTTAGAGCTTCTGAACGCATCACAGAGACAAGCCTAGACCAAAACTCAGAATCAGACACACAGAGGGTGTGCAATGCAGAGAGAGGGGTTGTAGGTGTGAAAGAAGCTACAGAAGCAGAAAGGGAGTGTAAGCAGAACAGCCTGTTTGTGTTAGAGCACATGAGAAAGCACCTGAGTAAGCTGGAGCAGGTGTGTGTGAGAGAGAGACAGAGAGGGGGAGCCTAGAGTGAGACTCCAAGGCAGGGAGTGGTGTGAGAAAGACAGAGAGAGGGGGTCTAGAGTGAGACTCGGAGGCAGGGAGTGGTGTGAGAGACAGAGAGAGCGGGCCTAGAGTGAGACTCCGAGGCAGGGAGTGGTGTGAGAGACAGAGAGAGCGGGCTTAGAATGAGACTCTGAGGCAGGGAGTGGTGTGTGAGAGTCAGAGAGAGGGGGTCTAAGGTGCGAATCCGAGGCAGGAAGCAGTGTGAGAGAGACAAAGAGGGGGAGTCTGGAATGATACTCCAAGACAAGGAGCAGTGTGAAAGAGACAAGATGGTCAGAAGACAGAACAGGTGCCCTGTGTGATGGTGAGAGATGTGAGGGACTGGTATGCATGTGTGTGGAAGAGACAGACCAGGAGATCCTGCCTTCAGAAGGACTGCAGTTGTCTGAAGGACGGAGGGAAGTGTGTGATGTGTGTGTCGGGGTCAGAGCAGGCAGAGACCGGGAGTGTGCATGTGTCTGGAGGGCAGAGGCAGATGAGGGCACAGAAGACGTGGAGCAGGTGTGAGAGACAGAAAGGGAGGGAGGGAGACTAATAAAAGAAGACATCCATGAGTGGGAGCCTGAGGGGCAGGGGTGGGCTGGAGGGTAGCCTTCCCGGCTGACAGGGCTGTACCTTTCAGGCCTGTTTGCTGAGCAAAGTCTGCACACCTTGCAGCAGGAGCTGGCTTGGGAATGTGACTACCGCCGGGAGGCAGCTTGTGCCCAGAACTTCAGGTGAGCTGAGCCCCTGTAGGACCCTTAGGGAGCCCTTCCCTCCCAGCTTTCCTCCTTCCTTCCCTCCAGGGCTGAGTGGGAAGTAAGGCCCCCATAGTCTCTGGCAGCTGGAGCCCTGGGGTGGGGCTGGCAGACTCTGTTCCTCTTTCATTTATCTGTTCTTCCATCCATCCGTCACTTCTTTTATCCCCTATGTCCTCTGTGAGCTTGGGCAGGTCACTTCCTCTCTGAGTGTTAGTTTGCTCATCTGTCCAATGGGACTCATAACCACGTGGCTTGATGGGGGAGGTGGGCTTGTCAACAGGGAGTTGATTACACACTGAGATTCTGTTACACCCACCGGATTGACAAAGACTAAGAAACCTGACAGCGCCAAGAGCTGCTAAGAATGGGACTCCAGGGCATTCCTCATTCACTGTGGGCAGGAGAGGACATCGCCAGAAGCACTTTGGAGAAACGGCTTGGCTACATCTGCTAAGGCTCAGTATTCACATACCCTACAACCTAGCAGTTGCCCTTCTAGTTAACGGTACTCTAGAGACACTCCAACACTGGTTTCTAGGATACTTAGGGCAGCATTATTTGCAACAGTCCAAAACTAGAAACAACCCAAATCTCGACCCCAGCAGGGTGGGTAAATAAATTACAGAATGCTCATCAGTGAAGAATGATCTGTGAACTGTGGCTGCATAGAACAACACGGTGGTATCTTTGAAGCATGGTGATGAGCGACAGTCACACCTACATAGGGTCCCCCACAATGTGCTGGCAAGCTCTGTGGATGGAGTGAGAGGAATGGCCACAGAAGGCAGTGGTTAGCGCTGTGTGGCCTGAATCCGTACAGTGGCCTCAGGAGAGCGGCCTCCTCGTTGGGGCAGCAAGGATCAGAGGGAACTGTGCTGATGAAATGCTTGGCACAGGGCCTACCTCAAACATTAGAGTTTTTATAAATAGGAGCAAAACTACAAGGCCCCAAGTAGGACCTTGAGGAGGAGCATGCGAGGTGAGGCTGGGCCAGAGCCCGCCCATATGGGATCTGGGGAGACCTCCCACACACTGTACCCTTAGGATAAAAATCCACATCCTTCCTCTGGCCCCTGCCCACCTCCCTGGGACTCCTCACTTTGGCCACCCCACAGGTCCCCAGTGACAGGCCTCTCTCACATTCTTTGCCTCCCAGATCTTATACACTTATCCAGCAATTGTTCCTTCTGTTGGAGTGATCTCTTGGGGCGGGGTGGGGCTTGCTTATTGGCCGCTCTGTTCCCAGCATCCTCCTACACTGGGACAGACAGATACAGAGATGGATTCTTTCCCTTTTACTTACCAATGTTCTGAGTAACGATTCCAAGGAGTGACCAATGCATATTACCATGGACTCTTTGGATGAATGAGTCAATTGACGAAAGAAGTAATGCACATGAAGCTAAGTGCTTTGGGCTTCTCCTGGGCGACCAGAAGCCACAGGTGCATCTCAGGTAGTGAAGTGGTAGCTGGGTCTCCAACAGCACCCAGTTTTAGGGGCGGGCCCAGAGTAAGTGCTATGGAGATATTTGCTGACTGAATGAATGAAATGTCTGAATGAATGTCAGTCTAGCCAGGTGTTGGCCATCATTCAGGGCAGACAGAGGCAAGACAAGAGCAGGAGGAAAGCAAAACATACGCTCTTCTTGCAGGACTTCTTTCAGAGCAGGGCCCCAGGGGCCTGCGGCACTGACACTCATTCATTCCTTCTCCTCCCTCCTGCCCCAGGCAGTTGCTGGCGGATGACCCCTTCTTCCGGGTGCCAGCCTTAATTCAGGAGCTGTGCACCACACGGGTACTGGGCATGGAGCTGGCCAGAGGTGTCCCTCTGGACCAGTGCCAAGGCCTGAGCCAGGACATCCGGAATCAGGTACATGGTCCCAGCCCAGTGGACAGTAAGGTGGGGTGCTGCCCCAAGGCGAGCTAGAAGGGGCCAGGCCCATGGTCCCACCCCAGTCCAGAGAGGACTGTGCACAGCAGGCCACACTGCCATGTCTGTGTATCTGTTACTGTTTCTCCCCGCCCCAGATTTGCTTCCAGCTCCTGAGGCTGTGTCTGCGGGAGCTGTTTGAGTTCCGATTCATGCAGACGGACCCCAACTGGGCCAACTTCCTGTATGATAGCTCCAGCCACCAGGTTGGTTCCTCGTGATGCACATCGGGGTGCACTAGCTCAATACAGTAGTAGTTTACCGCTCAGCCATGGGACAGGCTGGGCTGGCTCGCCTCTGTGAGGCATCCAGGGGCTCAGGCTTCCTCCGTTTTGTGGCTGTGCCAGCCCCTAGTGCCAATGCTCTGCCCCTGGTGAAAGGCAGTGAGGTCAAGGGGGTTACTGTCTTCCACAGTGCTTCGGCCAGAAGTGACCCCTCATTTCCTTCACCTTTCTCTCCATCGATGAGAACTAGTCACCTGGCCTGTCTAGGTGCAAGGGATGCTGGGAAATGGAGTCCCTGGCTGGGCAGTGGCTTCGTGGTGGCATTGTGGCCCTGCAGAAGAGGGAGCACAACTTTTGGAAGGCAGTTAGCCGTCGCTACCACACTCGTCATTCATTTAGAAAGTACCAGACACCCACTCTGCCGCTTGATGGTGATGACAAGACATCCCTGATCCTTGCCTTCTCAGAGTTCCCAGCTCAGTGGGGGATACGTCCATGACTGGGCAATGATGACCTCAGGTTGTTAGTACCATGATGGGGAAGCCGGGCTAGAGTGGTCAGTAATGGGAGAGGCACAGGCAGGGGGGTCAGGGTGGGGCCAGAGGAGGAGCAGGCAGAGGGGTGGATGGGGTCAAGGAAGATTTCCTCAAGGAAGTTCCAATAAAGCTGAGACTGGAAAGCTGAGGAGCCAGTACTTCAGAGAGCAGGGAAGAGTGTTCCCGGAACAGGCACAGTGCACAAAGGCCTGGAGGTGAGAGTTTGGACTGCTAGACTTCCGGTGTGCGGTGCGTGGCTTCAGCTTTACCAGAGATTGCCAAACGTTGCTCTAAAATAGTCTGCATCCATTTTATCCCCAGAGGGATCTTTCTAAATTGCTAAACAAACACTGGTCAAGATAGCCCTTCCTCAGCTCCCCAGTACCCTCAGGACAAAGTCTGAGCCCTTTGCCAGCCTCGGTGCCTTGCCACCCCTTCCCCCAACCTGCACACTCAGCCTATGTCTCCTCCTAGGCTGAAACCCTCCCTAGGGAGGTGATTTTCTAACTCCAGGAGGTAGCACGAGTCCTGGCACTAGCTATGGGGTCCCAAGAGCATTTTTTGTTTTAAAAGAATAGAATGGAAAGTATCAGCATGTCGTAGGTGGTAGGAATGCGTATTGGTTCAGGACGCTTTTGTTTGACTTTTATATTTGTGTGTGTGTCTGTAATGGCGCCCAGCGTATGCTGTATTTCTTCCTGTGGGTTGTGGTCAATAGTTTGAACTCCTGCCCTAGAGAAACTCTTTCACATGTGTTCAGTGAGCACTGTTGTTAATAGTAGAAGCCAGAAGCAACCACAATGTCCATCAACCACTAAGTGCCTCGTGATATAATTACGGAATGAAGTCCTTATATAGCAATGAGGAATGAATGAGTCTGAGTGAAACATAGCCGTGAAGGTATAGATCTAACAACCATCTGGCCAAGTAGAATAAGTTGCAGGATAACTATAGTACATACCATTTAAATGAAGTTTAAAACATTCCTATATATTGCTTATGGATACACACGTAAGTAGAAAATACATAAACTCATGCTTGGAATGACACACATGATTTCAGGATGGTGACCCTGGAAGAGAGAGCAGGGACATGGGGGAGGTGGGATCAGGGTGGGGATGTGGGAGGCTTCCCCTGGACTGGATAGTTTATATTTTAAGCTGAGTGATGGGTTTTGTGGACATTGATTTTGCTTTTCTATATATTATTATTATTCTCTGGGTTTTTCTGCACATCTAAAATATATCATTATAAAAACAAGTAGGACCAAAAAATAAAAGCCAGATCCCTCCGACTACCATGTGGGGGTAGATTGGAAGGGCCGAGACTGGAGGCCAGGAGCCTAAGGTGGAAGCTGGGCAGGGACCCTGGCAGGAGACAGCAGGGATGTGGGTGGGGGCTGTTGACGGACTCCCAGTATTCCTTTCTCCACCCCCATTCCCAGGTGACCCTGCTGGACTTTGGGGCGAGCCGGGAGTTTGGGACCGAGTTCACAGACCATTACATCGAGGTGAGTCACCTCTGTCGGGCTGAGGCCCAGGCCAGATACTGGGGCATGGGTGAGGAGGAGAAACACTGCAGCTGGAATTGAGAAATAATAAAGACTAGTAATATTAATGGAGCCCTGGTGGTGCAGTGGTTAAGAGCTCAGCTGCTAACCAAAAAGATCGGCCGTTGAACCCAGCAGCCACTCCTTGGAAACCCTATGGGGCAGTTCTGCTCTGTCCTATAGGGTCACTATGAGTCAGAATCAACTCAACGGCAACGGGTTTGGTTTTTAGTAATATTAATAGCCTGAGGGTGCAATGGTTAAGCGCTCAGCTGCTAACTGAAAGGTCAACAGTTCGAACCCACCAGTGGCTCCATGGGAGAAAAGACCTGGCAATCTGCTCTTGTAAAGATTTCAGTTTAGGAAACCCTATGGGGCAGTTTTGCTTTGTCCTATAGGGTCACTGTTGAGTTGGAATCGACAGCACACAACAATAGTAATATTAATAGCTGCTAAAAAATACCAACCACTTAATACTTTGTCAGGTACTGTTTTAAATACTTTGACTATAGCAGTTGATTTAAGCCATACAGCAACCCTATGGGGTAAGGACCATTATTAGCCCCATTTTATAGATAAAGTAATTGGGGCTCAGAGGTTAAGTGATTTACCCAAGATCACACAGCTGGTAAGTGGCAGAGCTGGGATTCAAACTTAAGTAGTCTAGGTCCCATGTTCCCAACCCTTGACTTCTCCCTCCTCAGATAGAGGCTCACAATGGCCATCTTGTCAGCTCTCCGTCCCCGCCCCCCTGCCACAAGCTGCCCCCTCGGGGGTGGCCCTGCTCCTCAGGAAGTGCTTCCTTACCACATTGCCGGTCCCTGCCGCCCACTGAGACCCCGAGGTTGCTCTGCCTCAGAGAACACCATCTCATTCATTTGTTGCGACTGAACATTTGACTTGAGTCATCAATTTAAACATTCTCTGATACCCCTCTGTGCCCAAACCTGTTCTGGGCAATACTGAAGACAACAGCAGTGACCAGTCCAGGTCCCTACTTTCATGGAGCTCACAGTCCTGTCGGGAACAGACAGGGATGACCCAGAGTGGTCAGGGCTGGGATGGGGAAAGCACAGAGGACTCTGGAAGCCCAGAAGAGGTGCCTGACCCAGCTGGGAGTCGAGAAGGGCTTCCTGAGGAGGGATGTCTGAGTTGAGACCCACGGGATGAGGAGGACCAGCCAGGAAGAGATTAGGAGGGTGTTCAGAAAGGTAGCCTGTGCACAGGCCCAGAGGTGAGAAGCAATGTCTCAGTTACCTAGCATTGCCATAACACGAACACCACAAGTAGGTGGCCCTAATGAACAGAAATTTATCTCCTCATGGTTGTGGAGGCTAAAAGGCCAAATCCAGGTCTCGGGCGTGTCGATTCCTTGTCTGGAGCTCCGGGTGTCCCTTGGTTCCTAGATGATCCTCATGTGATGTCTGTTTTCCCCCACGTGTGTTTCTCTATTCTGTCCTTTTGTATAACTCAGAAGTGATTAGGTTTAGGACCCACCCTGCACTGGTATGACCTCATTAACGTAACAAAAGTAAAGCCCCGTTGCCAAATAGGGTCACGTCCACAGGTACAGAGGTTAGAATTTCAACACATTTTGTGGCGGAGGGACACAGCGCTTTTCCACGTTTACTGTGCACGTGAAATGCTGATTCTGGTAGACTAGGCCTAGAGTTGGGCATCGGTTTCTGTGTTTCTAACACACTCGGGGTGATACTAGTGCTACCTGTATGGGGACCACACTTAGATTGGCGAGGCCCTCCATGCAGTTGCTGTCGAGTTGACCCCGACTCATGGCGACCCCATGTGTGTCAGGGTAGCACTGTTGTCCAGGGGGTTTTCAATGGTTGACTTTTCAGAAATAGATTGCTAGGTCTTCCTTCCAAGGTGCCTCTGGGTGGGCTCGAACCTGTAACCTTTTGGTTGGCAACAGAGCACATTAATCATCTGTGCTACCCAGGGGCTCCCTAGAGGACCAAAGAGAAAGAAGTCCATGTTCTGACTGGGAGGGGCGGGAGCCAGAGATGAGGCTGGAGCCAAATCCCCCTGGGGCTTAGAGTCCCTGCTTTGCAGTTGGTCTTTATCCTGTTGCACTGGGGAGCCATGGAAGGGATTTGAACAGGGAGGGACCTAGTCAGAGTTAGAAAGCTCTCTCTGAATAAGGGCTGGTCTTTAAGACTGGGATCCCAGGAAGGCTGTGGAGAGGAGAAGAGGAGGCAGTTGGCAGAGATCCCAGTGGATACTTTGTGGGAGCTGATGGCTGGAGGGGGCAGAGATGGGCAGGACAAGGCCCAGGCTTCCAGCCTGGGGATGGGGGATGGTGGACCTACCTCCAAGATTGGGACAGGAAGGTGGACCTGGTGCCCTGCCGTAGGTCCCTTGGGGCTCTCTGTGGGTCACAGAGTGAGGCACAAGGCCAAGGCCTCTCTGGGTAGTTTGGACATCCCAGACCCCTCCCCCCTCCCAGGCTGCATAGCAAGGTCCTCCTACCACCTCTGCAGCCGTTTCTAGTTAAAAAGCCCTGTCACACCAGCCCTGGAGGACCACAGGCCTGAGAGATGGCCAGACAGGCTCTGGCAGGGGGAGCTGAGGCCCCGTGTGAGGCAGGAGCCAGAAGAGAAGTGCACGCCCCCTCCCCCAAGAAAGGGCAGCACAGAGCTTAAGGGTTTGGTATGGGGGCCAGACTAACCCGAGTTCCCAGGCCTGCCCATGTCACTCCCCTCTGGCCTTTTTCCTCATCTGTGAGGCAGGGACCCTTATACCCACCCCAAAATAATAATAAAACCAAAGAACCAAACCTGCTGCTGGCAAGTTGACTCCGACTGAGACTAATAGGAAAGGAGCCGGTAATCGGATGGCACTTCCTACATGCGCAGTGCCAAGTTCTTCACATAGACCACTCCTTTATCCTCACGACAACCCCATGAGGAAGGCCCTTATGTCACCCCTACTTCACAGATGATGGGCCGAGGCCGAGAGGTAAAGTGCCTTGCCCAGAGTCCTCAGCCAGCAGGTGGCAGAGCCAGGGTTGAACCCAGCAGACCCGCTGCAGCCTCCCTGCCGAACTCCTGCGTCCCTAAGTGAGCATGTGGCTGTAGAGAGGGGCACAGTCCACACCCAGATGTGCCACAGGTTCACCAAGGCCTCGTGAGTACCAGGCCCTGCGCATGTGGGACTCAACCCAACAGGGCTTCCTGCTCACACGGGTCTCGGAGTCCAGTGTGGGAGACAGACATCAACCAGACGATCCTAGACATGGCACAGTGGCAACCTCGGATGCAGCTCAGGGTCACAGTCACCTTCTTGTCTGGTTGACTGTTTAGACACATGGGCAGCACTTGAGCCGTTTTCCTCTGTGCCGTTTCACTGTGGTAGAGCCCAGGCAGGTGGGCAAAACCCCTGGCAGCCCTCTCCCAGGCTGTGGAACAGTCTGGAGGGAGACGCACACTGACCAGGCTAGGTAGGGAGGGGAGGCTTCTGGGTGCGGGGCTCAGGTTAGTGAGGGTGGAGGGGGGTGCCAGGAAGGCCAGGCTTCAAAATCCCATCACCAGTTATCAAGACCCCCCTCGAGCCCTTGCTGGGCTCTGACGCTTTGCCCATACCCATCTCCCCAGGTGGTGAAGGCTGCAGCTGATGGGGACAGAGCCCGGGTTCTGCAGAAATCCCGAGACCTCAAATTCCTCACAGGCCTTGAAACCAAGGTTGGGAGATGCTGGGGGGAGTAGGGAGCTGGGGTCTGTTCTGGGGGCTCCTGGGGATGGAGAGGGGAGGGGGGCTGCTTGTCTCTACTTGGAAGAGAGGAGCCTGTATGTCTCCACTGGGGGAACTCACAGGAGCTGCTTATCTGTACTGGGGGGCTCTGGGGAGGGAGGGGAAATGGTGGCTGCTTGACTACCCAGGAACCCTGGGCACTTCTTGTCCCTTCTGGGGAAGTGGGGGGCTGCTGGTCTGTACGGGAGGGCCTGGGGCACTGGGGGCTGCTTGTCCTACAGTGTGGAGCATTGTGTCTAAATTGGGGGCACTGAGAGGAAGTAAGGAGCATTTTTGGGGGAGGAGTAGGGGGCTGCTTAGGACCCCTGGTTGCACAGTGGTTAAGAGCTCAGTTGCTAACCAAAAGGTCAGTGGTTCAAACCCACTGCTGGCTCCACAAGAGAGAAGAAAGACCTGGTGATCTGCTCCAGTAAGATTACAGCCTAGGAAACCCTATGGGGCAGTTCTACTGTCAAGTAGGGTCTCTGTGTCTGAATCGGTTCAATAGCACGCAACAAAGGGTCTGCTTGTCTACTAGAGGGTCTAGAGGAAGCAGGGGCTGCTTGTTACTCTTGGGAGGAGTTGGGATCTGCTTATGGTTGCCACTCTGGAGAGAGCTGGGGGTTGCTGGCCTCTTCTGGGCGAGGTGGAGGGCTGTCTGTCATCACGGTGCTTCTCTTGCTCCCCCACCTACCCCAGGCATTTTCGGACGCCCACGTGGAGGCAGTGATGATCCTGGGGGAGCCGTTTGCTACCCAAGGCCCCTACGACTTCGGGGCAGGGGACACTGCCCGCCGTGTGCAGGGCCTCATCCCTGTGCTGCTGCGGCACCGGCTGCGCCCACCCCCCGAGGAGACCTACGCTCTGCACCGGAAGCTGGCAGGGGCCTTCCTGGCCTGCGCCCGCCTCCGCGCCCACATCGACTGCCGGGACCTCTTCCAGGACACCTACTACCGCTACTGGGCCAGTCGCCAGGGGTAACCACAGCCCGCAGCCTGCGGATCACAGGGACCTCTGGGTACCAAGAAGCCCTGTGGATCCCCCACAACAGCCTCCATCGCGGGCTCTCGTAAATGGCGCCTCCGGGCCCGTCCCCCTTTGCTCCACGTCTGGGAGCCCCCTTGGTCTTCCCTGCCATGCTTACCCCCTACCTTCGTCCAGAGGCTGGGACTGGGGAGCTCTCAACTTCCTGCCCCAGATCCTGCCCTCCCCACTCCAAAGTGGGCATCCTGGAGCCCTGAGCCAGGGAACCCACGAACTTATTTCTGCCGCCGTTTGAGGGAGCTTGAGGCCCCTAGGAAGAAATCAGGAAGGTCCAGACTCATCTAGAGGGGGGCCCCTCCCGTCTGCTCAGGTCTCCGAGGATCCAACGGCCAAAGGGGAGGGGCGGGGTTGGAGGAGCAGCCGTCACCTTTGCCCCCTCCTCCTCCACCAGCTGTCATCCCCCGTTTCAGCGTCTCTGTGAGTCGGGGAGCGGGGCGCGAGGGTGTGAACCTTCGGTCCTAATAAAAGCGGCCCTCCCCTTCCCCCAGCTCTTTTTTCTGTGCTGGGGGGGAGAGGGAGGAGTCCGCGGGCGGCCTCCAGGTGCAGATGGCCAGCCCCCCCGCCCCTTGTCTGAAAGCCCCCGTCCTGCCCGGCCATCTGTTGCCGGAACCTCCTTCTCCCCTTTACCCCTCCCTCCACGTGCTGACCACCTGCTGGCGGCCTGTAGCAGCTGAGAAGGCCTGCCTCCCCACCCTCAGGCTGCCTTGGGCTCCCGGCTGCCCCTCGGCTCCCGGCAACCTCGCCTCTGCTAATGGGCCGTAATGCCCCAGCCAGCTGCTTTGCCAAGCCCACAGGAGTGCGGGGAAGCGGGGGCGGCGGGCGGGGATCTGGGCGCGGCTCTGGTTGCCGCCGCGGCGCCCCCGCCCCCCAAGCCGACCCGTTCTCGTACCGGGACTGCGGGGTCTGCTCATCTCCCCTCCCCTTCCTCGGAAAATGCCTCGTCACCGCTCTGTCCGCCCCCGCCGTGCCGGGAGAACCTTGGGGTTAGCGGGAAGATTTGGGGATGTCGGGAGACGAGGCGCCTCCCGAAGCAATTATTTCGGGCGCGGAACGGGAAGAGATCTAAGGTCAAGGGCCGCGGAGGGAAAGGGAACCCACGTCTGGGTGGACACGGGGGAGGCCATCTGCATATTAAGCCGGCGACGGGCCAGTGGGCGTGGCGGGGCGGTGGCCACACTGGGGAAGGCGGGGCGTGGGGCGGGGCTTGCGGAGCGGGGCGGGGCTTATTCCGGCGAGGGGCCGGGTCTTCTTGCATATACAGCAGGCGGCAGGCCAATGGGCGGGGCCGGGGCGGGGAGCCGAGGCAGGAGGGACGCTCCCCCGCCCCCGGAACGGAATCCTCGGGAGAACGGAGCAGGCTCGCGCGCGTGCATCCCGCACCATCCCCCGGCCCCGGGCTCCGTCCCGCGTCAGGCCGAGCTGCCGCCGCCGCCGCCACAGTAGCAGCAGCAGCAGCGGCGCTCAGGGATCCGGGCCCAGCCGGGGCCACGGGAGGCGGGGGCGCCCGGGCCCTGGATGTCCCGCAGCGCGGCGGCCAGCGTGAGAAGGGCGGGAGAGGGGGGCGCGGGGTGGGCGGCGGCACCGCTGCTGATGTGGCGGAGGGTGGGAGGCGGCCACGGCGTCCGGATGGAGAGACGGTGCCAAGGCTGAGGAGGGTGGTCCTGGGCGGGTGTCCAGGTTAGCCCACACAAGCTAAAGCTTAGAAGACGAGGGTCGCCGACTCACGCCCTCTCTTGCCAAGGCCTGAGGGCAGGGGTCCCCCCAAGAAGCCAAGGACAGGGGTTCTGGTACAACCCCCTAAGCAAGGTTTTGGGGATGGAGTCCCAGATGCAGCCCACCTATCGAGTCAAAGCCTCGCGAAGGAGATTCCAGACACCTTCCCTACCCCGTCCCCGCCCAAGGGGAATGTCTGAGCTAGGCAGGGTCTTGAGGATGGGGTCCCTGGCACAGCTTCCCCACCAAGCCAAGGCCTGGGGCGATTCCAGGCAGAGTTCCGCCCCCAGGCCTCAGGGATGTCCAGGGCACAACATCCCCCCAACGCTTGGGCGGTGTCTCAGGCACAGCCACCTCTTAAAACAAGGCTTCTCCCCCCTTGCTTGGCACCCACCCAGGCCTGAGTAAGGGAAACGTCAGCCACAGCTACCCCCAAGGCTTGGTCAAGGGTCGCAGGGCACAGGTTCCCTGGGCCACCCCCTTTGTCCCTGGGGGTGCTCAGCTGTCCTGTAGCGGCCCCGCCTGCAGACAATGGGTAGCCTCCTCCTCTTGGCCCTGGCCCCCCAGGTTCCAGAATCCAGGCTGGGCTGGGGGCGGCTCCCCTGGGACCCTGTGCAACCTCATCCGTCTGCTCTGCGCTTGCGGTGACGATGGCTTTGTGTGTGGTACCTGGGGGTGGGGGGCTGGCATGGGATGGGGAGGTGGCTGGGAGTGTGACCCCATGTTTGTGTGACCATGGCTGTGTGTGTGTGCTGCAGCTGGTGACTGTGAGGAATCCTGTGTTGTGTGTCTGTGTGGGCATGTGTGTGGTTGTGTGTTGTTGTATCTGTTATTGGGTCTTTATATGAGCCTAGAATTTGAGTCTGTTTGTGTGTCTGTATGACAGCTGCTCAGTGTGTGGGACCCTGTGGTTTTTTAGTCTGTGTTTGCATGCATGGCTGTGACTGTGTGGTTGTGTCTGTGATGTTGTCTTTTGTGGCCTTGTGTTTGTGTCTGGGTAATGAGAACCGGGTATGTGACAGTGTACGTGAGTCTGGGGTTGGCATGTGGCTGACTAAAGATGTGAGTAGAGTTGTGTCTATGACTCTGTGTCCATGTTGACTTTCCCATCGACTGTGAATGTTCGTGGTTGTGTTTACAACAGACTTTATATGTGTGTCACACACTCGTGTCTGTCTGTCATGTAACTGTGTAACTCAGTGTACACCTGCCATTGTGTATGAAGTCACATTGTGCTATGTGATTGGGGCTGTGTGATGGCCATGTGGCTGTATGTATATATGACACTGGTTGTGTGTCCACAGCCATGTCTCTTCATGTGACTGGGGTTGGATAAATAACTCTTCATCCATCTGTGAGTGTGTGATACTGAGTGATATGTGTGCTTTTGGTCATGTATCTGGCTTAGTATCTGAAACCCTGGCTGACATCTATGTAGGGTATTTGTGTGTGACTAAGGCTACATATGTGTCAGCGTGGTCTTTGTGTGGCGGCACAAGCTAACTGTCGGGTATGAATGTGACAGTGGTTTTTCTATGCCTGTCTGTGACCCTGGGTGGCTGTGTGTGCGTGTGTCTGTGGCTGTTTCTGTCATATGTATTTATGTGTGGGTATTAGACTACCTGTGTTTGAATCTGTGTGATTTGGTGACAGGGTGACAGGACCCTGACTGTGTGCGTGGCTCTGTCAGGGGCTGCGTCTCTTGTGTAAACCGAGCAGCCATCGTGCATACCTGGGTCTCTGTGTTTCTGTGCACACACCTGACTATACTTGTGTGAAACTCAAACTGTGTGCCTAAGCCTCTAGGTGGGAGATACTATGTATGGCTGCCAAGTGTGATTTTGTGTGCTGGGCCCATGAGGCTGTGATTATTTGTGGCTCCGTATTTCTCTGTGTGAGCTGTGTGCCTGCATGAAGAGGAGCGTGTGTTTCTCTGCGATGATGTGACATTGGACATTGTATGGCTGTGTGTGGGACATCGTGTGGTCGTAGTACAGCTGTGATCTGTGTCTGGGGAGTGTGGACACTGACACTATGCGACGCTACATGTACAGGACCATTTCTGAAAATGGAGCTGTTACTGTGCATGCCGTGACTGAACCGCCGGCCGGGCGTGAGTGTGGCCCTGTTTCTCTGTGATGTGTAGGGTTACAGCCATGGGTATCTCCGTGTGCGATCGTGTATGGTAACTGTCCATGTAGGTGTGACTGACGTGATCCAATGTGTGCATCCGTGACTGGGTATGTGGGACTAAAAAAGTGTGTTGCTGCGACTGACATGGTTGGGGTTGAGTGTCCATATGCAGTTGTTTGCTTGTGGGTGACCACACACATGTGCCTGTGTCTGGTTGTGTGTGACTGAATATGTGTCGTTATGTTTGAGCATGTCCTTGGCCAGGTGTAAACATACACCTCCTGTGGAAACATGACAAATGTGTATCGCTGTGGTTGTGTCTGGGTGGGACCAGGTGTTTATGGCTGACCAAATGGGTGAACTCTGATTGGATGTGATTAATTCCGGCTGGGTCTGTGACGTATCGTTGGGTGCCTGAGGAAACATAACTGTCATTGGGTGTGGTTGTACTTTTGCGGCTCTGGCGGGTGTGCCTGGGCTCTGCTCTTTGTACATGGCTGTGAAAATGCAAGTGACCAAATTGAAGTAGCTGATGTGACCGGTGTTTGTGGTGGTGCCTGGGTGGGCTGTGACTTTTCATACATGTTTGGACAATGTCTGTAGCGGAGACTGTGTGTGTCTGGGAATGTAGTATGGGACCAGATGTTTGTAGTGGTAACTCTGTGGCTGGGATTGTTTATGTATATGTGTGTGATCGCATGTGTGTAGCTGTGGTTGTGTTTGTGTGTAGCTAAATGTGCCTAGCTGTGCCTGGGACTAGGGATGACTGGAGATATGAGTTGGCTGCGCAAGTGTGACTGTGTGTGTGTGTGTGTGTGTGTGTGCAGCCCTGGACATGTGTTTAGAGGGCAAGGTCACTGCTTCCTCACACTATCCCCTTGGGCAGTGAGGGCTCCCGAGGCCAGGGCATCCCCAACAAATGCTCCCCCAAATACACCTACTCCTTCCTGGGCCCTTGGAACCAGGTGGCTGATCTCCCTGGTTACAGTTGCCATGGCAGCCAGGGCCTTCATCAGGGAGCCTGAGATGGATGGGGTTGGCTGCTGTCCAAAGGTGGGGTGGAGAAGGGGACTGAGCCCCACCCCAAGCAAGCGTCTCACCTTCTTCCTCCCTTGGGCAGGGCGGACCCAGAAGGGCTGAGCAGCATCTGCCCCCAGCCCCTTGCGGGGCCCCGGGGCCCCCTGCAACCTCCAGGACGGAGCCAGGTGAGTAACCAGCTTGGACTGGCCAGGGGCTAAGTGGGTGGGGGGGTCTGCCTAGCATAGTCACACAGGCTTAAGCACACTCATGACTGGACACCCTCACAAACCTCCTCCCTGTAGAGTGTCCATCAAAGCCACAATCATTCACAGACACACACCCTAGACTATCACTTACACACCCGGACACTCATACTGCACCAACATTCCCACAGCCACAGGGGCAGAGTCATACCAGCGCCACTTTCACACACACCAGACACTCACATCCACAAACATACAGTGAGACACACACACATAGATGACAAGCTCTTTTAGATCCACATACGTGTGTGAACACTGCGACAGGCACACCGGGAGAAGTGCTTGAGGTAGTTGCCTACACCAACGTACAGACACACACATGTTCCCAATGGGTGGGTCCACAAAGACACACACACATTCCCAGACAACACCCAGACTCACAGGTGACCACTGGCCCTTTGACCAGATAGTTCACTCTCAAGAGAAACACCCTTCCACATAGTCGCACAGACAACAACTGCACTTTCACAGACACAGCCTCACAGACAGCCCCATGGACTCTCATTCTCACAAACAGCCATACTTTTGCTCAAAGACACAGCCTCACAGATAATTATTAGCACTCTTATAGATAACAGTCACGTTCTCACACAAAGTCACATCCTCACAAATAACACTTGTGGACACTCTCAAAGACAACAACCTCTTGTTCTCACTCACCCTCACAGGGGCACACTTGCATACAGACACAGCCTCACAACAACCCCATGGACCCATGTTCTCTAAGACACCCTGTGCTCTGACACAGACACTCCCTCACAAACAACCTTCACAGACACAGTCTCACAACCAACAGCTGTACTCTTGGACATAGACACAGTCCCTGGAACTCCCATGGACTGACACCCTCACAGGCAACAGCTATCAAAGACAGTAGCTACAATGTCACACCAAGACACAGTGTAACAGACAGTAGTTGTGGACACACCCTTTCAAAGACAACAGTTTTATGCTTAAACAGAGACATACCATCGTAGACAACATTCACGGACACACAAGCTGTCTTAGACACGAACAGACATAGACACGCCTCGCGGACAACATTCACTGACTCAAGCTCTCGTGGACAACAGCAGACATAGTCACCCCTCACGGATAACATTCACTGACACAAGCTCTCATGGACAACAGCAGACCTAGTCACCCCTCACGGACAACGTTCACTGACACAAGCTTTCATAGACAACAGCAGACATAGTCACCCCTCACGGACAACGTTCACTGACACAAGCTCTCATGGACAACAGCAGACCTAGTCACCCCTCACGGACAACGTTCACTGACACAAGCTTTCATAGACAACAGCAGACATAGTCACCCCTCACGGACAACATTCACTGACACAAGCTTTCATAGACAACAGCAGACATAGTCACCCCTCACGGACAACGTTCACTGACACAAGCTCTCATGGACAACAGCAGACCTAGTCACCCCTCACGGACAACGTTCACTGACACAAGCTTTCATAGACAACAGCGGACATAGTCACCCCTCACGGACAACATTCACTGACACAAGCTTTCATAGACAACAGCAGACATAGTCACCCCTCATGAACAACATTTACTGACACAAGCTTTCATAGACAACAGCAGACATAGTCACCCCTCACGGAGAGCATTCTCTGACGCAAGCTCCCATAGAAAACAATGGATGTAGACATCCCTCATGGACAACATTCTGTGATACAAGCTCTCACAGACAACAGTGGACATAGACACCCCTCACGGATGACGTTCACTGACACAAGCTTCCGTAGATAACAGTGGGCATAGGCACCCCTCATGGACAACATTCACTGACACACAAGCTCTCATAGCAACGGACACAGACAACATTCATAGGCACACAAGCTCTCAGAGACAACAACCCCTCAGAGACAACATTCACTGACACACAACCACTCTCAGACATAGATGGCCTTCAGCAACAACCTTCAGGTACACACAGCCTCATAGAGAACCACCACGCTTTGGGAGACAGATCTCCTGAACAACATTCATAGACACAGTATAAACAGCCATTCTCCGACATGCATTTTTCTGTACGACCTTCAGAGAACACATATAGACACCATTCAAGAATATACACTCATAGACAACAGCTGCATCCTTACTTGCACACGGGCATAGTCTTCATCTGCTGGGGGTGTTCCCAGTCCTGGGTGTCGTGTGTCCCCTTACCATGGAAGCACCTTACTCTCCTCCTGGGACTCTTCAGTGTGGCTTGTCAGTCCAGGAAGACTGTCCGGGTGGCTGGCCACTTCACACACACACATACACACACCCACCCACCCACACCCCCACACCCCCACACCCACCACCACACACACACACACACCCCATACCACTGACAGGCACGGGCCCTAGGGACCCTGCCTCAGAGTAGACGCAGGCGTTGAGAGACCAGCTGTGTCTCCAAGGCACAGAGACAAGCCCCTATCTCCCGTGCCGTCTGGACCCTGGGTCCCAGTCCTTAGTCCCCGGACCTTCTGAACCCCTTGACCCCTGTGTCCCACACACTGGACTCTTGTGCCCCTAACCCATGCAACTACTAATTCCAGTGCCCTCTGATTGCCCCATCCCCTGACCCTCATACCCCTAAAACCCTGACCTTATAACTCATGACCTCTGTGCCCTCCAGTGCCTTGACTTCTGATCCTTTGGATCCTCATGCCTTTCTGTCATATCCCCCAGCCTCCAAACACCTCAAACCTGTGACCCATGACCCCCATCCCAGACCTCTGTGCTTCTTACTCCTGTGTCTTCTGATGCCCATTGCTTCTGTGCTCACCCTCCCTGCCTTCTAGTGTCTCCTTTCCCCATGTCTTTTGAACTCTGTGTCCCTGACCGTGAGCTGCAAACCTATGCCCTCTGAAAGCTATGTCCTCTCACCCAGTGGCCCTCTAACACTGTGACCCAATTCACACGTTCTCTGACTCTCTGCTTCCTGAGCACTACGTCCCTGTCCCTTGAACCCCACGCCCCTGACCCACGGCCCTGACCTGTGTCACCAGACGGTGCGGGCACCATGAACAAGTTACGCCAGAGCCTGAGGCGGAGGAAGCCAGCTTACGTGCCCGAGGCCTCACGCCCGCACCAATGGCAGGCGGATGAGGATGCGGTACGCAAGGGCACGTGCAGCTTTCCAGTCAGGGTGAGTGTGGGGCCAGGGTGGTGCTGGGGCGGAGGGGGCGGGGCTGCTGGGCACAGGGCACTGGGGCGCTAGGGCAGCCTTTTGCGGGGGGGGCGGGGCTAGATGGTTAGTTGGAGTCCTGGTGGTACAGTGGTTAAGAGCTAGGGCTGCTAACCCAAAGGTTGACAGTTTGAATCCACCAGCCACTCCTTGGAAACCCTATGGGGCAGTTCTGCTCTTTCCTGTAGAGTCACTATGGATCTGAATGGACTCGATGGCAATGGGTTTTGGGGCTAGATGGTTGAGAGCTTGGTTGTAACCAAAAGGTCAGCAGTTCAATCCACCAGTCACTGCTTGGAGACCCTATGGGGCAGTTCTGCCATGTCCTATAGGGTCACAAAGAGTCAGAATGGACTCAACAGCAATGGGTTTGGGTTTGGGCTAGATCACTAAGGCCCTATTCTGTGAGGCAGAGACCTTACATTCTCAAAGAACTGTGGAGCTTACCAGAATAGGCCACCACCTCACAGGCCTTTTGAAGATGGTGAAAAACAGAGAGACATTGTCTTGCACCAGGAAAATATTACCTGGGAAACAGTGAGCAGGGAGGGTGTCACCTGTTAAGCAGGAGCTCACAATTTCCAAAGAGCACAAAAATCCTGTAACATTTGCGGAATCCACTGCTGTGAAATGCTTTCTGGATTATGGCAACCATGACTCTTTATGACCTAAGCTACACTTCCGTATGGGAGACAGCAGGATTCAGGGCATGGACTGTGGAGTTCAGCCGATTTGAGTTCAAATCCCCACTCGGCCCCTTCCAGGTTGTGTGGCGACAGACGATGGTCATAGCCCCTCTGCCTTATCCTTTCCCCCAGAAATAGACCTGAGTGTGAAGGGTTCATTTGGGAGGTGCAGGAAACGCTGGTGGGAGTAAGGAAGGTAGGTAATCCAATAAGGTGTGTTATTAAACTGCAGTTGTGGACAGCTGAAGCTTAATCCCGCTGAGGAACTCTGGGAAACAGAGAGCCTGTGTACATCAGTCCATCAGTCATTTCGAAGATATACCTGTTGTAAGGGTGGACAAGCAGTCTTATGCAGCCTGGGAGCAGGCCACAGGCACAGAGATACTGGTACTCAAGGACAACAGTGAAGTGTTAAGGCTTAGGAATATGGGGGAAAAACCCAAAAACGAAACAAAACCCATTGCCGTTGAGTGGATTCTGACTCATAGCAACCCTATAGGGCAGAGTAGAATTGCCCCATAGGGTTTCCAAGGAATGGCTGATGGATTCAAACTGCTGACCTTTTGGTTAGCAGCTGAGCGCTTAATCACTGCGCCACCAGGGCAGGGCATGGCTACACATTGTGCTTCAGTTTTCTCATCTGTGTAAACCATAAAAAAACCAAACTCTTTGTTGTTGAGTTGATTCCGACTCATGACGACCCTATAGGACAGAGTAGAACTACCCCATAGGGCTTCCAAGGCTACAGTCTTTACGGAAGCAGGTGCCACATCTTTCTCCTGTGGAGCAACTGGTAGGTTCGAACCGCTGACCTTCCAGTTAGCAGCCAAGCGCTTAGCCACTGCGCCACCAGGGCTCCTCACATCTGTATAACTGGGATAAAAAGGGGGTACGCTCCTTGTAGAGATGAGGTCCAGAGTAAACAAGTTAACATGTACAATGTGTTTGGAACGTTGCCTGGTGCATCGCAAGTGCTCAATGAACACAGGAATTATTGAAAACTGCTTTTTTCTGGTCCTGCTGTCCTCTTCTTCAGTACCTGGGCCACGTGGAGGTGGAGGAGTCCCGGGGGATGCATGTGTGTGAAGATGCTGTGAAGAAGCTGAAGGCGGTAAGTGACGGCCTGGAGCCAGGGAGGGGCAAGCTCAGGCCAGCCAAGGCAGCCCTGACCAGGCCTCTTTGTCCCCCACCATCCCAGATGGGCCGGAAATCCGTGAAGTCTGTCCTGTGGGTGTCAGCCGATGGGCTCCGAGTGGTGGATGACAAGACCAAGGTAGGGGGCCTGTGGGAGTGGGTACTAGTCAGCCTCTCTCCTCCTCTCCCTGCTGGAATCAGGGCTGAGGGTACCTTCCCACCCACGTCTGGGACGTCCCTCCCGCAAGGTCCCTGACCCACCTTCCTGGCCCACCTGACAGCCATAATTCAGAGATGATTCCTGTGGTTATTTGTGAGCTGGTATAGACAGTAGGGGGACTGTTGGAGCTCAGTTCATCTGCTTACTAGCTGGGTGACCCTGGCTACGAAATTTCTTGCCTCTGTGCCTCACACGCCTCACTTATAAAATCAGAATGAAAACGGACCCTACCATTAAGTGAGAAAATATATGTAATGTGCTGAAATCCGTGCCCGATGCATCGTGAGCACTCAGCTCCATAAGTGTCAGTCTGCCCAGCCAGACCTGGAGCACCATGGGGCCAGCATCTGGGTGTCTGTTTGCTCACCATTGAATCCTCTGCCTGGGGCCCAGATACTGCCAGAGGGGGCACCCAGATGTGATGGGAATTGGGTTGATGAACAGATCACCATATTTGCATAGGAAGTTCCTTCTGCCAGAAATACTGTTCCCTGCCTTTCTGCTTAGTTAATTCCTCCACCAGGAAGCTCTGCCTCCGTAGCTGTCCTGACTCCCACAGCCCCACACCCCGCCCAATCCCAGCCCTAACCACTGTGCCCCGCCTCCGACCATCATAGACCCGACCCCTCTGCCTGTGCCCCCCATCCCGGCACAACCCCTCCACCTGTGCCCCAACCCCTCTGCTCGTGACCCCCCATCCTGGCCTGACCCCTCCACCTGTGTCCCAACCGCTTTGCCCGTGCACCCCCATCCAGGCCCAACCCCTCTGCCTGTGCCTTCCCCAGCCGGGCTGTACCCCTCTGCCTGTGCCTGTGCCTCCCTTGTCCCAGCCCCCACCTCCACTCCTGGCTTGACCTCTCTGTCCATTCCCCCCATCCTCCTGTGCCTCCCTATCCTGGCTGTCCACCTCCCCCGTGGCTCCCCCATCCCACCCCAATTGTAGCCTCAGCGACTCTGGGCTGTCCCTATGTGGATCTGATCCCCTTACTGTCTCAGTGAGTGCTGGGTCCCCACCCTGTTCAGGATTGGCCATCGAGCAGACACTGAGGAAATGTTAAATGAGTGCATGTTAGACACTTCATTTCCTTCTCCCGCCTTCCCTGGTTCTTCCGCAGGACCTGCTGGTAGACCAGACCATTGAAAAGGTCTCCTTTTGTGCTCCTGACCGCAACCTGGACAAAGCTTTCTCCTATATCTGCCGTGATGGGACCACCCGACGCTGGATCTGCCACTGTTTCCTGGCGCTCAAGGACTCCGTGAGTACCACCAGAGCCAGCCACTCATCTCTCCCAGCCCCTGGCATCCCACCCCCCGTGCCCCACCGGCTGGCTGCGTGAACTCAGTCAAGTCCCTTACCCCTCTGTGCGCGGTTTCCTCATCTGGAAAACGGGATGTTATCACAGTTCCTAATCCTTGTCCTGGGAGTCCCTAGGTAGTGCAAATTAGTGATGCACTCCGTTGCTCACCGAAAGGTTAGAGGTTTGAGTCCACCCAGAGACACCTTGGAAGAAAGGCCTGGTCATCTACTTCTGAAAAATCAGCCACTGAAAACTCTGATGGCGCACAGTTTTACTCTGACACACATGGGGTGGCCATGAGTCAGACTCACCTTGATGGCATCTGGTAACTGGTGATCATTGTTCCTAACTTAGGAGATTATTGTGAGTCTAGAGTAGGTGTCATGGTTAAGATTGTGTGTCAACTTGGCTGGGCCATGATTATCAGTGTTTTGGCAGTCGTTGTGATCACTGCCATTTTGAGATTTGATATGTGGTCGCCCTCATGATAGGATCTGTGGTGAGTAGCCAGTTAGTTGAAAGGGAGTTTCCTTGGGTGTGTGGCCTGCATCCAATATAAGTGGACGTTCTGGCAGGGCTTGGGGGCTTTTGCACATTCTAGATCCTGCAGCTGGCTCCTGTTCATGTGACCTGCAGTTCTTGGGCTTGAGCTAGCAGCTTACCTGTGGCCTTGCCTGCCGATCTGGGGATTTGTCAGTCTTCACAGACCGTGAACAACAGCCCTGGTCTCTGATGTGCTGATCTGGGGTTTGCCAGCTCCTGTGGCCTCTATCCTGATCCACAGACTTGGGACGTTCCAGCCTCTACAACCACATGAGCCATTTCCTTAACGTAAATTTTTCTCTATATACGTATTAATATGTTTTACTTCTCTAGAGAAGCCAGCCTAAGACAGTAGATTAATACAAAGCGTTTCAAACAATGCATGGCACAGAAGGAGCCGTCATGAAAATGTAGTCATCATCATCATCATTCTCAGTAGTTCTCGAGGTTTCTTTGACTTTTTTATTGAGGGACATATTGTTATGGATTGAATTATGTCCTCCAGAAACGTGTGTCAACTTGGCTAGTCCATGAGTCACAGTATCGTGTGATTCTCTACCAATTTGTCATCTGATGTGATTTTCCTACATGTTGTAAATCCTATCTCTGTGATGTTAATGAGGTGGGATTAGCCTCAGTAATGGCGCAGGAAGCATATCAAAAAAAGATGTCACTATATCAGAAGAACTGGTCGACGTTCAACCATTTCAGGAGGTAGCATATGATCAGGAACTGATGGTACTGAAGGAAGAGGTCCAAGGTGCACGGAAGGCATTGGGGAAAAACAAGGCTCCAGGAATTGATGGAATACCAACTGAGATGTGTCAACAAATGGATCCGGTGCTGCAAGTGCTCACTCATCTGTGCCAAGAAATTTGGAAGACAGCTACCTGGCCAACCAGCTGGAAGAGATCCATATCTATGCCTATTCCAAAGAAAGGTGATCCAACTGAACGCAGGATTTTCAAACAATATCATTAATACCACATGCAAGTAAAATTTTGCTTAAGATCATTTAAAAGTAGTTGCAGCAGTACATCGACAGGGAACTGCCAGAAATTCAATCTGGATTCAAAATAGGACGTGGAATGAGGGATATCATTGCTGACGTCAGATGGATCCTGGATGAGAATACCAGAAAGATGCTTACCTGTGTTTTATTGACTATGCAAAGGCATTCAACCATGTGGATCATAACAAATTATGGATAACGTTGAGAAGAATGGGAATCCCAGAACACTTAATTGTGCTCGTGAGGAACCTGTACATAGATTAAGAGGTCGTCGTTTGACCAGAATAAGGGGATACTGCATCGTTTAAAGTCAAGAAAGGTATGCATCGGGGTTGTATCCTTTTGCCACACTTATTCAGTCTGTATGCTGAGCAAATAATCTGAGAAGCTGGACTATATGAAGAAGAATGGGGCATCAGGATTGGAGGAAGACTCATTAACAATCTGTGATATGCAGATGACAAAACCTTGCTTGCAGAAAATGAAGAGGACTTGAAACACTAATGATCAAAGACTGTAGCCTTCAGTATGCATTACACCTCAATATAAAGAAAACAAGAATCCTCACAACTGGACCAATAAGCAACATGATGAGCAATGGAGAAAAAATTGAAGTCGTCAAGGACTTCATTTTACCTGAATCCACAATCAACACTCATGGAAGCAGCAGTCAGTAAATCAGATGACATGTTGCATTGGGCACATCTGCTGCAAAAGGTTTCTTGACAGTGTTAAGAAGCAAAGATGTCACTTTAAGGACTAAGGTGTGCCTGAGCCAAGCCATGATGTTTTCAGTCACCTTACATACGTGTGAAAGCTGGACAACGAATAAGGAAGATCATAGAAGAATTGACACCTTTGAGTTGTGTTGGCGAAGAATGTTGAATACACCATGGACTGCCGAAAAAACAAACAAATCTTGTCTTGGAAGAAATACAGCGAGAATGCTCCTTAGAAGCAAGGATGCTGAGGCTATGTCTCACATACTTTGGACATGTTACCAGGAAGGATCAGTCCCTGGAAAAGGGCATCATGCTTGGTAAAGTGGAGGGTCACTGAAGAAGAGGAAAACTCCCCAGGAGGTGGATTAACACAGTGGCCGCAACAACAGGCCCAGCATTACGAGGACTATGAAGGTGGAGCGAGGGTGGCGCAGGCCTGGGCAGGGTTGCATTCTGCTGTACGTCAGGTCACGATGAGTCCGAACCGACTCAATGGCACCTAACAACACCGTGTTAGTAAGTCAGGACTCAATTTGCAAGATGAGGTTGTGTCTTAAGTCGATCTCTTTTGAGATATAAAAGAGAGAAGTGAGCAGAGAGACAGGGGACCTCGTACCACCTTGAAAATAGAGCCAAGCGCACGGGTCCTTTGAACCTGGGGTCCCTGCACTGGGAGGCTCCTAGACCAGGGGAAAATTGATGACAAGGGCCTTCTCCCAGAGCCAACAGAGAGAGAAAGCATTCCCCTGGAACTGGCACCCTGAATTCGAACTTCTAGCCTCCTAGACCATAAAAAAGAAAAAAAAAAAATTTTTTTTTTTTTTTGATAAATATCTTCCTTGTTAAAGCCATCCACTTGTATTTCTGTTAAAGCAGCACTAAATGACTAAGACACATATACACATGGTAAAATGCGAAGATCTTCAGGGCATAGCTCATGAACTTTTTTTTTCAATAATTTTTATTGTGCTTTAAGTGAAAGTTTACAAATCAAGTCAGTCCCTCCCACAAAAACCCATATACACCTTGCTACATACTCCCAGTTATTCTCCCCCTGATGAGACAGCCCGCTCCCTCCTTCCAGTCTCTGCTTTCATGACCGTTTTGCCAGTTTCTAACCCTCTCTACCCTCCCATCTCCCCTCCAGACAGGAGATGCCACCACAGTCTCAAGTGTCCACCTGATACAAGTAGCTCACTCCTCATCAGCATCTCTCTCCAACCCATTGTCCAGTCCATTCCATGTCTGATGGGTTGTCTTCGGGAATGGTTCCTATCCTGGGCCAACAGAAGGTTTGGGGACCATGACCGCCAGGATTCTTCTAGTCTCAGTCAGAGCATTAAGTCTGGTCTTTTTAAGCTCATGAACTTTTGCCTACATGTAGATCCCACCCAGATCAAGCCCCAGCAGATGCTTTTGGGCCCTTGTCAGAAAACACCCACCAAGATACCCACTATTCAGTCAGCTTCAATTCATTTTGCCTATGCTTCTGGGGAGGGGTCAAGATCCCTTCTGAGAATCTGATGAAAGACCTAAATAGATCCTCTTTTCAGAAGCATTCACACTGTAGCAATTCTGAGACTTGTGACAGAAAACCCCCAGATAATAGTGGCTTCAATAATACAGAAATGTCTTTCTTTCACGGGAAAGAAATCCAAAGGCAGTAAAACATTGGTGTGCTGTCTCTACGATCACCAGGTTCTGCAGCTCCTTTCATTTGTTGCTCCACTGCCATCCTCAGCATGTGGCTTTCACTCCATGATCCAAGATGGATGCACTTGCTCCAGGCTTCACATCTTCATTCCAGCTGGCACGAAGGAGGGAGGCATGAAGAGAGGCATGCCTCTCCTTTCTGGGAGGTGCTTAGCACTTCCCCTTACATCCCATTGGCCAGAACCTAGTCACGTGGACAAACCTAGCTGCAAAAGTGGTAGAAAATACAGTCTTCATTCTTCCCTGTGCCCTGGACCCTGACCTCAGACACCACCTGATTTTGGTCAGAAGCCACCATCTCAGTCCCTAACATCAGCCAGTGTTCTTCGGTAGCCAGCCACAGAAACTAATCCAGCTAACTTAAACCCAAAATAAGATTAATGGCAGGGTATGAGGAAACTCACAAAATCGAAGGGCAGTCAGAAGCATTCAGCATCTGAAAGGGCAGAGAGAAAGGGAGCTGCCCCCGTAGGCAGTTGCTTCAAGACCACACTGTCAGATGACTCCACTGCCAGTCCTCTGGCTTCAAATTCTAATGAGGGGCTAGCCTCACTTGAGTCACTGTCCTTGACGAGGGAGGGTGGAGCACCATGACTGATGTATACAATGTTGAAGAAGAGTTCCCAAAGAGAAATTGCCATGCTATTATCAAACACAGGGGCAATGGATACTGGGAAAGTGAAACAACACCTGTCCATTGCAAGCCCTAACAGTCTCTCCTCAGGCCTCCTCATCTTCTTTTCCTTCATCGTGCAGAAATTCCCACTCCAGATAGCTCTGAGCCTTCAAAACTGGTCAGTACTCCCAACCCCCTCCCATACACAATTCCAGATCGGAAATCATGAGTGGCCGGTAAAGTTGAGTGGGTCAGTACTGATTAGGAGAGGCTGGTATAGAGGGATTTGAAACCTCCCACCACCAGTTGCTGTCAAGTCAGTTCCAACACACAGTGACCCCATGTGTGTCAGAGTAGACCTGTGCTCTGTAGGGTTTTCAGTGGCCAATTTTTGGGGGAAGTAGATCTCCAGACCTTTCTTCTGAGGCGCTTCCGGGTAGACTCAGACTTCCAACCTTTCTGTTAGCAGGCAAGTGCGTTAACCGTTTGCATTACCCAGGGACTCCAGAGCCCATAGCAGCTGTCGTTTTCTGAGCATAGCATTGTGGTCGTATCAGTTACTGGTTGCTGCATAACAAACAGCTCCTAAGCTTAAAAAAAAAAGCTTAGTGGCTTAAAATTACAGTCATTTATTATCTCTCATGGTTTCTGTAGGTCAGGCATCAGGGAAGGGCTTGGCTCAGTGGTTTGGCTGCAGTTTCTCACTCTGTTACAGTCAGGCTGTCTGCAGCCATAGCAGTGGGAAGCTAGCCAGACATCTCTCTCTCCACGTAGTCTCGGGGCCTCTCCATAGGCTTCCTAACGTGGCAGTTTCAGGATAGCTGGGCTTCTTACATGGTGGCTCAGACTCCACAGCAGATACCCTGAGAGGAAGCAAACCAGGAGGGAGCTGGACATACCGCCTTTCTGGAGTTGGGCTTGGAGGTCACAGAGCAGCACTTCCGTTGTTTGCCTGGCAGTCACAGAAAACCCAACCCCCAGTTGCAGAAGCCCTCTCAAATTAAGGGGCGGGGACAGAGACTCCACCTCTTGATGAGAGAGTATCAGGATTCTGGAAGAGCACGTGGGGTGAGAAATGTATTGCTGCCATTTGGGGAAGCACGTTCTGCCGCGTGGTTAGGAGCGTGGAATCAGTCTCGACCACCTGGCCGTGGGACCTCGGGCACCAGTGACTATCTCGTCTCGGGGACTCGGTTTTTCTCCGCTATAAAATGAGGATGATAGCAGTGGCTTCTCACGGGGCTGTTGGGGAGGTACGCATGGTGATTACACACAGAAGGTGCTAAACAGTCATGCAGTCGGTGCTCGGTAAATAGGAACTGCTGCTGTATTCTGCAGACTACTTGGGAATGAGAATCAAAAGCTAAGAAACAGCAGGGCCATCTCCTCTGAGTAAAGAGTGTGACCCTGGGGGAGTCCCTTCCCACTTTCCAGCTTCAGGTTTTCGGTGTTAAATAGTGGAATTCTCAAGTTTAACATTTTTTTTTATTGAGGTGAAATTCACCTCACATAAAATTAACCATTATGAAGCGTACAAATCAGTGGCTGTAGTACGTTCACGATGTTGTGCAATCTTCACCCAGATCTAATTTCAGAACATTTCCATCACCCTAAAAGGACACCCTGTCCCCATCAAGCAGTCTCTCCCCATTCTCTCCTTCCCCCCAACCCCTGGCAACCACTGATCTGCTTTCTGTCTCTAAGGACTTATCTATTTTTGACATTTTTTATAAATGGAATCATAAAATATGTAGCCTTTTGTGTCTGGCTTATTTCACTTGGCATAATGTTTTCCAGGTTCATCCACATTGTAGCAGGTATCAGTACTTTATTCTCTTTTATGGCTGATTAATACCCCATTGTGTGACTATATCACATTTTGTTTATCCATTCTTCATTTGATGGACACTTGGGTTTCTACCTCTTGGCTACTGTGAATATTGGTGCTATGGACATTGGTATACAAGTATGTGTTTGTTTTTATTTCTCTGGGGTATAGGAGTAGAGGTCAGCAAAAAAGAGGAAGACCGTCAACCAGATGGATTGACACAGTGCCTGCAACAATGGGCTCAAGCATAACAGCAATTGTGAGGATGGCGCAGGACCAGGCAGTGTTTCGTTCTGTGGTACATAGGGTCGTTGTGAGTCGGAAGCAACTCAGTGGCACCTAACAACAACAGGAATAGAATTGGTGATCGACTTGACAGCAGCGGGTTTGGTTTTGGTAATTCTAGGTTTAATTTTTAAGGTATCACCAAGCTATTTTCCACAGTGGCTGCACCATTTTGCATTCCCACCAGCAGTGTACAAGGGTTTCAGTTTTGCCACATCCTCGCCAACACTTGTTATTTTCTGTTTGTTTTTGTTGTTGTTTGTTTTTATAGCCATCCTAGTGGATACGAACGGGTATCACATTGTGATTTTATGTTTGTCTAATGATTAGTGATGCTGAGCATCCTTTCATGTGCTTTTGGCCATTTGTATATCTTCTTTGGAAAAATGTCTACTCAAGTCCTTTACTCAGCTTTTAATTGGGTCATTTGTCTTTTTGTTGTTGAGTTGTAAAGTTCTTTATATATTCTGGATATTAGATCCTTATCAAATATATGGTTTACAAATAATTTCTCCCATTCTGTGCGTTGTCTTTTCACTCCCTTAATAGTGTCCTTTGATACACAAAAATTTTTTGTTTTTATGAAATCCAATTTATCTGTTTTTTCTTGTTACTTGTGCTTTGGGTATCATATCTAAGAATCCATTGTCAAATCCAAGGTCCTGAAGATTTACCCTTAGGTTTTCTTTTAAGAGTTTTACAGTTTTAACTCTCACATTTAGGTCTTTAGTCCATTTTTAGTTACTTTTTATATATGATGTGAGGTAGTGGTCCAACTACTTTTACTTTTCATGAAGAAATCCGGTTGTCCCAGCACCATTTGTTGAAAAGACTATTCTTTCCCCATTGGATGGTCTTGATATTCTTGTAAAAAAACAACTGACCGTTGTAATGTAGTTTAAGGAATCGTCTAAATTCACGAGGGATAAGAATTAGGATCACCTCAGAGGTGGTTCCTATAAGGCGGTTGTCAGACACACCTCGCTTTCCAACTTCACCATTTCTGACACCAGCCATTCCCCCCACAGCACGCTCTGCTTCTCTGCTGGGTTCAGTAGTTCATTTCAATGGCCACAGAGAACTCACAGACCAAACTCACAGTTACATGCTTTATTAGGGAAGTAACAGGCTATATCAGGATCAGCTTGGAAGTAACAGGAACAACTTGGGATCAGCATCAGGAAGCACACAGGCCTCCAGCGATGAGCAAACCCAGCTTCTCTGCTAGGCAGCTGCCTTCTTGCTGTGCAGGCCTCTCTGCTGTTGGCCTTTCCATCATTAGGTTCTCTGTAGCTGGGCTTCCCACCGTCAGCCTCTCTGCCTTTGGCCTCTCTGCTGCTGGCCCAGCTCCTAGCCAGTATAGCAGCTCTCAGAGCTGCAGCCTTCTGCCACTGGGCCATTCTGCCACTGGACCTCTTCACCATCAGGTGCTCTGCTATCCACCATCAGCCTCTCTGACATCAGCCCCTCTACTGCTAACTGGCCCACCTTATAGTCAGTGTAGCACTTCAGGACCATTCAGCTCACACATGGCTCTGCTTCACAGCCAGCCCTGCTCTTAGCATCTCTCTTTCAACCAAGAGGCTTCTCTAAATCTCTGGTTTAAGACATCTGTATATCCCAATACTTGTCAGTTATAAGGCAGGGCTCCTTCACCAGACCAGAGTTCAAGCAATCCTCAAATACCCATGTGATCCCCATCAACTAAAAAAAAAAAAACCATAAAAACCATTGCTACCGAGTTGATTCCAACTTACAGTGACCCTATAGGACAGAGTAGAACTGCCCACACAGGGTTTCCAAGGAGCAACTGCTGGCTTCAAACTGCCAACCTTTTGGGTAGCAGCCAACTTTTTAACCACTGTGTCACCAGCGTTCCCAGTCAACTCAGGTTTTGTTAATTACCAAGCAAAAGTATCAAACCATCAAGTTGTTTACAGCTTATCCAGGAAATGTCAATCAACCATGGAAATCCCCTGGGCAATAGTAACATCCTCTTGGGTAGGAAACCTGGGAGCCCCCCCACCCAAGGTGCTTTTCCAAAGAACTAGAGCAAAGATAACCTCAGGGTTTAGGGGGAAAAAAATCTCCCAAGCTGTTCTTCCAAAGCACCAAGGCAAAAGTCCACATAAAGGAACTCATTTCACCACACCGTCAATGTGAGGGTTTATTTCCAGGCTCTAAATTCTATTTCATTGGTCTATATGTCTATCCTTACGCCAGTACCACACTGTTTTGATTATCGTTGCCTTGTAGTAAGTTTTGGAATCAGAAAGTATAAGTCCTTCTTTGTTCTTTTCAAAATTTTGGCTATTTTGGGTTCCTTGCAATTCCGTATGAATTTTTGGATAAGCTTTTCCATTTTTGTCTAAAGGCCATTGGGATTTTGACAGGGATTGCACTGAATCTGTAGATCACTTTGTGTAGTACTGCTGTCTTAACAATATTCAGTTTTCTAATCCATGAACATAGGATGCCTTTCCTTTTAGTTAGGTCTTTAATTTCTTTTAGCACTATTTTGTAGTTTTCACTGTACAAGTGTTGTGCCTCCTTGGTGAAATTTGTTTCTAAGTATTTGATTTTTTTTTGATGCTATCGTAAATGGAATTGTTGTCCTAACTGTTTGGGGGTTGTTCGTTGTTAGCGTTTAGAGATGTAACTGATTTTTGTGTGTTGCTCTTGTATTTTCAAACTTGGCTGAATTTATTAGCTCTAATAGTGTTCTCGTGGATTCTTAGGATTTTTATGTATAAGATCATGTCATCTGAACATAGAGATAGTTTTACTTCTCCCTTTCTAATTTGTATGCCTTCTACTTCTTCTCCTTGCCTAATTGCTCTGGCTAGAATATCCAGTACAAGGTTGAATACCAAAAAAACCAAACCCATTGCCCATGAGTTGATTCCGACTCATAGCAACCCAATAGGACAGAGTAGAACTGCCCCGTAGGGTTTCCAAGGAGCACCTGGAGGATTTGAACTGCTGACCTTTTGGTTAGCAGCCATAGCTCTTAACCACTACACCACCAGGGTTTCCTAACGTTGAACAGAAGCCGTGAAAGTGAGCTTCATTGTCTTGTTCCTGATCTTAGAGAGAAAGCTTTCAGCCTTTCGCCACTGAGTACAGTGTTAACTTCTGGGTTTTTCATAGATTCCTTTTGTCGCGCCAAGGAAGTTCCCTTCTATTTCTAGTTTGCTGAGTGTTTTTTATTATGAACGGGTGTTGGATTTTGTCAAATATCTTTTCTGTATCAATTGAGATGGGCATGTGGTTTTTCCCCCTTCATTCTTTCAATGTGGTGTCTTACATTGATTAATTTTTGTATGTCGAACCATTTTCGCATCCCTGGGATAAATCCCACTTGGTCATGGTTTATAATCTCTTCAATATCTTGCTGGATTTGGTTTGCCAGTATTTTGCTGAGGATTTTTGTCTCCAAGTTTAACTTTAATAGGTGGTGGAGCATCTTGGTTACAAAACAGAAATAAGACAGATCTCATTTGAGTCACAACTTTGCCACTCATTTGTGATCTTGGGTGAACTGACCTCCCATCTGAGCTGCAGTTTCTTCATCTGTGAAATGGGTTCATAAGAGTATCCCCCTCATGACACTGTTCCATGAATTTTGACAACTGCATATACTTGTGTAACCCACAGCCCTATCAAGAACTGGAACATTACCACCACCCCAAAAAAGTTCCCTCACGCCCCTTCCTAGTCAGTCCTTACCCCCGCACCAAGAAGCGACTACTCTTCTAATTTTTGTCACCATAGATAAGTTTTGCCTATCCTAGAGCTTTATATAAATGGAGTCATACTACCTGGAGTTAGCCAAATCCAAGGCTAAGGGCATAGTCCTCCAAGCTGCCAGGTCTTCCCAGGACTTTAGGTGCCACTGCCATTTCAGGGGACACTTCTGACCAGCTAACACCAAACCTGGGGTTCCCCGCAGACTCCTTCAGGTAAATAATGCACTAGAATGACTCACAGAACTTAGGAAAGTGCTATACTTACGATTATAAATCAGAGCCAACCAAAGGAATGCACAGCAAGAGGTCTGGTGGGGGGAAGTCCCAAACTCGAAGCTTCTGTGTCCTCAGGGACACATTACCCTCCCACTGTTGATGGAGAGGACTTCACGCACAGAGTATTGCCAACCCAGGAAGCTCACCCAAGTTTCGGCACCCAGAGTTCTTAAAAAAATTCTTACTGGGGTTTTATTCCATAGGTACGATTGATGATTGCCCACGTGGTTGAACTCATCCTCCAGCTCTCTCCCCTTTTCTTACACTGGTTGCCCATCGAGTTGATTCCTACTCATAGCAACCCTATAGGATAGAGTAAAACTGCCCCATAGGGTTTCCAAGGAATGGCTGGTGGATTCAAACTGCAGACCTTTTCGGTTAGCTGCTGAGCTCTTAACTACTGTACCACCAGCACTCCCAATCCCATTATGTGTGGGATAACGTCACTTGACTTAAAGCCCCCGCACTCTAATCACGATTGGTCTCGTGGTCCAAGGGGCCCAGCATGAATAACTAATACACTCCAATCACTCAGGAAATCCCAGGATTTCAAGGTCACTTCCCAGGAACTGGGGGACAAAGTCCAGCCAAATTCTTTATTACACACATACGGTGTGCACTGTTTTCGGTCTGGCTTCTTTCACTCGGGGACTGTCGTTTGTAATCCCCTTCCTTGTGGTACAGGAGAGCACACTGAGGCCCAGAGAGGTGAGGGGACTTGTTCAGAGTCACCCAGTACCTCGGGGCTGGAACCCAGAGCTCCAGGAGTCCAGCCTGCACCACAGCAGCTCTGACTCCTGCCCAGCTTCTCCCCACAGGGCGAGAGGCTGAGCCACGCTGTGGGCTGCGCTTTTGCCGCCTGCCTAGAACGGAAACAGAGGAGGGAGAAGGAATGTGGGGTGACAGCCGCCTTCGACGCCAGCCGCACCAGCTTCTCCCGCGAGGGCTCCTTCCGCCTGTCTGGAGGCGGGCGGCCCGCGGAGAGAGAGGCCTCAGATAAAAAGAAAGGTGGGTGCTGCCCAGGGGGCGGGCTCGGCAGAGTGGGCGTGGGTGGAGCCAGGGGACCCAGTTTTGGGGCAGGGCTGCAGCTGTACAGGGACTCTACAGTTTATAAAGCAGGGCGCGACCTCAAAGTTTCGTCACTGTAAAGCACATTTCAGTTTAAAAATTCTTTGAGAAATACTCTGCAGGTCACAAATCACGGCAAAACTCACCAAGCGCTTTATTATCCGCCATTAGGGTTTTTCAAACCATGTATGGGGTCTCCATGAGTTTGGTTAAGGTCCCTGGGTGGCCCAAGCAGTTTGCTATCGGCTGGGGGTTCGAACCTACCCAGCAGCCCCTTAGAAGAAAGGCCTGGCGATCTGCTTCTTTAAACGTTGTTGTTAGTTACTGTCCAATCGACCTCAGACTCATGGCGACCCCATGTGACAGAGTAGAACCGCTCCATAGGGTTTTCTTGGCTGTGATCTTTCTGGAAGCAGATCCGCCAGGTTTTTTCCCGTGACCACGCTAGGTGCGTTGGAACCACCTACCTTTCTGTTATCAGCCAATCACAAGCAGCTCGTGCCATCCAGGTCCCTCTCTAAAGATTACAGCCAAGAAAACTCCATGGGGCAGCCTAAACCTACAGCACATAGCATCGCCATGAATCGGAAGCGACTCGACAGCAACGGGTTTGATTTCTTCTGGTATCAGGACCTGTTAGTGCGCTGTGAATTCAACTTGCTGGGTAGTGGCATTAAAAAAAGAAATAGGAAATATCAGAATATATCAAATGTGGGAAGGGTCAGTGTAGTTGAAATGATACTCTTACATACACATTTGTGTGTGCGCGTGGAATGGGTCACCATATAAAAGGTATTTCTTATCCTGGGTTGTCATCAAAAAGTTTGAAAAAACACCTGGTAAACTCTAACACTGTGTAAATAGTAAAACTAGAAAAAACCCAAACCCGTTGCCATCGAGTTGATTCCGGCTCATAGTGACCCTATAGGACTAAGAGTAGAACTGCCCCACAGGGTTTCCAAGGCCGTAATCTTCACAGAAGCAGACTGCTGCATCTTTCTCCCACAGGGCAGCTGGTGGGTTTGAACCGCTGAGCTTTCAGTTAGCAGCCCAGCGCTTAACCACTGCACCATCAGGCCTCCAGTGTAAATGGTAAATGCTTTGTAAATTCCAGAATAGTGTATGTGTGTTAAAATGTAAGTATGTGCTGAATGACAATGTGTGTTTTTATTTTATTTTTTACTATAGATTGTAGTTTTTAAAAATTTGGGACACACTGGTTAGAATTTACAAAGAATTTACCATTGGGAACTGATCCAGATTAGAGGAGGCTAAAGAGATCTGACAACTACTGATAAATGCACTGTATGATCCTAACTTGGATCTTGCATTGTTTTAAAAAAAAAAAAAAAGAGAGAACATCTATGAAGGACATAATTGGCTCAACCGAGGAAACTGGAATATGGACTTAGATTAACAGGTATTCATGTTAAATTTCCTGAGTGAGGTGATTATTGCGATTCCGAAGGAGAATTTCTGCGTTCTTACAAGGTACATAATGAAGGTTTTAGTGTTGAATAACTCGTCTTCTGGGCAGTACAAATGGTTAAGTGCTCAGCTACTAACCAAAAGGTTGGCAGTTCAGATCTACCCAGAGGCATCTCAGAAGAAAGGCCTGGCAATCCACACCCCAAAAATCAGCCATTGAAAATTTTATGGAGCACGGTTCTACTCTGACACACATGGGGTTGCCATGAGTCAGAATCGACTGGACAGCAACTGGTAAATTGCCTGTAACTTACTCTTCAATGGTACAAAAAAAATTAGAAACCATGTGAGCAAATAAGGTAACATGTTATCACTGGGGACCGTATATGAATGCTCAATAATGAGTTTTCAATATTTTGTCATTGCAACCTTCTGTTTACATTTTTTTTCTAATTAAAAATTTAGGAAGATCACTTTTTATCACTTACTGGAATATTAGTTTACAAGGTATGTTTTTACTTGTATATTACGTGACTCAAATTACGGTCATTCACAATGTTTTTTAAAAGTTCTTTGCAATGCATATAGCATTTTACCATTTACATAATGTATTAATAATGTATAATGTATTAAAATTTGTAAAGAATTTTATCAGTGGTAAAATAGACTATAAAAAAAAAACCCGTTGCTGTCAAGTCAATTCTGACTCATAACGACCCTATAGGACAGAGTAGAACTGCCCCATTGGGTTTCCAGGGACTGGCTGGTGGATTTGAACTGCCGGCGTTTTGGTTAGCAGCTGAGTTCTTAACCACTGTGCCACACAGTGGAGATGGCACAGGACCAAGCAGCCACATTTCATTCTGTTATATATAAGGTCGCCATGAGTTGGAGCCCACTCGGCAGCAATTAACAACAGACGACAAAGTGAAGTTGACAAAGGACATGTGTCGTGTTTAATTGTTTACAAAGAACACACTGGGTACACAGTCCTACCAGTTCACAGACTTTTTCCACCGTTTCCATAGGATATTAGAATTTATGAAGAACGTTGTCACGTGCAAAGCACATTGCAACGTTTGCCAACGGTTTTACCATTTTCAAAGGCTGTGATAAATCTCAGGTACTTTGCACTGTACAAAGCGCTTTCACTGTTTGCACAGCGATGAGAGCTTATACAGTGAGCCCAACTGGCCAGGCCTATCAAACAGTGTGTTGTGATTGTGCGCTCATTCCCAGCTTGAAGGCACAGCACTTTCACGGCGTGTTTTTTCGTATTTACTTCAGGAGTTACGGAGGCCTGGTAGCGCAGTGGTTAAGAGCTTGGCTGCTAACCAATAGGTCGTCGGTTGGAATCCACCAGCCGCTCCTTGGAAACCCTGTGGGGCAGTCCGGCTCTGTCCTGTAGGGTCACTCTGAGTCAGAACCGACTTGATGGCACTGGATTTGGGTTTTTTTAGGAATTATGGAGGAGTGCAGTTTTCACAAAGTTGTTTACCAGGCTTTTTTTTCTTTTTTGATGTATTCCAAAGCATTTAACTTTCACTGCCTCAGTCCACCCTCTCAGGAGGCCCTGGAACATAGCACAGGGACCCTTCTCCCAGGTTTATAGTTGGGGAGGAGTACCTGGGTGGTACAAACAACTAATGCATTTGGCTGCTAGCCAAAAGTTTGGAGGTTCGAGTCTACCCAGAGGCACCTCAAGAGAAAGGCCTGGTGATCTCCGTCCAAAAATCAGCCATTGAGAACCCTGTGGAGCACAGGTCTACTCTGACACGCATGGGTCACCATAAGTCAGAACTGACTCGATAGCAACTGGTGAAAAGAACAACAGAAATAGTTGGGAAAACTGGAGGCCGGAGAGGGGAGGGAACTTCCTGAGGCCTCACTGCGAAGCGGAGGCAGAGGAGGCGTCCTCGTCCCACCCTGTCCCGAGCCGTTTCTACTCTGCCAACCGGGCCTGTGCGCAGGCCTCAGTCACCTCCACCTGGAAGATGGGAGAAGCAGCGCTGGGCGCCTCTCCCTGCCCTCTCTGGCTCTGAGTTTAATCCCACCAGCATTCGGGCTGCAGCTTGGCTGAAGCCCTGATGGAGGACTGCTGTGTGTTTGTGTATTGGCAGAGGTGGGTGGGACCCTGTGTTCTTTGTAGAGTGGAGAAACCAAGTTTTCCCCCAGGGCACAGAGCAGTGTCCTAGAGAGAAAGGAGCTAAGGCTGAGGGGCGGAACAATCTGGAAAGCTTCTCAGATGAAGTGTGCCTAGAGGGACAGGTAGCAGCTGAAAGCAGGGAGGAGGTACTTGAAGTGGGAAGAATGGTGTGAGGGAGATGGAGAGGGGAGCAGAGTGAGAGAGAAAGACAGTATGACAGGGGAAAATGAGTCAGAGGGAGAGGTAGTTCATGGCAGTCATTTGTAGCACGGAGTCTGGAGTCAGCTCCCCCCTTCCTACTGTTGTGACTTGGGCAAGTCACATAGCATCGCTGGGCCTCAGTTTCTACTTCTGTAAAATGGGGATAACAGCAGTACCTACCTCCTTGGGTCGGTGTGAGGATTGATGAGTTAATGCTTGCAAAGCACTTGGAACAGCACCCAATATGATGTTCACACACCAAATAAGTGTTAATCAGAAAGGGAGTCAGAGGGTCTCAGAGAGAGAGAGATGGAGAGAGTGCAGAGGAAGACAGATCAGGGCCAGAGAGAGACAGTGGGTTAGAATGGGGGAGGATTCCCCAGAGGCCTCCTGAAGAGGGTGGTCTTGGCTTGAGTGGGGCAGGAGAGGTTTCAGGGCACTGACCAGTGTGTTTTGAGGGTGAGGAAGGGAGCTTTAAGGAATGATCAAGGGGACCGGGTGGGTGAGGCTTGAATACCAAGGTAAGTTGTCTAACCACCTGTCTCTCCACATCTCCAGCAGAGGCAGCCGCCGCCCCGGCGGCGGCTCCGGGCCCTGCCCAGCCTGGACACGTATCCCCAACGCCAGCCACCACGTCCCCTGGCGAGAAGGGTGAAGCAGGCACCCCAGTGGCTGCGGGCACCACCGCAGCCGCCATTCCTCGGCGCCATGCCCCTCTAGAACAGCTGGTTCGCCAGGGCTCCTTCCGTGGCTTTCCTGCGCTCAGCCAGAAGAACTCGCCTTTCAAACGGCAGCTGAGCCTGCGGCTGAATGAGCTGCCTTCCACACTGCAGCGCCGCACTGACTTCCAGGTGAAAGGCACAGGTGAGCCCCGGGCTCAGTGGGAAGGAGCTTTGGAATCAACTAGCAGTGTCTGCTGTGGGCAGGGAATATGGGAGAGGTGTCACGAACCATGATTGATTAGTACTGTCTGCCATGGGCTAAGGACAGAGAAATAGAACGGATCGTGATCGATTAACAATGTCTGCCATGGGTAAGTTATAGAGGAGAGGTGGCACAAATCGTGATTGATTAGCAATGTCTGCTATGGCAGGGAGGTCTGCCATGGGCAAGGGAAAGGAGAAACAGCACAGATGCCATGTTTTTGCCTAGGAGAAGACTGAGGCACAGTGGGTTGTGCTCTGTCCGAACCTTTGGCCAGTAGTCCCATGAGATCTGGCTCAGAGGAAAGGAAGATTGTGATGGATTAACAATGCCTGCCTTGATCAGGGAGACTATTGCAGCAGCATACATCATGATCTCCTAGCAATGTCTGCCATCAGCAAGAGAAAGGAAGTGGCTCTCCACATGATGAATGTCCAGACTTTGCCATGGGCAAGGGAGAAGACAGCAGGAATCTTATGTTTCTGCCCCAGGGTTGACTCCAAGAATCTGGCCAGCGGAACCAAGAGGTGAAGGGCACAGGTGAACATAGGAATTGCAGGGATCAAAGGGCATTGTGATGGATTGGTGATGTTGGTTTTGGACATGGGTTTGGGCAGAAGTAGTCAGTACATGTTATAATTGTTTAGCGGGTCTTCCAGGGACAATGAAGAGGAAATAGGTAGCACATCGTGATTGATTAGCAGTGTCTGCAATGAATGGGGCTTAGGAGAAAGGCTGTGTAAACGTCCTGTTTTGCTTGAAGGAAAGATGGAGTTACTGGCTTCTCCTCTCTTCAGCATTTGACCAGTAGAGCCATGAAGTCTGGCTAGGTGAGGGGTAAAGTGAGGAAAGAGCTTAGTGGAAAAAGGATGATGTTTGATTAGTAATGTCTGCCATGGGCAAGGGAAAGGAAACCACAAAAAAACACACCCGTTGCTGTCAAGTCAATTCCAACTCAGAGTAGAACTGTTCCATAGGGTTTTCTTGGCTATAATCTTTATGGAAACGGACTGCCAGGCCTTTTTTACATGGTGCAACTGGGTGGGTTCAAACCGCTAACCATTGGGTTAGCAGACAAGCACAAACTGGTTGCGTCACCCAGGGACCTCAAACCAAGCCTGTTGCCGTTGAGTCGATTCTGACTCATGAAAGAGGTGGCCTATGTCGTAAACTAAAAGCAGTGTCTGCCATGGTCAAGGGACAAGGGACAAGTGGCTCGGGACCATGTTTCTGCCCAAGGGAGACAGACAGGAGGGGCTGCCTTCCCTCCTAGCACTCAGGGAAGTCATGCGGGCCAGCTGCCACCCCCAGTCTGAGACACCTACACCTCATGGCCTCAAGGGTTGGTGTGGGAGAGGGTGTTGATCCGTATCCAGGAGGCAGGGCTGCTCCAAAAGGTAACCGCTGAGCAGCTGCCAACACTTGCTGAGAGTGAGGCACGCACGCTTGTGTCCTGCCGCATCCCTTGGCTGTCACCCACCCTCAGATCTGCATCAGACGCACTTGCTGTCCTCACACAGGCTGACACTAAGCACGCACCCGGGCCCAGTATACATGCTCTCTGAGAGGGGGCAGGCCCCCAGGCTTTCCTTGGAAGCCTCGCATTCCTGTAGCCAGCAGCACACACACAGGCATGTGACTTGCCCCATAAAATACTTCTTTTATTGTACTTCAGATGAAGGTTTACAGAACGAACTATAGTTTCTCATGAAACAGTACACACATTGTTTTATGACATTGGTTAACAACCCCACAACATGTCAACACTCTCCTTTCTCAACGTTGGGTCCCCTATTACCAGCTCTCCTGTTCCCTCCTGCCTCCTAGCCCTGCCCCTGGGCTGGTGCACCCCTTTAGTCTTGTTTTGTTTTATGGGCCTGTCTAATCTTTGGCCGAAGGGTGAACCTCAGGAGTGACCTCATTACTGAGCCCTAAGGGCATCTGGGGGCCATACTCGCAGGGTTTCTCCAGTCTCTGTCAGGCCGACAAGTCTGGTCTTTCTTTTTGAGTTAGAATTTTGTTCTACATTTTTCTCCAGCTCTGTCTGGGTCCCTCTATTGTGATCCCTGTCAGAGCTGGGCACCATCTAGTTGTACTGGACTCAGTCTGGTGGATTGCCCCATAAATTTCACAGACTCACACAGCTTCCACGTTCTCACACAGGGGCCACGCACACACACTGAGAAGTCCCACATGCAGATGTTAGACTTGCACGACTTGGGAAGCATGTAACCAGATGTCCCACTCGAGACTCACACATACAGAGGCCTGCACACTCAGAAACCACACGCTCAGATGTCGCACGCAGAATCTCACCAGCTTTGCACACACCCAGAACCCGCACAGCTGGAGCTGTTTACACTCGGAAGTCATGCTTGCAGACCACACACACTCGTACACCACACCTAGGTGTTAGGCACCATGTATCACACAGGCGGACTCACACTTGGAAATTTTAGCCACCCTCAGAAGCCACATATCCATTTGGTCCTCACACACCGCAGACGTTGACCTAGAAGCCACACGCTTACCCCGCCCACTTGGGCAGTCACACGTCACACCTGTTGACTCCTGCAGCCTGGTTTCATCCTGATGCCCCTTGGAGATAGCCACTTGCTGACGGGTCCCAGGCCTTTGTCACACTCCACACTGTGGTTTGTTTGGATGGTACCTTTGCTCATCCCAGCCCTTCCCGAGGCTGTCACAGACCTGTCTGGATGGTACAGGTGCATCTCTGACCTCAGGATCCACATTATAGGCCTTCCGGGGAGGGTGTACAGGTCCCTGCCTATGTGCCCAAAGCAAGACTAGGCATCCTCAGCCAGAGAACAGTGGTGTGGCAGCACCCATTCTGGCTGGGCAGTGCCCTTGTTCGATGTGTGTGTCTTAGTTACCAAGTGCTACTATAACAAACACCACAGTGGGTGGCTTTAACAAATAGAGATTTATTTTCTCACAGTTCAGTGGCTAGAAGTTCGAAATCAGGGTGCCAGCTCTCAGGGAAGGCTCTCCCTCTGTCACCTCTTGGGGGAGGTCCTTGTCTCTTCAGCTTCTATTCCATGGCTCCTTGATGATCTTCATGTGGCATGGCATCTCTCTTCCCCCATCTCTGCTTGCCTGCTTGCGTGTTTAATCTCATTTATACCTCAAAAGAGATTGATTTAAGAAACATTGTACAGTAATACAGTATCATTAACATAACAAAGAAAACCCATTTTCAAATGGGATTACAACCACAGGTTAGGGATTAGCATTTAGGACACATTTTGAGGAGGGAAACAATTCAATCTGTAACAATGTGCTTAAACAGATTTTTTAATTCCTAAAAAAAAAAAAAAAAAATTTTTTTTTTATGTGTTGTTAGGAAACCCTGGTGTCATAGTAGTTAAGAGCAATGGCTGCTCACCAAAAGGTCGGCAGATCGAATCCACCAGCCGCTCCTTGGAAACTCTATGGGGCAGTTCTGCTCTGTCCTGTAGGGCCGCTATGAGTCAGAATCAACTCGATGGCAACGGGTTTGCGTTTTTTTCTGGTTTTTATATGTTGTGAAACATTTTCAGTATTCCTTCTGGCTTGTGGCCACACAGATTGTAAGATCTTTGGTTCTGGGTCCCACTTCACCTGTCACTGTCAGTCATTGAATGTCACACACTAAACGTGACTGTTGTACCACTCAGATGTCACACACACATGTGCACAGAGTTATCATTTTTGTGGCCGTGGCTACTCAGTTGCTGCAGAGTGGACCTACCAACCCATACATCTTGTGAAGGGGAGGACCCCAGACTGTAAGAGAGGGCCACTGGAGGGTATAGGGATAAGGGGCAGGGCTGGGGCAGGGTCTGGGCCTGTTCACTGACCTTCTGTTCCCTTCCCTGACTTCGTAGTGCCTGAGATGGAGCCTCCAGGTGCCAGTGACAGTGACGGCATCAATGCTCTGTGCACACAGATCAGCTCCTCTTTTGCCAGTGCTGGGGCCCCAGCACCAGGCCCACCGCCAGCTACAGCAGGTAAACCCAGCCCTTCTACTGGGTTCGACGCACTGCAGTGTCCTCCTGCATGTTCCCCTTGTCCATTCAGGGCTACCTCAAGGCTCCAGGAATCTTGGAATCCACAGGTTTAGAACCACAGGACCATGTTAGAGTCATGGGATCATCTTAGAACCATGAGGTCATTTTAGAGCCATGAAATCATCCTAGAACCATAGGCTCACCTTAGAGCCAGGGGATCACTTTAAAGCCAGGGGATCACCTTAGAGCCAGGCAATCACCTTAGAGCCAGGGGAATCACCTTAGAGCCATGGGAACACCTTAGAACCAGGGGATCACCTTAGAACCAGGGGATCATTTAAGAGCCAGGGGATCACGTTAGAGCCATGAGATCATTCCAGAACTATGGGATCAGTTTTAAAACCTTCTTTTCTTAGAAACATAAAATTTAGAAACCTACAGCCTTAGAGCCACGGGTACCGTAGCCTAACATATCTGGAACCATGGAATCTTAGAATCTCACAGCTTTTGAAGAGCGCTCTCTGGGAAACACAGCACCAAATTCTAGGCTCGTCCTAGAACCGTGGGAGCACCTTAGAATCTTAAACAATGTTCATATACCATGCTAGACTCTAAGAAAATACAAACTGAAAGCCCTTGAACCTCATTACATTACAGTAGAACACTCAGAACGATCCACGCATTCTCCTAAAAACATCCGTTCTCAAAATACTAGAATCAAGGGTGATGTTCAACATACTTAATAACAGGCTCAGCACTGGCTGACCAGACTGGAAGTCAAGCTGGCTGCGCATCAGTCCTGCTTAGGCTTTTCCATCTTAAGGCCTCATAGCCTCAGAACCATGTGTCCTTCGTACCACAAGGTACGAAGCCATTCTGTGGCCCAGAACAGTGAAGCCCCTTGCCAGGTCAGTGCAGCTCGCCAGGAGCAGAGCCCCTCAGAGGCAGCCAGTCTGGCTCCAGAGTCTGAGCTGCAGTCCCCTGTGCCGTCCTGGGACTCTGCTGGGGTTCTGTCCGCTACCATCCATGCCCCTTGCTTGCCCCTTTCTTCTCTCCAGGGACTTCTGCCTGGGGCGAGCCCTCCGTGCCCCCCGCAGCTGCCTTCCAGCCTGGGCACAAGCGGACACCTTCAGAGGCGGAGCGGTGGCTGGAGGAAGTGTCCCAGGTGGCCAAGGCCCAGCAGCAGCAGCAACAGCAGCAGCAGCAGCAGCAGCAGCAAGGGGTCCCGGTGCCCCCTGTGCCCACCTTATTACCCACCCTCCAGCCTTTCCCCGCCCCCATGGGGCCCTTCGACGCAGCACCTGCCCAGGTGGCCGTGTTCCTGCCACCCCCACATATGCAGCCCCCCTTCGTGCCCGCCTATCCGGGCCTGGGCTACCCGCCCCTGCCCCGGGTGCCCGTGGTGGGTATCACACCCTCGCAGATGGTGGCCAATGCCTTCTGCTCAGCCGCTCAGCTCCAGCCCCAGCCTGCCACCCTGCTTGGGAAAACTGGGGCCTTCCCACCCCCTGCTGTGCCCAGTGCCACTGGGGGTCAGGCCCACCCACGCCCCAACGGGGCCCCCTGGCCACCAGAGCCAGAACCTGCCTCGGCCCCTGAGCTGGACCCCTTCGAGGCCCAGTGGGCAGCGTTAGAAGGCAAGTCCGCCACAGAGAAGCCTTCCAACCCCTTCTCTGGCGACCTGCAGAAGACCTTCGAGATTGAACTGTAGCCCAAGCTGCCCCTGCTACCCCATCATCTCCGGGTGCCCCACGCCTGGGAGTGGAGGCATGACCCCTCCCCTAGTCCTGCTCCCGCTCCCTGGGGCTGCATCCCTCAACACCCTCTCTAACCACTTCTCTCTACCACCCCACAATCACTATGGAACCAACACTGGGACGCCCAGGTTGCGACAGGATGGAATTCAGGGACGGACCCAGCCTGGCTAAGGGACTCATTTCACTGCCAGATGTAACTTGGCAACGCCCCTTTCCCCCCGCCCTGGACACAGGGATGGCCACAGCCCTCGGTTCAAGCTACATTTTTCAGTTTCTGTTCTTAACCTTCCACCCTCCAGTGTTGGGTGGGATGGAGGAGGGATACTGCTTAGGGGTGCCCCTGGGTCCCACGGGAGTGTCCCCCCCAAGCGTGGTCATCTCCCCCCATACACAGCACAAGCAAAGGGCTCCCCTCTGCCCACCTGCTGCGTTCACTGCCAATGCTGTGCCCACCCTCTTGCCCCCCATCCACATCTTTCTTGGGTCAAGGTCTCATAGGGGGCAGGGGCCAAGTTGGGGGCCCAGGAAGTGGGGTGGAGGAAGAGGAAGAAAAGCTCAGTTACCTCACGTCTGTGCCCGCTTGGAGGGTGGGGGTCTGGGCCGAAAGGGGAGGGGTGCCTGGCGGGTACTTTTCTATCTTTTATTTCCAGATTTTTTTTGTATCTAAACTTGCAGATTTGTATTATACAAGGACAGCCAATAAAGGAAGAATATAATGGTGACCCTCGGGAGAAACTGGGTGTTTCTGGTGGGCAGGGTGTCAGCGCAGGCCTTTCCTCCTGAGTCATCTATCAAAACGGGGGTGGGGGGTAGGAAGGGACCCCTGTAGAATCACCTCTGAGTCCTAGCTGTGACACGTGATGCCGACTCAGCACTCAACAGGCGGATGGCTAAGTGGTGCCAAAAATTAATCACCCCATTTCTGTACCTTACAGATTTTGAACCAAGGAATAAAAAGCAAAAGTGATAAACTGCTGCTAATTATTTCAGTATTAAAATGATTATTAGGCTTGAAATAGTATATCTTGGTGCTGGCAAATTCTTGTTTCATCAATTCTACTGTTCTTAACTCAGGCCAGAGGGTTGCCTGACATGACAGCAGGTTTTTTCAATTCCTCTATTGTTTCTCAAAGGAGCCCTGGTTGTGCAGTGGTTAAGCACTCATCTGCCAACCAAAAAGGTCAGCAGTTCGAACCCACCAGCCGCTCCTTGCTCCTCCAGAGAAAGGTGTGGCAGTCAACTTCTGTAAAGATAACAGCCTTGGAAACCCTATGGGGCAGTTCTGCTCTGTTCTGTAGGGTCACTATGAGTTAGATCGACTCCACAGCAAGGGGTTTGGTTTTTTGGGTTTTCTTTTTTTCTCGGGTTCCTTTTTATAACCCATATATGTGTACACATAAAATGCAAGCTATATACTTAATTCTTTATGTTGTTAAGTGCTGTCAAGTTGGTTCCGAATCATAGTGACCCTGTGTACAAAGAATGAGTCACTGCCCGGTCCTGCCCCATCCTCACAATTGTTATGCTTGAGCGCATTGTTGCAGCCACTGTGTCAGTCCCATCTCATTTAGCGTCTTACTTTACCAAGCATGACATCCATCTCCAAGGACTGATCCCTCCTGATATCATGTCCAAAGTCTGTGAGACGAAGTCTTGCCATCCTTGCTTCTAAGGAGCATTCTGGCTGTACTTTTTCCAAGACAGATATGTTCATTCTTCTGGCAAAAAAAAAAAAAAAAATTGCCGTCGAGTCAATCCTGACTCATAGCTAACCTATAGGACAGAGTAGAACTGCCCCATAAAATTTCCAAGGAGTGGCTGGTGAATTCGAATTGCTGACCTTTTGGTTAGCAGCCAAGCTCTTAACTACTGCACCACCAGGGCTCCATGGTGTGTTCAATATTCTTTGTCAATACCATAATTTGAAGGCCATCAATTCTTCGTCTTCCTTATTCATTGTTCAGCTTTCACATGCATATGAGGCAAGAAAACACTATGGCTTGAGTCAGGTGGGCCTTAGTCTTCAAGGTGACATCTTTGCTTTTCAACACTTTAAAGAGGTCTTTTGCAGCAGATTTGCCCAGTGCAGTGGGTCATTTGATTTCTTGACTGCTTCTTCCATGGGCGTTGATTTTGAATCCTTGACAGCTTCACTCTTTTCTCCATTTATCATGATGTTGCTCATTGGTCCAGTTGTGGGGATTTTTGTTTTCTTTATACTGAGGTGTAATCCATACCGAAGGCTGTGGTCTTTGATTTTATCACTAAGTGCTTCAAGTCCTCTTCACTTTCAGCAAGCAAGGTTGTGTCATCTGCATATCACAGGTTGTTAATGAGTCTTTCTCTAATCCCGATGCCCTGTTTTTCTTCATATAGTCCAGTTTTTCGGATTATTTGCCCAGCATACAGATTGAATCGATATGGTGGAAGATACAACACTGACACACCTTTCCTGACTTTAAACCACGCAGTATCCCCTTGCTGTTCCAGCGACTGCCTCTTGGTCTATGTATAGGTTCTGCATGAGCACAATTAAAAGTTCTGGAATTCCCATTCTTGTAAGGTTACCCATAATTTTTTATGATCCACAGAGTTGAATGCCTTTGCATAGTCAATAAAACACAGGTAAGCATCCTTCTGGTATTCTCTGCTTTCAGCCAGGATCCATCTGACATCAGCAATGATATCCCTGGTTCCACGTCCTCTTCTGAATCCAGCTTGAATTTCTGGCAGTTCCCTGCGATGTACTGTTGGAAGGGCTTTTGAACAATCTTCAGCAAAATATTACTTTTGTGTAATATTAATGATATTGTTTCATAATTTCTGCATTCTGTTGCATCAAATTTCTTTGGAATGGGCACAAATATGGATCTCTTCCGGTCAGTTGGCCAGGTAGCTGTCTTACAAATTTCTTGGCATAGGTGAGTGAGTGCTTCCAGCGCTGCATCCATTTGTTGAAACATCTCAGCAGCTATTCTGTCAGTTCCTGGAGCCTTGTTTTTCGCCAATGCCTAGAGTGCAGTTTGGACTTCTTCCTTTAGTGCCATCGTTTCTTGATCGCATGCTACAGCCCGAAATGCTTTTAACATCAGTTCTTTTTGGTACAATGATTCTGTGTATTCCTTCCATCTTCCTGCGTCGTCTAACATTTTCTCCACAGAATCCTTCACTATTGCAACTTGAGGCTTGAATTTTCTCTTCAGTTCTTTCAACTTGAGAAATGCCAAGTGTCTTTTGGTTTTCTAACCCTAGGTCTCTGCGCATTTCATTTTAACACTTTACTTTGTCTTCTGGAGCCATCCTACTGAGAACTGTTCACCTCTTTTACTTTATGATTTTTTCCCTTTGCTGTTCAAGAGCAAGTTTCAGACTCTCTTCTGACATCCATTTTGGTCTTTCTGTCTTTTTAATGACCTCCTGCTCTCTTCATGTTTGATGTCCTTGATGTCATCTTACAACTTGCCTGGTCTTTGGTAACTAGTGTTTAATGAGTCAAATCTGTTCTTGAGACAGTCTCTAAATTCAGGTGGAATATACTCAAGTTCATTCTTTGGCTCTCGTGGACTTGTTTTCATTTTCTTCAGCTTCAACTTGAACTTGAACTTGCATATGAGCCATTGTTTCACATCAGCCCCGGCCTCGTTCTGACTGATGATATTGAGCTTCTTCGTCTCTTTCCACAAATGTAGTCAACGTGATTCCTGTGTATTCCATGTGGCGAGATCCACGTGTATATTCGCGGTTTATGTTGTTCAAGAAGTATTTGCAATGAAGAAGTTGTTAGTCTTGCAAAATTCTATCATGCAATCTCCAGCATCTTTTCTAGCCCCAAGGCCATATTTTCCAACTTCTGTTCCTTCTTTGTTTCCAACTTTTGCATTCCAATCACCAGTAATTATCAGTGTATCTTGATTGTATGTTTGATCAATTTCAGACTGCAGACATTGGTAAAAATCAATTTCCTCATCTTTGGCCTTAGTGGTTGGTGTGTAAATTTGAATAACAGTCGTATTAACTGGTCTTCCTTGTAGGCATAAGGATATTATCCTATCACTGACAGCACTGTATTTTAGGACAGATCTTGGAATGTTCTTTTTGACGACAAATGCCACGTCATTTCTCTTCAGTTTGTCATTCCTGGCATAGTAAAACATACGATTATCCAATTCAAAATGGCTAATAACAGTCCATTGCAGCTCAATGATGCCTAAGATATCAACGTTTATGTGTTCCATTTCATTTTTGACTACTTCCAATTTCCCTAGATTCATACATGGTATATTCCACATTCCTATTATTAATGGATGTCTGCTGCTGTTTCTTCTCATTTTGAATCATGCCACATCAGCAAATGAAGGTCCCGAAAACTTGACTCCATTCATGTCATTAATATCAGCTCTACAACTCTTCCCCAGTTGTATTTTGAGTGCCTTCCAACCTGGGGGGTCATCTTCCGGCACTATATCAGACAGTGTTCCGCTGCTATTGATAAGGTTTTCACTGGCTAATTCTTTTCAGAAGTATTCCGCCGGATCCCTCTTCCTAGTCTGTCTTAGTCTGGAAGCTCCACTGAAACCTGTCTGCCAAGGATGGCCCTACTGGTACTTGAAATAACAGTGGCATAGCTTCCAGCATCACAGCAACACGCAAGCCACCACAGTAGGACAAACTGACAGACGTGTGGGGTTAATTTTTAATAGCTCTTTAAAATGAGGTGACTTGTGACACCCAACATTATAACCCCATTTGATAGATGGGGAGGTTTTGCCACTGAGCCAAGGTGATAAACACATGGTTAGTGGGGCAGCAGGGATTCGAACCCAGCTTCTGGCTGACTCCAGGCCAGTTCTTAAATCACCAGGCTGTGAGAGAACAAGTCCTCCAGAGGTCTGCCCTCAAGAGTTTATGCGTATGGCCCATTAACAAGCCTGTGGGTGTCCATGACTTGGAAGCTGGGACAGAGGGCTCTCTGCTATGGCACCAGGGGATCCCCAGGGAGGGAGCAAAGGTCTCTGAGAGAGATAAACCACTTTCTCATTTCCAAGCCTTTGCCTATGCCAGTCCCTTTGCCTAGAACACCTTTTCCTGACATGGCACCTTGGAGACTACTCTCATTCTTCAGGTCTTGGAGTATCTCCTCTTAGAAGCCAATCCTCTTCCAAGGCCGCACTCACCTGCCCACCACCCTTTCAGTCCAAGTTTAGACAGCTCTGACCCCTCAGGCTGAGGTAGGAGTCACCGCTCCCCCCCACTTTGGACCCTGTGCCTCCCCAATCTCTCATCCCATAATGAGTCCTAATCACTCTGGGTGTCGCTACCTCGCGACGTGTCTGCTGCCCCCCACAGTGAGGGCAGGGCCTGGGGCTGTCTAGGTCACTTTGGTGTCCCAGCACAGGACCAGCTAGAGAGGAGATGCTCTCAAGCTGTTCACCTTCGCAAACCACTGGGGAGTGGGAGAGGCAGAAAGGCCTCGGCTTGGGAGATGACTAGCGCTATTAGGCAGATGCGGAAGCTGCGGCGACACAGCAAATGCGGACGGAATCCAGACTCCCTCCCCCCGCAGGCTGATCTCTGCACAAAACCATCCGTCCCTGTAACACACAGGTCTTTCCCAGAGCTGTCCCCACAACAGTCCCTGTAGGTGCAGAAGGGAAAGGGACTCGACAAGGGCAGAGACCCACTGTCTCCCGAGGGGCTCCCACGGGGTCCTCTTACCAATTTCCCCGTCGTTCCTCCCACGCCAGACTAAAAAGACTCGCTCCTCACGGGTCTTTCTCGACAGAGGCCACAGATCTGGGTTAACCGCCCACGCCCCACTTCCCTCAGGCTTCGCTTCCTTATAGACTACCCCCGGGAACGCGGAGTTCGGCCCCTCAATCCTCGCCCCCTCCCACGACCTGGCCCCACCGCCCGCCACGTGGTGCACCCCTCCCACCCGGCGAAGGTCACGTGCCGAACACCCGGCGCAGGACCTTCTCTGGGAAACTCCGCCCCCGTCCCCGCCAGCTGCCGGCGCCCCTCCCCGCGCCCCCGCGCGGTCCCACGTGCCGCGCCCCCCACTCCGTCCCCAACAGGCCGCACCCTGCACCCTGCCGCGCTGCTGGGACCGTCCCATGAAACGCAGAGGTATGATGCTCCTCGAGGCCCCGTGCTTTCACTGCCCTACGCTGGGCCACACGCCACCCCTGCTGCCGCGCTCTCTTTAGAAACGCTCCACAGTTTGTAACAGATTCCCACCCCCCACCCCCGACCCCCCTCCCCGCACCCTGCCCCAAAACACCCAGCCCTCCCGGCCCTGCGAGGCCACGTGGGTAGCTGGAGCTAGTCCGTGAGAGCGATACGACGGCGCCCCCTTGTGGCCTATCCTTGAGAGTGTCTGGTTCGTAGCTCTGAGCGAGAGCTCGCCAGACCAGTGCTAAGGCTTAACGATGACGGTATAAAAAAACAAAACAAAACAAAAAATCGGTTTCGCGACCTTGAACAAGGCGATCTATATCCTTCTGGCCCTGGCTCAGCCGTCCGCTCCTCTACGAAGCTCTCCCTGACTCTCCTAGTCTAGATCACATCAGGCACCTCTTAGGGACACCCACCGGCCCTTTGGACCCCTGTACTTCCTCCGTGACTTCCCGACCCCTCCGCCCGCGCCTCCCCCTACCGTCCCCACCCGTCTAAGCTGTCACTATCCTTAATGCCTCTGCCTTCCCCGCTGCCCAGGGAGCCCCCGTGAGGGCGGGACCAGGCCTGCCTTGGTTACCACTGTGTCCCCAGCATCGCCCAGCACGGGTGGGGCACTCGGCGAGGTTCAGAGGACCCACGCGCACCTCCTGGGGAGCGTTCATTTTCCTTCTTCCACACGTGGTGTTCTTTAAATCGCTTTATTGAGATACAACCTACACATCATACAATTCACCTGCTTTTTAAAAAAAAATTTTATTGTGCTTTAAATGAAAGTTTACAAATCAAGTTAGTCTCTCATAGGAAAATTTATGTACACCTTGGTGTATACTCCTAGTTGCTCTCCTCCTAATGAGACAGCACACTCCTTCCCTCCACTCTCTCTTTTCCTGTCCATTGGACCAGTTTCTGACCTTCTCTGCCCTCTCATCTCGCCTCTAGACAGGAGCTGCCCACATAGTCTCGTGTGTCTACTTGATCCAAGAAGCTCACTCGTCACCAGTGTCATTTTCTATCCCATAGTCCAGTCCAATCCCAGTTTGAGGACTTGGCTTGGGAATGGTTCCTGCCCTGGACCAACAGAAGGTCTGGGAACCATGACCTCCAGGGCCTTTCTAGTCTCAGTCAGACCATTAAGTCTGGTCTTTTTACCAGAATTTGGGGTCTGCATCCCACTGTTCTCCTGCTCCCTGAGGGGTTCTCTGTTGTGTTACTTGTCTGGGCAGTCACCGGTTGTAGCTGGGCACCATCTAGTTCTTCTGGTCTCAGGCTGATGTAGTCTCTGGTTTATGTGGCCCATTCTAACACTTGGCCTCATACTTACCTTGTGTCTTTGGTGTTCTTCATTCTCCTTTGCTCCAGGTGGGTTGAGACCAATTGATGCATCTTAGATGCCACTTGCTAGCATTTAAGACTCCAGACGCCACTCTCCAAAGTGGGATGCAGAAAGTTTTCTTAATAGATTTTATTATGCCAGTTCACTTAGATGTCCCCTGAAACCATGGTCCCCAGACCCCTGCCCCTGCTACACTGGCCTTCGAAGCATTCAGTTTATTCAGGAGACTTCTTTGCTTTTGGTTTAGTCCAGTTGTGCTGACGTCCCCTATATTGTGCGTTGTCTTTCCCTTCACCTAAAATAGTTCTTGTCTACTATCTAATTAGTGAATGCCCCTCTTCCTCCCCCCCCACTCTTATAACCATCAAAGAATATTTTCTTCCGTTTAAACTATTTCTCAAGTTCTTATAATAGTGGTCTCATACAATATTTGTCCTTTTGCAACTGACTAATTTCACTCAGCACGATGCCTTCCAGATTACTCCATGTTATGAAATGTTTCACAGATTCATCATCGTTCTTTATCGATGTGTTGTATTCCATGGTGACGATTCAGCTGTTTTTTACGTAATTTAATCACTTTGGGTGATTTTACAGAGTTGTGCAAACATCACCACCCAGTTTTAGGGCATTTCCATCAATCTAAAAAGATCTCTTGTGCCTGCTGGCTTTGGAGTCACTCTGCATTCCCACCTCCAGCCCCAGGCCACCACTGATCTTTCTGTCACAGGTGTCCTCATCATTTTACAAGCCTTTTCTCAAAACTTGCTTTTCTCAGGTATTGAGTGCTGAGGCTAGCAATGATACACAGGTCCTGTCCTCAGGGAGCTTATTGTCTGGTTGGGGCAGTCACTAAGGAGAAAATATATCTGCTCAATCATTTATTCGTTCATTCCTTCAAAAAAATATTATTGAGTACCTACTACGTGCCAGGGACTATTCTAGCTCCTGGGGAGATACCAAAATCCAACCCATTGCTGTCCAGTTGATTCAGGCTCATAGCAGCCCTATAGGAGAGAGTAGAACTGCCCCATAGGGTTTCTAAGGAGGGGCTGGTGGATTCAGACTGCCAGTCTTTTGGTTTAGCGCTGAGCTCTTAACCACTGCCCAACCAGGGCTCCTAAATCTGGAGAAAAAAAAGATAAAAGTGCCTGCTCTAGTGGAGTTAGTATTCTAATGGGAAGAGGAGAAATAAAAAAGTGGATATATAATTGTATTGGTTTCCTTGGGCTATCTTGCAAAGTACCACAAATTGGGTGGCTTCTGAGAAATGTATTGTCTCACAGTTCTCGAGGCTAGTAGTCTGAATTCAGGGTGTCGGCAGGGCCATGTTCTCTCCGAAGATCTAGGGGAGCCTTTTTTGTCTCTCCCAGATTCTGGTAGCTCCAGGCCTTCCTAGACTTGCAGCCGCATGCAGCCTAACTCCATCCTCACGTGGCCATTTTCCCTGTCTGCCTCTCTGTGTTTCCTCACTTTTATAAGACACGACTCAGATTGGATTAGGACCCGCCCTACTCCGGAATGACCTCATGTTCATTTTGATGATAATATTTTCAAAGACCCTATTTCCAAGCAGAAAACCCTGGTGGCATAGTGATTAAGTGCTCCAGGTGCTCCTTGGAAACTTACGGGTCAGTTCTCCTCTGTCCTGTAGGGTCACTATGAGTTGGAATTGACTTGATGGCAGTGGGTTTGGTTTTTTGGTTTAATTCCAAGCAAGGTCATGTTCACAGGTTAGGGCTTCAGCATACATTTTGGGGGGACACAATTTAATCCATAACAGTGTTGTAATACCTGATTGTGATAAGTGTTATGAAAAAAAAAAAAAAAGCTGAGGTAGGCATAGAGAGTGGTGGGGGATGATCTTAGATAGAATAGGCAGGGTGACTCTCAGTAAAGACAGTTGAACAGAGATCTGACAGATGTGAGGAGTCATGCCTGTATGTGAGGGGACAGTGTTCCTGGCAGAGGGGAACAGCCAGTGCAAAGGCCCTGAGGTCGGAACGAGCTACAGGTCAGTGGGCTGGAGTACCATGCGGGAAGGGAAGAGTAGTCAGGGATGACGTTCCAGTGGTATAGTGAGCCAGAGTACATAGGGCCTTGGAAGTCATGATGAGAGTTTGCCTTCTAGTCTAAGAGCGATGAGAAGTCATTGAAGGGTTTTCAGTAGAGCAGTGACATGATGTGATTCAAATTTTGTAATGAATTCCTTTAGCTGCCTTGAGGAGAATGGATTATGGGATGGTAGTAGCCCAGGTGAGAGATGGCGATGATATAGACTAGGGCAGAGGCAATACAAGGGGAGAGAAGATGGATCGGGCAGTAATTAGGGAATACATCAAGACGTATCACATCAATGGTATCCTGATTATGTAGGAGAATGAGAAAAATGTTCTTGTTCTCAGGACACATCTGCTGAAATATTTGGGGGAAAGTGTCTTAAAATGCCTGCAAGTCATTCTCAAATGCATGGAGATTATATAGTCGGCCCTCCATATCCACAGATTCTGCATCCTCAGATTCAACCAACAGTGGATTGAAAATATTCAGGAAAAAAAAAAGTTCCAAAAAGCAAAACTTGAATCTGCCACACGCCAAGCATAACGCTGAACCCACGCGGATGAAATGATGTGCCGGCATACCCTGCTGTAGCCGCCCACCATTTCCGGTATCCTCAGTCTCTCTCCAGCATTTGTTGTTTGCACTTGCAAAGACTGAAAAAGCATTAAGTATAACCATTAACAACTATTTATGTAGCAATTACATCGTATTAGGTATTATAAGAAATCTAGAGATGATTTCAAGTATATGGGAGGATGTGGGTAGGTTGTACGCAAATACTATGCCATTTTTTGTAAGTGATGAGCATCCTCGGATTTTGGTGTCTGCTTGGGGTCCTGGAGCCGATCCCCCAGGGACACCAAGGGACAACTGTATATATGCTATATATGTATATTACATTACAACATATACGTAGTGTAATATATATATGGGACAACTGTATATGTATTTTGTATGTATAATATATATATGTAGTATATATACAGTTGTCCCGTATATACCACATATGGAAACCCTGGTGGCGTAGTGGTTAAGTGCTGCGGCTGCTAACCAAAAGATGAGCAGTTCGAATCCACCAGGTGCTCCTTGGAAACTCTATGGGGCAGTTCTACTCTGTCCTATAGGGTTGCTATGAGTCAGAATCAACTCGAAGGCAATGCGTTTATACTATATATACACTATATATGTTATATAGCAGCACATACTTCAGACATGTTGTGAGGAGGGACCAGTACCTGGAGAAGGACATCATGCTTGGAAAAGTAGAGGGTTAGTGAAAAAGAGGAAGACCCTTAACGAGATGAACTGACACAGTGGGTACAACAATGGGCTCAAGCATAACAACGATTGTGAGGATGGCACCGGACAGGGCAGTGTTTGTTCTGTTGTATATGGGGTGGCTTTGAGTCAGAACTGACTCAATAGCACCTAACAACAACAGCATATATATTAAAAAAAAAAAAAAAAAACAGTGCCATCGATATGCTCTATATATTTTGCTACATGTAGTTCTTCTGGTCTCAGGGTAGATGAGGCCGTGGTTCATGTAGATTATTTGTCATGTAGACTAGTTTCTTCTTTGAGTCTTTGGTTTTCATCTTTTTCTTTTGCTCTGGACAAGTAGAGACCAATAGTTGTATCTTAGATGGCTGCCCAAAAGCTTTTAACACCCCAGACACTACTCACCGAACTAGGGTGTAGAACATAACTTAATGAACTATATTATGCCAGTTGAGATTTCCCATGAAACTATGGCCCTAATTCTTCAAACCCAGAAATCCAATCCTGCAAGGTGTTTGGGTATGTCTAAGAAGTATCCATAACTGTGCCCGTATGTGTTTTATTGTATGTATGAATATATGTGCATATGGTCAGATAGATGTATATACATGTACATATGTATATGCCTATACATAAAAAAAATACATACACACACATATATATATTTATTCCCATATATAACCCGTTGCTGTCAAGTCTATTTGAATTTCATCTTGGATTTGAATGATCACCATAGAAAGAGTAATACTAATCGCAAACACTGAATCTTCCTCCAATCTTGATGCCCCGTTCTTCTTCATATAGTCCACCTTTTCAGATTATTTGCTCAGCATACGGATTGAATAGGTATGGTGAAAGGGTACAACCCCAATGCACACCTTTCCTGACTTTGAATCACACAGTATTCCTTTATTCTGTTTGAACGACTGCGTCTTGATCTGTGTGAGGATTTTTGTTTTCTTTATGGTGCTTTAGGTTCCTCATGAGCACAACTGGATGTTCTGGAATTCCCATTCTTCACAATGTTATCTGTAATTTGTTATGATCTACACAATAGAATGCCTCTGCATAGTCAATGAAACACAGGTAAACGTCCTTCTGGTATTCTCTGCTTTCAGCCAGGATGTATCTAACATCAGCAGTGATATCCCTGGTTCCATGTCCTTTTCTGAATCCGGCTTGAATTTCTGGCAGTTCCCTGTCAGTATACTGCTGCAGCGGCTTTTGAATGATAACAGCCTGCGTTATGCAGATGACACAACCTTGCTTGCTGAACGTGAAGAGGACTTGAAGCACTTACTGATGAAGATCAAAGACTACAGCCTTCGGTATGGATTACACATCAACATAAAGGAAACAAAAATCCTCACAACTACACCAATAAGCAACATCATGATAAGCGGAAAAAAGATTGACGTTGTCAAGGATTTCATTTTACTTAGATCCACAATCAACACTCATGGAAGCAGCAGTCAAGAAATCAGATGGTGCATTGCATTGGGCAAATCTGCTGCAAAAGACCTCTTTAAAGTGTTGAAAAGCAAAGATATCACTTTGAAGACTTAAGGTTCGCCTGACCCAAGCTATGGCATTTTCAGTCGCTTCATATGCATGCAAAAGCTGTACAATGAATAAGGAAGACTGAAGAAGAATTGACGCCTTTGAATTGTGGTGTTCGCGAAGAATATTGAATATACCATGGACTGCCAGAAGAACAAACAAATCTGTCTTGGAAGAGGTACATTCAGAATGCTCCTTAAAAGCGAGAATGGTAAGACTACATCTCACATACTTCGGACATGTTATCAGGAGGGATCAGTCCTTGGAGACGGAGAGGGTCGGTAGAAAAAAAAAGGAAGACCCTCGAGATGAATTAACACAGTGGCTGCAACAATGGGTTCAAGCATAAAAATGATTGTGAGGATAGCGCAGGACTGGGCGGTATTTCGTTTGTTGTACATAGGGTCTCTATGAGTCGGAAACAATTCAATGGCACCTAACAACTACAACAACAATAGCAAACACACGCGTAACACTGTGCACTTGGCTGCAAACTGAAAGGTTGGTGATTTGAACCTACCCAGAAGTGTCTTAGAAGAAAGTCCGGGCAATCCACTTCTGAAAGGTCACAGCCATTGAAAACCCTGTGGAGCACAGTTCTACTCTGACACGCAAAGGGTCGCCATGAGTCAAAACTGACTCAGTGACAGCTAGTTTGGTTTTTTAGTTTATGTGACAAACACTGTGCCAAGTTAACTATTATAACAACCTTGGGAGGTAGATACTACTATTGCCTCCAACGCCCAAATGAGAAACCGAACCACAGAGCAGTTAAAGAACTTGTCCAGAGTCACACAGTTGAAAAGTGACGGAGTGATGTGATGGTTAAGGTTATGTGTGAATTGGCTAGGCCGTGATCCTCAGTGGTTTGGCAGATGTTATGTAGTCATCCTCCATTCTGTGATATGACGTGAGCAGCCCGTCAGTTGAAACGGGAGTTTCCTTGGTGTGGCCTGCATCCAATATTTATGGATGTCCTGACAAAGCTCCTTTTCTCTCAATCCTGCACCTGGCTCATCATCCTCTGAGCTCCAATTACTGGAGCATGAGCCACCAACTTGCCATCTAACCTGCCAGTTTTGGGTTTGTCAGCCCTTGCAACCACGTGAGTCAGGAGAAGCTTCCAGCCTGCTGCCTGAGGCACGGATTTGGGACTTGCCTGTCTCCACAATTGCATGAGCCATTTCCTTGAAATAAATCCCTCTCTATGTATATTTGAATATATATGCTTCACTGGTTTTGCTCCTCTAGAGAGCCCAGCCTAAGATATTTGGTACCTAGAGTGGTTCTGTTTTTATTGTTGTTAGGTACCATCGAGGCAGTTCCAACACATGGCGACCCTATGTAAAACAGAACCAAACACTGTCTAGTCCTGTGCCATCCTCCCAGTCATTGCTATATTTGAGCCCATTGTTGGCAGCCACTACGTCAATTTATCTCATGGAGGGTCTTCTTTTTTTTTTTTGGCTTACCCTCTACCTTACCAAGCATGATGTCATTCTCCAGGGACTGGTCCCTTCTGATAACATGTCCAAAGTACGTGAGACAAAGTCTCATCATCCTGTCTTCCAAGGAACACTCTGGCTGTACTTCTCCCAAGACAGATGTGTTCATTGTTTTGGCAGTCCGTGGTATCTTCAATATTCTTCATCAACACCACAATTCAAAGGCATCAATTCTTCTTCGGTCTTCCTTATTCATTCTCTAGCTTTCACATGCATATAATGCAATTGAGAATACCATGGCTTGGGTCAGGCGTACCTTAGTCTTCAAGGTGACATCTTTGCTCTTCAACACTTTAAAGAGGTCCTTTGCAGCAGATTTGCTCAGTGCAATGCATCTTTTGATTTCTTGCCTCCTACTTCCCTGGGTGTTGATTGTGGACCCAAGTAGAGTGAAATCCTTGACAACTTCAATCTTTTCTCTGTTTCTCGTGATGTTGCTTATTGGTCCAGCTGTGAGGATCTTTGCTTTCTTTATGGTGAGGTGTAATCCATACTGAAGGTTGTGATCTTTGATCTTCATCAGTAAGTGCTTCAAGTCCTCTTCACGTTCAGCAAGCAAGGTTGTGTCATCTGCATAACACAGGTTGTTAATGAATCTTCCTCCAGTCCTCGTGCCCCATTCTTCTTCAATATAAGTCCAGCTTCTGAAATTGTTTGCTGAGCATACAGATTGAATAAAAACAAAACAAAACCCGTTACTATTGAGTCGATTACGATTCATAGCAACCCCATATGACAGAGTAGAACTGCCCCCATAGAGTTTCCAAGGAGCACCTGGTGGGTTCAAATTGCCGACCTTTTGGTTAGCAACCATAGCTCTTAACCACTATGCCACCAGGGTTTCCACAGATTGAATAAGTATGGTGAAGGGGCGCAACCCTCACGCACACCTTTCCTGGCATTAAACTATGCAGTACCCCCCTGTTCTGTCCGAACAACTGCTTCTTGATCTATGTACATGTTCTTCATGAGCACAATTAAGTGTTCTGGAATTCCCACTCTTCGCAGTGTTATCCACAGTTTGTTATGATCCACACAGTCGAATACCTTTGCATAGTCAATAAAACACAGGTAAACATCCTTCTGGCATTCTCTGCTTCCAGCCAGGATCCATCTGACATCAGCAATGATATCCCTGGTTCCACGTCCTCCTCTGAATCCGGCCTGAATTTCTGGCTCTTCCCAGTGAATATGCTGCTGCAGCTGCTTTTCAATGATCTTCAGCAAAATTTTGCTTGCATGTGATATTAATGATGTTGTTTGATAATTCCCCCATTCGGTTAAATCATCTTTCTTGGGAGTGGGCACAAATATAGATCTCTTCCAGCCAATTGACCAGGTAGCTGTCTTTCAAATTTCTTTGCATAGATGAGTGAGCACTTCCAGTGCTATATCCATTTGTCAAAACATTTCAGTTGATATTCCTTCAATTCCTGGAGCCTTTTTTTGCCAATGCCTTCAGTGCAGCTTGGACTTCTTCCTTCAGTACCATCGGTTCCTGATCATATGCTACCTCTTGAAGTGGTTGAACATTGACCAATTCTTTTTGGTATGATGACTGTGTGTATTCCTTCCATCTTTTGATGCTTCCTCAGTCGTTTAATATTTTCCCCCATAGAATCCTTTACTGTTGCAACTCGAGGCTTGAATTTTTTCTTCAGTTCTTTCAGCTTGAGAAATGCCGAGTGTGTTCTTCCCTTTTGATTTCTATCTGCAGCTCTATGCATTCTCTAGCTGCCCTTTGAAATCTTCTGTTCACCTCTTTTACTTCATCATTTTTTCCTTTTCCTTCAGCTGCTCGACGTTCAAGAGTAAGTTTCAGAGTCCCTTTTGACATCCATTTTGGTCCTTTCTTTCTTTCCTGTCTTCTGAATGACCTCTTGCTTCCTTCATGTATGATATCCTTGATGTCATTCCACAACTCGTCTGGTCTTCTTTCATTAGTGTTCAGTGCGTCAAGTCTATATGTTGGGATATACTCAAGGTCATACTTTGGCTCTCGTGGACTTGTTCTAATTTTCTTCATTTTCAGCGTGAACTTGCATATCGGCAGTTGATGGTCTGTTCCGCAGTCGGTCCCTGGCCTTGTTCCGATTGATGATGTTGAAGTTTTCCATTGTCTCTTTCCACAGGTGTCGTCGACTTGATCCCTGTGTAGTCCATCTGGCGAGGTCCAAGTATAAAGTTGCCGTGTATGTCACTGAAAAAAGGTATTTGCAATGAAGTCATTGGTCTTGCAAAATTCTATCATGCAATCTCCGGCATCGTTTCTGTCACCAAGGCCGTATTTTCCAACTACCAATTCTTCTTCTTTTTTAAATTTTTAAAAAATTTTTATTGTGCTTTAAGTGAAAGTTTACAATTCAACTTAGTTTCTCATACAAAAATTTATACACACGTTGTTATGTGACTCTAGTTGCTCTCCCTGCAATGCAACAGCACGCTCTTCCTCTCCGCCATCTATTTCCCATGTCCATTCAACCAGCTCCTGTTCCCTTCTGCCTTCTCTTTTCGCCTCTGGACAGGAGCTGCCCATTTAGTATCATGTATCTACTTGAACCAAGAACCAAACTCTTCACCAGTATCATTTCATATTATTAGATCATTAGAACAAGTCCATGAGAGCCAAAGTACGACCTTGAATATATCCCACCTGAATTTAGAGACCACCTCAAGACTAGACTTGATGCTTTGGACACTAATGACCGAAGTCCAGATGAGTTATGGAATAACATCAGGACATCCTACATGGAGAAATCAAGAGGTCGTTAAAAAGACAGGAAAGAAAGAAAAGACCTAAATGGGTGTCAAAAGAGACTCCGAAACTTGCTCTTTAGCATTAAGTAGCTAAAGCAAAAGGAAAAAATGATAAAGTAAAAGAGGTGAACAGAAGATTTCAAAGGGCAGCTTGAGAAGACAAAGTTAAGTAATATGATGACATGTGCAAAGAGCTGGAGATAGAAAACCAAAAGGGAAAAGCACGCTTATCATTTCTCAAGCTGAAGGAACTGAAGAAAAAATTCAAGCCTCAAGTTGCAATAGTGAAAGATTCTACTGGGAAAATATTAAATGACTCAGGAAGCATCAAAAGAAGATGGAAAAAATACACAGAGTCACTGTACCAAAAAGAATTGGTTGACATTCAACCATTTCAGGAGGTAGCATATGATCAGGAGCCACTGATACTGAAGGAAGAAGGCCAAGCTGCGCTGAAGGCTCTGGTGAAAAACACGACTCTGGGAGTTGACAGAATACCAACTGAGATGTTTCAGCAAATGTATGCATCCCTGGAAGTGCTCGGTTGTCTATGCCAAGAAATTTGGAAGACAGCTTCCTGGTCAACTGACTGGAAAAGATCCATATTTATGCCTATTCCCAAGAAAGGTGATCCAACCAAATGTGGAAATTATCAAACAATATCGTTAATGTCACACACAAGTAAAATTTTCCTGAAGATCGTACAAGAGCAGCTGCAGCAGTATATCAACAGGGAACTGCCAGAAATTGAGGCAGGATTCAGGGGAGGATGTGGAACCAGGGATATCATTGCTGATGTCAGACGGATCCTGGCTGAAAGCAGAGAATACCAGAAGGATGTTTACCTGTGTTTTATTGACTATGCTAAGGCATTCAAATAATGTGGATTATAACAAATTATGGATAACATTGTGAAGAGTAGAAATTCCAGAACACTTAATTGTGCTCATGAGGAATCTGTACATTGATCAAAAGGCAGTCATTAGAACAGAACAAGGGGATACTCCATGGTTTAACGTCAGGAAAGGTGTGCGTCAGGGTTGCATCCTTTCAACATACCCACTCAATCTGTATGCTGAGCAAATAATCCAAGAAGCTGGATTATATGAAGAAGAACGAAGTATCAGGATTGGAGGAAGACTCGTTAACAACCTGTGATATGCAGATGACACAGCCTTGCTTGCCAAAAGTGAAGAGGACTTGAATCACTTGCTGATGAAGATCAAAGACCACGGCCTTCAGTATGAATTACACCTCAACATAAAACAAAAATCCTCGCAACTAGACCAATAAGTAACATCAAGATAAATGGAGAAAAGATTGAGATTGTCAAGGATTGCATTTTACTTGGATCCACAATCAACTCCCATGGAAGCAGCAGTCAAGAAATCAAAAGACCCACTGCACTGGACAAATCTGCTTCAAAAGACCTCTTTAAAGTGTTGAAAAGCAGAGATGTCCCCTTGGGGACTAAGGTGCGCCTAGTCCAAGCCATGGTGTTTTCAATCGCCTCATATGCGTATGAAAACTGGACAACGACTAAGGAAGACGGAAGAATTGACTTCTTTAAGTTGTCGTCTTGGCAAAGAATATTGAATATACCATGGACTGCCAAAAGAAGGAACAAATGTGTCTTGGAAGAAGTACAACCAGAATGCTCTTTAGAAGCAAGGATGGCAAGACTACATGTCACATACTTTGGGCATGTTATCAGGAGGGATCAGTCCCCGGAGAAGGACATCATGCTTGGTAAAATAGAGGGTTATCGAAAAAGAGGAAGACCCTCAATGAGATGGATTGACACAGTGGCTGCAACAATGGGCTCAAATACAGCAACAATTGTGAGAATGACGCAGGACCGGGCAGTGTTTCATTCTGTTGTGCATAGGTTCGTTATGAGTCAGAACTGACTGGACCGCACCTAACAACAACAACGTACTCAAGGTCATATTTTGGTTCTTGTGGACTTGTTTTTATTTTATTTAGCTTCAACTTGAACTTGCACATGAGCAATTGATGGTCCGTTTTGAAGTCAACCCCTGGCCTTATTCTGACTGATGATATCGAGCTTTTCCATCATCTCCTTATACAGATATAGTTGATTCGATTCCTGTGTTTTCAGTCCGTTGAGGTTAGTGTGTACAGTGGCCATGTATGTTGTTGGAAAAAAGGTATTTGCAGTGTACAAGTCATTGGTCCTGCAAAATTCCGTCATGTGATCTCCAGAGTCATTTTGTTATCGAAACTCTAAAAGGTGGGTCCTTGTCCAGCGTGCTCAGACCTGCCAATAATCTGGACACCCATCTTTGAGAAAGTAACTTTATTGCAACATGCGGAGCAAGTAGCCGGGAGGAAGTTCCTCAGATCCAAATCCCCGAGCTATGGGGAAGCAGGGCTTATATGTGATTTGGGCAGTAAGATGACAGCCGTGCAGGCGCAGTGGGGAGAGAAAATTCCAGAAGGCGGCCAGGAAACAGGAGGTGATGTGGTTCTTGTAGGACCTCTCACATTAGAATAGGGTCCAGGTGATGATTTTTCTTCTGATTCATTCCACCTGTTGCTGCATCCTCTGTTAAGGTCAATTAGCAGTAACAGGTGACCCTTCTGCGTATGTGGGGAGGGCCAAATCTGGCTTCGGCTAGTTTAAGGACTAATGAAAATTTACTGGCATTAACAGAGTCAGGTTGCAGTTTCTATCACCAAGGCCATAATTTCCAACTACAGATGCTTCTTTGTTTCCAGTTTTCACATTCCAATCACCAGTAATTATCAATGCATTGATAATGTATTGTATGTTTGATCAATTTCAGACTGCAAAAGTTCGTTTAAAAATCTTCAATTTCCTCATCTTTGGCATTAGTGGTTGGTGGGTAAAATTGAATAAGAGTCATATTCACAGGTCTTCCTTGTATATTATCCCACGACTGACAGCATTGTGCTTCAGGATAGATGTTGTGATGTTCTTTTTGACAATGAATGTGACGCCATTTCTCTTCAATTTGTCATTCCCAGCGTAGTAGACCATATGATTGTCTGATTCAAAATGGCTAATACCAGTCTATTGCAGCTCACTAATGCCTAGAATTTCCGTCTTTATGCATTCCATTTCATTTTTGATGAATTCAAACTTTCCTAGATTCATACTTTGTACATTCCACTTTCTGATTATTAATGGATGTTTGCAGCTGTTTCTTCTCATTTTGAGTCGTGTCACATCAGCAAATGAAGGTCCCAAAAGCTTGACGCTGTACACATCATTAAGGTTGACTCTACTTTGAGGAGGCAGCTTTTCCCTAGTCCTTTTTTGAGTGCCTTCCAATCTGAGGGGCTCGTCTTCCCAAACTGTATCAGACAGTGTTCCACTGCTATTCATAAGGCTTCCACTGGCTGATTTTTTTTTTTTTTTTTTTTTTAATTTAGAAGTAAATCACCACATCCTTCTTCCTAGTCTGTCTTAGTCTGGAAGCTCCGCTGAAACCTGTCTATCATGGGTGACCCTGCTGGTATTCAAAATTCTGGTGTCATAGCTTCCAGCATCACAGCAACACGCAAGCCATTGCAGTAGGACAAACTGACAGACGAGTGGTGGACAGTTGAGTATGATCATATAATGACAATAAGGGCAGCTAACACTTGAATGCTTTCTATGAACGAGCACTTTTCTAGTCCTTTAATTATTTAATCCGCACAGTGTCATTACTGTGTCCATTTTACAGGTGGGAAAACAGAGAGCAAGAAGACAGCCAGGAATTGGCTAAGGACAGAATTTGAACCCAAGTCATGGCTTCAGCAGCCATAGCGTTAACTATTACACTAATGTGGCCTCTTAGGAAGATGTTAGGATGGAGAGACATGGATAGATATTGAGAGATCGTAGGATGGAGAAATAAGACTACAAGGGCTTGGAGAAAGACTTGCAAAACAGTTGTCTGATAATATTTCAGAACCTCTGAAGCCCAAAACTCTGGAAATGGGTCCCGTGTCAGTTTTCTGCAGGGCTTCGGAACCGGTTATTTTCAGTTGGAGCCCCTGGTGAGAATTTGTATTTCCACCCCAGATTTACTGAATCAGAATCTACATTTTAACAAGATCCTGATTCAGTAAATATGGGGTGGAAATGCAAATTCTTAGCAGGGGGTCCAACCGAAACTAACCGGTTTGAAGCCCTGGTTCCCTGTGGCTCTCCTTAAGGTAACTCGTGTTGCTTGCCTCTCACATCCATTCGCCCTTGTTCCTCCCCAACCTGTGGCGATTTACCCAGGACGCCATATTGTGAAAGAGAAGGTACCCTACTCTCCCTACCAGTGAGTAATATGTGACTAGGCTCAGCCAATCAAGGCATCCCGCCTCCCAGACCACAGCAGTTGGTTCTGGCGTCGCCATGTGACTGCACCTGTCCCAATCAGAATCGGCCTTATTACTTTGGCAGGGAAATCTGAGACAAAGTGCCACCCTTTGCCTGCTACAATGAATGAGGTTCCCTGTGGCCTGAGAGCTACAAGTAGGCATCTTGGGAGCTCCCACTGGAAAGATGGAGCAAAGAGATTAAAAGAAGTGGGGTCCTTGGTGACATTGCTGAGCTGTTGTGTCAGCTTTGGCTGAAGCCGGGCCAAGTGCGGATTTTCCAGCTATTAATTTCCCTTTATATTGTGAGCCATTTGAGTCAGCTTTTCTGTTGCTTGCATCTAAGACTAATCATGAAAATATTTAACAACCAGTACTTCAGGCACTGACCCATCAGAACGCCTCACCACTGTGCCGGACATTAACCCTTTATGTGCTACATTGTGGGAAGTCTGGGAAGTCCTGAAAGAGGGAAGAGGACAGCTGGGTGGTCATGGGGGGACACTCTAGGGGCTTGAGGCAGCATGCTTTACCAACCAACACAGAAATATTTAAGGAGTGCTGGTGGCTCAGTGGTTAAGCACTTGGCGGCTAACTGGAAGGTTGACAGTTTGAACCCACTCAGCAGCTCCGAGGAAGAAAGACTTGGCAATCTGCTCCCGTAAAGATTACAGCCTAGAAAACCCTATGAGACAGCTCTAATCTGTTACATGGGGGCGCTATGAATCGAAATCAACTCGACACAACACCTAACAACCACAGAAATATTTCAGTATTTCAACAGTCAGCAGAGTTTGTCCAAGCTAAATATTAGCTTGACTTGGTGACTGATACAACTTTCTTTTGACATGAGCTCGTGTGAGTGGATTTGTTTCTTGCAACTAAGCACATACGGGGGGGAAAAAAAGACATCCTCTCCTGCACTTGAGTCATGAACCAAACGTTTAGGAAATAACAAATAGCAGTGGAATCTCACTGTATGACTGTATGAGGTTGTTTCAGCTTGAGGTCAGGCAGAAACTCTGCCGAGATTTTGACCGCGAGTTGCCAAAGGATCCGCACCCTTTGGCCCAAGAATCCCGCCTGTGGGACACACAAGGATGTACAGCGCGGTATTATTTATAATGGGAGGAAATTGGAAACAGCTTCAATGTCTGGCAACACTGCCCTGTTGAGTAAACACAGTGCAAACATTAGAGATTGTGTTTATACAAAGACGTTTTAACAGGGGAACAGCTTACATTGAAGAAGGGAAAAAGCAGAACTGTATAAACAATTTGCTCACACGGTTATGGAAAAAAAAAATTAAAAAGCCTGCATAGAATAGAAAAGGCTGAATGGAAATACATCACAATATTAACAACTTCGGTGGAGTGGAACTGGGGGGAGGAGGAGCATAGTCTGTGTCTTTCCAGGGTTTTTTTTGTATTTTCCAAACTGTGCTTAATGAACCACAAACTCTTCTTATTTTATTTTATGAAAATTTCCAAATGGACACAAAAAGTAGAGAGACAATAAACCCACATATACCCATAGCCCAGCCATATAAACTTTATTTCCTCGTCATGCCTATTCTTTGACTATGTATATATATGTTTAAATACAAGTGATGGACATCGTGTTGTTTTACTGTTAAATACTTCAATAAACATCTTTTTTTTTTTTTAAAAAAAAGGAAGTGGTGCATTTCCTTACATAACCACAATGCCATTATTGCCAAAAACCAAAAAGCAAACCTGTTGCCATCCAGTTGATTCCAACTTACAGAGACGTTATAGGACAGAGTAGAACTGCCCCCATAGGGTTTCCAAGGAGCAGCTGGTGGATTCGAACTCCCCATCTTTGGGTTAGCAGCTGTAGCTTGTAACCACTGCACCCTGTGGCACAATGGTCATAATCGTTCGACTGCTAACCCAAAGGTTGGCAGTTCCAATACACCAGCCAATCCACAGAAACTCTATGGGGCAGTTCTACTCTGTCCTATAGGGTCATGATGAGTTGGAATCTACTCCATGCAATGGGTTTGGTTTTTGGTTAGTGCATCAGCAAGCACATAGGGTTTAGTAGGGGGAGACCTGGGCCAGGGTCTTCGTCTAGGGTTTGGGACCTTCCCCACTCTGAGCCTCAGTTGCCTCATCTGTAAGGTGAAGCACCCTCCCCCCACACACACATTTGGCAGGCATGTTACTGAATGCAAGGGGTCCACTGCTTGTTAAGAATAACTAAGAATCAAGTGGATTAAAAGCAGGCATAGTTTAATGCTCGCAGCAAGTGGGAGACAGGGAGATCACTCTCAAAGCACTGTCTCCCAGAACAGAGGGCTGGGAGAAGTTTTATACTATGCAGTAAAAGGGAAGTTATACATATTTATTAAACTTCTGGGAAATAGCATGCATATTTTAGAAAAAGGGCTGGGCTGATACTTAGCCCAGAAGTGGGTGTCAGATTTCTCACCTCTGAATTGGGTCTGGCTACCGTCTGGTGACATATGTCCAGCATTTTTAGTTCCCTGACATGAGTCTCTTGGTTCCTAGGCAGGACTCATTATGCGATGGGGACATCCAGTGGCCAACCAAATCGTTTCTGTGCCTGCGCGGCGTTCTGGTTTTAGTTGGTTTGCCCGAAAAACAATCTTAAGAGGAAGTGTTAAGGGAAATCTGGTTGCTTATCATTTAAAATTTAGCCCCAGGTTGAGACACCAGATTCCTCGTGTCTGGCCTACACCATATCTTGTTTGCTTGGGAATTTTCTACAGCCTGTCTTCACAAGAGGGTTAATTTACCCCGGGACCCCAGACCTGTCTCAGGCACACGCATGCAATGAATTGCTAACCCAAAGATTGGCAGTTGGAGTCTACCCAGAAGCACCTCTGATGAAAGGCCTGGCAATCTACTTCTGAAAAATCTCCACCATTGAAAACCCTATGGAATGCAGTTTTACTCTGAAACACATGGGGTCATCGTAAGTCGGAATCCACTCTAACTTGAAGGCAACTTTCCCCGAAGGGTGAGGACCCAGTGAGTTAGTAAAGGCATCCAGCAAGCTCAGGAGGCATGGGTTGGTCTGAGCTGCCCTTCTTTCTTTGTTTACAGCCCCCCAAGCTGAGTCATCTCCTTGTCCAGGCCTACACAGGGCACCCCTGCTCTTTGTCCCCTCCCTGCCCTCTCCTCCACAGCTAACCTGACACCACCTTCCGGAGGCTCAGGGTCCTTGTGCCCGCCTTCTGCCTGGGCTCCAGGCTTCCATTGTGGCCCTTGGACCCACCCTACTCAGCCCCCATCCTGGGGGGACTCCTCAATTGGAAAACTCACACAGCAGGAAAATGCAGAGGCCTGCCGAGGGCCTCCCTTCTCTATACAACAAAATCATTTCCAGTAACCATCAGCAAATAAAAAATACTGATGGGCAGAAGAAAAATACATTTCATTTCTTGAACTTCATATATAAAAAAGCATGCCAGTGAAAAATAATCTAAAAATAAATATTACAGTACAAAAAAGGAAACAAGCACTACTAGTTATTCAACGTTTGTTGAGAAAGTTAGAGTTTGAACTTGAATCCTTCTGTTACAGTCTGATGTAATAAAGTTTTATATAAGTGTGTTTTCTTTTTTTTTTTTTGGAGTGTGTGTATGAACAGAGAGCAGACTGTTCCCAGTGGCCACATTACAGGAAGGCCCTGGGCCAAGACCCGCTTTCCAGACGCTTGGCCCTGAGCTTTGGGGGAAACTCTCGAGATACCCCAACTCCCCAGGTGACCAGTAGACCCTCCCCCCGTCCAGCTCCCCCCACCATTTGGACTCAGGGCAGGTGCGGCAGAAACTTCACCTCCCCATCCCTGGCTCCTTCGCACAGCACAGCAGGGCTCACCTCCCCTCGCCCAACCCTAGCCGCCTGAGGCCTTTCCAGGAATTGTCTGGAACACGTGGGGGAAACGCTTAGCAAGCTGGGGAGAGAAACTGAGGCAGCAGGAAAGGCACTTGCCGATGTAAAAGCCAGTGGAATGAAGGGGGGGAGTGTATCTGTGGGCTGGGAATAAATATCCTGTTCCTTAATCGGGGTGATGGTGAGTGAGAGCTCCAAAACTGAGACACCTGACTGGTATCAGAATGATCTGCCCAGGTCTGAGCCCCGACTCCATCTTGTTGTTAGGTGCTGTTGAGTGGGCAATCTTGACTTTTGCTTATTTCCCCTGCAACTGTCAAACCCTTAGTCAGACTTAAGTACGTAATGAAGAATTTCGTCTGAAACCATCAAAACGTTAGTCATACTTAGGTGTGTAACAAAGGATTTCCCCTGCAACCTTCAAACCCTTAGTCGGACTTAAGTGCTTAAGGAAGGAATTCCCCTGAAACTGTCAAACCTTTCGATGGATTTAAGTACTGTTAAAAGAAATGTTTTTTTCTCTGTAGTTAAACTAAAGATAAAGAATGTTCCTAAGAGAGGGTCTTGAGGCAAAACCTTATCAGGGTCCCCTCAACAGCCCTCAGGAAATGTTTCAAGATAAATTACCTGTGTTGTTGTTGTTAGGTGCCATCGAGTCAGTTCTGACTCACAGCGATGAAACACTGCCCAGTCCTGCGCCATCCTTACAGTTGTTGTCATGCTTCAGCCCATTATTGCAGCCACCGTGTCAATCCAACTCACTGACCCTCTTTCTGCTCACCCTGTACTTTACCAAGCATGATGTCCTTCTCCAGGGACTGAGCCATCCTGATAACATGTCCAAAGTATGTAAGACGCAGTCTTGTCATCCTTGTTTCTAAGGAGCATTCTGGCTGTACTTCTTCCAAGACAGGTCTGTTCGTTCTTTTGGCAGTCCATGGTATATTCAGTATTCTTCCTCAACACCACAATTCAAAGGCATCAATTCTTCTTCAGTCTTCCTTATTCATTGTCCAGCTTTCACATGCATATGATGCAATTGAAAATGCCATGGCTTGGGTCAGGCGGACCTTAGTCTTCAAGGTGACATCTTTGGTTTTCAACACTTGAAAATGGTCCTTTGCAGCAGATTTGCACAATACAATGTGTCTCTTGATTTCTTGACTGCTGCTTCCATGGGTGTTGATTGTGGATCCAAGTAAAATGCAATCCTTGGCAACTTCAATCTTCTCTCTGTTTATCACGATGTGGCTTATTGGTCCAGTTGTGAGGATTTTTGTTTTCTTTATATTGAGGTGTAATCCATACTGAAGGCTGTGGTCTTTGATCTTCATCAGTAAGTGCTTCAAGTCCTCTTCACTTTTGGCAAGCAAGGTTGTGTCATCTGCATAACATAGGTTGTTAATGAGTCTTCTTCCAATCCGGATGCCCCGTTCTTCATATAATCCAGCTTCTCAGATTATTTGCTCAACATACAGATTGAATAGGTACTGTGAAAGGATACAACCCTGACGCACACCTTTCCTGACCTTAAACCAATCAGAATCCCCTTGCTCTGTCTGAACAACTGCCTCTTGACCTATGTACAGGTTCCTCATGAGCACAATTAAGTGTTCTGGAATTCTCATTCTTCTCCATGTTATCCGTAATTTGTTATGATCCACACAGTCGAATGCCTTTGCATAGTCAATGAAACACAGGTAAGCATCCTTCTGGTATTCTCTGCTTTCAGCCAGGATCCATCTGACATCAGCAATGATATCCCTGGTTCCATGTCCTCTTCTGAATCCAGCTTGAATTTCTGGCAGTTCCCTGTCAATATACTGCTGCAGCCGTTTTTGAATGATCTTCAGCAAAATTTTACTTGCATGTGATATTAATGATATTGTTCAATAATTTCCACATTTGGTTGGATCACCTTTCTTGGGAGTAGGCATAAATGTGGATCTCTTCCAGTTGGTTGGCCAGGTAGCTTTCTTCTAAATTTCTTGGCATAGACGAGTGAGCACTTCCAGCACTGTTTGTCGAAACATCTCAATTGATATTCCATCAATTCCTGGAGCCTTGTTTTTTGCCGATGCCTTCGGTGCAGCTTGGACTCCTTCCTTCAGTACCATCGGTTCCTGATCATATGCCACCTCTTGAAATGGTTGAATGTCAACTAACTCTTTTTGGTATATTCTGTGTATTCCTTCCATCTTCTTTTGATGCTTCCTGCATCATTTAATATTTTCCCCATAGAATCCTTCACTATTGCAACTTGAGGCTTGAATTTTTTCTTCAGTTCTTTCAGCTTGAGAAACGCTGAGCATGTTCTTTCCTTTTGGTTTTCTATCTCCAGCTCTTTGCACATGTCATTATAATACTTCACTTTGTCTTCTCAGGCTGCCCTTTGAAATCGTCTGTTCAATTCTTTACTTCATCATTTCTTCCCTTTGCTTTAGCTGCTCAACATTCGAGAGCAAGTTTCTGAGTCTCCTCTGACATCCATCTTGGTCTTTTCTTTCCTTCCTGTCTTTTCAGTGACCTCTTGATTTCTTCATGGACGATGTCCTTGATGTCATTCCACAACTCGTCTGGTCTTCAGTCATTAGTGTTCAGTGCATCAAATCTATTCATGAGATGGTCTCTAAATTCAGGTGGGATATACTCAAGGTCATATTTGGTCTCTCGTGGAGTTGCTCTGATTTTCTTCAGTTTCAGCTTGAACTTGCATATAAGCAATTGATGGTTTGTTCCACAGTCAGCCCCTGGCCTTGTTCTGACTGAGGATATTGAGCTTTTCCATCGTGTCTTTCCACAGATGTAGTCAATTTGATTCCTGTGTGTTCCATCTGGCGAGGTCCACTGGTGTAGTCACCATTTATGTCAGTGAAAAAAGATATCTGCAGTGAAGAAGTCGTTGGTCTTGCAAAATTGTATCATTCGATCTCCAGAATTGTTTCTATCACCAAGGCCATATTTTGCAACTACCGATCCTTCTTCTTTGTTTCCAACTTTCATATTCCAATCACCAATAATTATCACTGCATCCTGATTGCATGTTTGATCAATTTCAGATTGCAGAAGCTGATAAAAGTCTTCAATTTCTTCATCTTTGGCCTTAGCGGTTGGTGCGTAAATTTGAATAATAGTCGTATTAACCGTGACCACCCTGTAAAACCCCCCTCCGTCATGCATTTAAACTAACCAATCCAAATAGCCCACATTCGTGTTTCCAACCAATTATTGTAAAGCTCCCCCCCCCGCCTTCGAATTGTGTGGCCTCCTGTTTACCTAATCTTGCTACTTCCAATCAGAATCTTGTATTTTACCTCATAAGTATGGCTCTGTGACTCCACCATTTTGGAGCGTTTGGGTTTACTTTGTGAGATCACATGCATCCCTGGTTTGAACTGTCTTGAGGCTTCAATAAATCTCTTTGCTTTTATTTTTAACAGAGTACACTTGTTCTAACTCATTGACAATGGGAACAGGGATCGTTTCATTGTTTGTTTTAACTTTTTATTAAAGTGGATGTATACGCAGAAGAGAACAAACCATGCATACATAAAACAAAACAAACCCATTGTCTTCCAGTTGATTCCTACTCATAGAACTGCCCCATAGAGTTTCCAAGACTGTAGTCTTTAGGAAGCAGACTGCCACTTCTTTCTCCTATGCAGCAGCTGGCGGTTTTGAACTGCCGACCTTTCTGTTAGCAGCCAAGCACTTAACAATTGCACCACCAGGGCCCCTTATAAGTGCATGCCTGGATGCATTTTGACTAATTGAACACACCTGTGCACCAGTGCCCAGCTCAAGAAACTACGTTTCCAGCCTCTGAAGCCACCTTTGTTTTTATTTTAGTAATACACACACACACACACACACACACACACACACCCAGGTCACTATCCTTCTGACTTCTGACAGCATAGGTTGGTTTTGCCTGCTTTGAATTTTATATAAATAGAATCAGAAAATACGCTGTCCTTTCTAGCTTTTTTCACTCCACAAGATGTGAGATTTATTCTTACTGTGTGTAGTTGCAGTTTATTCTCAAGGCAGTGCCTGATTCCGTGGTGTGGCTATACCCAGTTCATTTATCCGTTCTCCGGTTGATGGTGAGGGAAGGAGACAAGTGGACAGAGTGCCCCAGGCAGTGGAAATACTCAGTGCAAAGGGCCTAAGGCAGGAACATGTCTGGAATTTCAGAGAAACAACACGGAGAGCTACGTGGCTGGAGGGGGATGAATGAGAAGGTGAGTGGGAGGAGATGAGGTCAGTGAGGGAATAAGAAGCAGATGGTGTAGCCTTGTGGGCCAGAGTGAGGACTTTGGCCTTAACTCTGAAGGAGATGGAGCCATGGTAAGGTTCCAAGCCAAAGAGGGCGTTCACAAGGTCCCTCTGGCTGCTTGGAGGAGACTCTGGGACAAGGGCAGGAGCAGGGAGACCGGCAAGGGGCTGCTGTGAGTACTGGCAGGAGAGGAAGGAAAGACAAGAGCTGAAGCAGTAGGGATAGTGTAAAAATGGCATGGCGGAGGCATCTGACCTCCTCTAACTTCAAAAGGGGGAAGGAGAATCAAGGTCAACAGCCCAAGGCTGATTTCTATGAGGCAGAAGTCAAAGATATTTCCACTCTACAACCTTTTTAGCAATTCTGACACCAGCCATCCCCCCCCCCCACCCCCCACTAGCACTCTCTGGTTCTCTGCTGGGTTCAATAATTTGTTGCAATGGCCACACAGAACTCACAGACCATACTCACAGTTATGAGGTTTATTAGGGGAGTAACAGGTTACAATTTAGGATACAGTTCTTTGATCAAGACAGCCTCTTCTCAGGCGTGCCTGCAGGCAGTCCACTCTCTCTGGCCCCTGGCCCATTGGCCTGGCCTTTGTCCTGCTTGGGCAAGTGTTACAAAGCTCTTTAGCCCTGCCAATAAGTGCCCTGAGTCACCCCACTACACCACCAAGCCTCCTGCCTGAAGGCACTCAGCTTTCTCTGCGGGCTGGGGAGCTCACCACACTGACTCCTGGTTCTGCTGCGTCTGCTGCTGCTGTTTCTCACTGTCTTGCCGTCTCTGGTGTTACTGCTCTCTCTGTCTCCTGGGTCTAGTAGGGTCTCAGTTCAGGGATCCCGGGTCCAAAGGATGCACTCAGCTCCTGCCTTTTCTTCTTGGTGGTAGTTAGAATTCCCCTGCTCTGGAATTGGCTCTCTTTTAAGCCTAGTGGGATGACAAAACTGACCATATCCCTCCTTGGGGTTCCATGCACCTTATTTGCATTATTAGAAAACTGTCCAATCCCTTTGGTGGGCCACGAGCTCCTTATTTGTGTAGTGCCATCCAGTCATTTGGTGGGAGTCACAAAGACCATGGCCAGAATGGCCATATAAAGAAATTCACTGCACCACAGATACTGAGAAGTGTTTGGACTCAGGATACATATTTTGTGTGTATGTGATTAATTACATATTTTTATTTACTTCTATGAGCTAATTTTGTGATCCTGTTATCCTCAGTTTTCTATGCTTTTTCCCCTCTCATTTAGGCTTCTTCAGATTGGCTGCATTTTTTTGTTTTGTTTTGTCTTGTGTTTTTCTTGCTCTTTCTTTTCCTTCTACTAGTTTGGAGTAGACACACCGTATTTCTATTCTTTTGAAATTTGGCCATGCACATTTTTTAAAAAAGTGTAAAGGGTAATTAATAGTTTAATCTGCATACCAAACAACACCTGGATCATGTTGTTCTTGTTGTTAGGTGCCATCGAGTTGGCTCTGAGTAATAGCGACCCTATACACGACAGAATGAAATACTGCCTGGTCCTGCACCATGCTCACAATCGTTGTTATGCTTGACCCCATTGTTGCAGCCACTGTGTCAGTCCATCTCACTGAGGGTCTTCCTCTTCTTCGCCTACCCTCCAGTTTACCAAGCACGATGTCCTTCTTCAAGGACTGATCCATCCTGATAACATGTCCAAAGTATGTGAGATGTAGTCTCGCCATCCTTGCTTCCAAGGAGCATTCTGGTTCTACTTCCTCCAATACAGATTTGTTCATTCTTTTGGCAATCCATAGTATGTTCAATAGTCTTCACCAACATCACAATTCAAAGGCATCAGTTCTTCTAGTTTTCCTTATTCATTCTCCAGTTTTCACATGCACATGAGGCGACTGAAAATACCATGGCTTGGGTCAGGCACACCTTAGGCTTCAAGGTGACGTTTCTGCTTTTTAACACTTTAAAGAGATCTCTTGCAGTCCATTTGCCCAAAGCAATGCCTCTTTTGATTTCTTGACTAAGGCTTTCATGGGTGTTGATTGTGGATCCAAGTAAAATTAAATCCTTGACAACCTCAATCTTTTCTCTGTTGATCATGATGTGGCTTATTGGTCCAGTTGTGAGGATTTTTGTTTTCTTTTTTTAAATAATTTTTATTGTGCTTTAAGTGAAAGTTTGCAAATCAAGTCAGTCTCTCACACAAAAACCCATATACACCCTGCTACACACTCCCAATTACTCTCCCCCTAATGAGACAGCCCGCTCTCTCCCTCCACTCTCTCTTTTCGTGTCCATTTTGCCAGCTTGTAACCCCCTCCACCCTCTCATCTCCCCTCCAGGCAGGAGATGCCAACATAGTCTCAAGTGTCCACCTGATGCAAGAAGCTCACTCCTCACCAGCATCCCTCTCCAACCCATTGTCCAGTCCAATCCATGTCTGAAGAGTTAGCTTTGGGAATGGTTCCTGTCCTGGGCCAACAGAAGGTCTGGGGGCCATGACCACTGGGGTCCTTCCAGCCTCAGTCAGACCATTAAGTCTGGTCTTATGAGAATTTGGGGTCTGCATCCCACTGCTCTCCTGCTCCCTCAGGGATTCTCTGTTGTATTCCCTGTCAGGGCAGTCATCGGTTGTTACGGGACACCATCTAGTTCTTCTGGTCTCAGGATGATGTAGTCTCTGGTTCATGTGGCCTTTTCTGTCTCTTGGGCTCGTAATTGCCTTGTGTCCTTGGTGTTCTTGACCAATTGATGCATCTTAGAGGGCTGCTTGCTGGTGTTTAAGACCCCAGACGCCACTCTTTAAAGTGGAATGCAGAGTGTTTTCTTAATAGATTTTATGATGCCAATTGACTTAGATGTCCGCTGAAACCAGGATCCCCAGACCCCTGCCCCTGCTATGCTGGCCTTCGAAGCATTCAGTTTGTTCAGGGAACTTCTTTGCTTTTGGTTTAGTCCAATTGTGCTGACTTCCCCTGTATTGTGTGCTGTCTTTCCCTTCACCTAAAATAGTTCTTATCTACTATCTAATTAGTGAATGTCCCTCTCCCACCCTCCCTCACTCCCCCATCTCATAACCACTAAAGAATGTTTTATTCTCAGTTTAAACTGTTTCTCAAGTTCTTATAATAGTGCTCTTATACAATATTTGTCCTTTTGCAACTGACTAATTTCACTCAGCATAATGTCTTCCAGGTTCCTCCATGTTATGAAATGTTTCCCAGATTCGTCACTGTTCTTTATCGATGCATAGTATTCCATTGTGTGAATATACCATAATTTATTTATCCATTCCTCTGTTGATGGGCACCTTGGTTGCTTCCACCTTTTTGCTATTGTAAACAGTGCTGCAATAAACATGGTTGTGCATATATCTGTTCGTGTAAAGGCTCTTATTTCTCTAGAATATATTCCAAGGAGTGGGATTGCTGGATCGTATGATAGTTCTATTTCTAGCTTTTTAAGGAAGTGCCAGATCGATTTCCAAAGTGGTTGTACCATTTGACATTCCCACCAGCAGTGTAGAAGTGTTCCAGTCTCTCCACAGCCTCTCCAACTTTTATTCTTTTGTGTTTTTGGATTAATGCCAGCCTTGTTGGAGTGAGATGAAATCTCATTGTATTTTTGATTTGCATTTCTCTAATGGCTAATGATCGCGAACATTTCCTCATATATCTGTTAGCTACCTGAATGTCTTCTTTAGTGAAGTGTCTTTTCATATCTTTTGCCCCTTTTTTAATTGGGTTATTTGTCTTTTTGCAGTCGAGTTTTTGCAGTATCATGTAGATGTTAGAGATCAGGCACTGATCAGAAATGTCATAGCTAAAAACTTTTTCCCAGTCTGTAGGTAGTCTTTTTACTCTTTTGGTGAAGTCTTTGGATGAGCATAGGTGTTTGATTTTTAGGAGCTCCCAGTTGTCTAGTTTCTCTTCTACATCCTTTATAATGTTTTGTATACTGTTTATGCCATGTATTAGAGCTCCTAACGTTGTCCCTATTTTTTCTTCCATGATCTTTATCGTTTTAGATTTTATATTTAGGTCTTTGATCCATTTTGAGTTCGTTTTTGTGCATGGAGTGAGGTATGGGTCTTGTTTCAGATTTTTTGAGGAGTAATCCATACTGAAGGCTGTGGTCTTTGATCTTCATCAGTGAGTGCTTCAAGCCCTCTTCCCTTTCAGCAAGCAAGGTTGTGTCATCTGCATAACACAGGTTGTTAATGAGTCTTCCTCCAATCCTGATGCCTCATTGTTCTTCCTGTAGTACAGCTTCTTGGATTATTTGCTCAGCATACAGATTGAATAGGTGTGATGAAAGGATACAACCCTGACGCCCACCTTTCCTGACTTTACACCATGCAGTATCCCCTTGTTTTTTTCAAAGGACTGCCTCTTGATCCATGTACAGATTCCTCATGACCTGGACCAGAGACTACATTATTTTTTCATTTATTTTCAATTCTACTTATGTTGTTATTGCTGCCCAGAATTTTAGATCTCTCATTTTAAAAATTATTTTAACTTTTTATTTGGAAATAATTTCAAACTCACAAAAATGTTGCAAGGTTAAGAGTAGTACAAAGAATACTCATATACTCTTTACCTAGTTTCACCAATTGTTAACATTGTTACCTCATTTGCTTTATCATTATGTCTCTTCCTCTTCGTCTCTCTGTTATGTGTGTATCTACCTACCTATCTACCTCCTACCTATCTGCCTACCTGTCTATGCCTCGACCGCCACCAGTTACCATTGAGTCATTTCCAACTCATGGCGACCCCATGTGTGCAGAGTAGAGCTCCTCCATGGGGCTTTCAAGGCTATGACCTTTCAGAAGCAGATCACCAGCCCTTTCTTCCAAGGTACCTTTGGGTGAGTTCAAAGGCCAACCTTTTGGGTAGTTTAGTAGTTGGGTGCTGTTATGGATTGAGTTGTGTCTCCCAAAAATGTGTGTCAACTTGGTTAGGCCATGATTCCCTGTATTGTGTGATTGATTGTCCACCATTTTGTCATCTGATGTGATTTTCCTATGTGTTGTAAATCCTAACCTCTATGATATTAATGAAGCAAGATTAGAGGCAGTTACTAAGGAGGCAGGACTCAATCTACAAGATTAGATTGTATCGTGAGTCAGCCTTTTCGGAGATATAAAAGAGAATCAAGCAGAGAGACAGGGGGACCTCATGCCACCAGGAATGAAGAATCAGGAGGGGAGCATATCCTTTGGACCCAGGATCCCTGCACTGAGAAGCTCCTAGACCGGGGTAAGATTGATGACAAAGACCTTCCTCCAGAGCCAACAGAGTGAGAAAGCCTTCCCCTGGAGCTGGCACCCTGAGTTCTGACTTCTAGCCTCCTAGGCTGTCAGAGAATGAATTTCTGTTTGTTAAAGCCGTCTGCTTGCGGTGTTTCTGTTACAGCAGCACTGGATGACTAAGACAGGCATTTAACCATTTGCATCACCCAGGGACTCCCATCTATATGGATATGTAATTATTTTGTTTTCTGAATCATTTGAGACTAAACTACATACACCATGGCCCTTTCTCCCTAAATACTTCAGTGTGTATTTCCCAAGAAGAGGGAGAATTTCTTACGAAATCACAGTGCAGTGATTAACTTTAGTAAATTTAACATTAATATATACTTTTCACCTAATCTCCTATTTGTATTCTAATTTTGTCAGTTGACCCAGCAGCGTCCTAACTTACAGCATAGCTTCTCCTCCAAGACAGGGTGGGACACCTCTCAGAGGCAGAGCCCATGGAATTTGCTGATAGATTGGATGTGAGATGTGGAAGACAAATGTCACATTAATAAAAAGCCTTGAGTGGCTGGGTCCAGAGGTGCAGATGGTGTGCGTCAGGTTCAAGTGTCTGCTCGCTCCTAGCCCTGCTTTCCCCACCCCATGTCAGCTTCATTATCAGGCCAGTTCCTCCCTCACATGGGACCTGTCTTAGTCCTCTAGTGCTGCTATAACAGAAATACCACAAGTGGATGGCTTTAACAAAGAGAAGTTTGTTCTCTCGAAGTCCAGTAGGCTAGAAGTCTGAATTCAGACTCCACCTCCAAGGGAAGTCTTTCTCTCTGTCATCTCTGGAGGAAGGTCCTTGTCATTGGTCTTCCCTTGGCCTGGGAGCATCTCAGCACAGGAGCCTCAAGTCCAAAGGACGTGCTCTGCTCCTGGTGCTGCTTTCTTGGAGGTATGAGTTCCCCAACTCTCTGCTAGCTTTCCTTTCGTTTTGTCTCTTGAGAGAGAAAAGGTGGTGCAGGCCACACCCCAGGGAAACTCCCTTGCCATTGTATCAGGGGTGTGACCTGGTAAAGGTATTACAATCCCACCCTAATCCTCTTTAACATAAAATTGCAATCACAAAATGGAAGACAACCACAGAATACTGGGAATCATGGCCTAACCAATTTGATACACACATTTTTGGGGGACATAATTCAATCCATGACAAGGACCTTCCCCCAGAGCCAACAGAGAGAGAAAGCCTTCCCTGTGGTGCAGTGGGTTTCTATTTATATATGGCCTTTCTGGCCTCGCGTTTATAATTCTGCCAAAAATAATTGGCTAGGCCACAAACTTGCAGGGGACTGGTCAGTATACTATGCAAATAAAAAAAATGCAAATAGGATGCATAAAACCACCCAGTAGGATTAAATGGCCTTGGGGAAATCGGTCAATTACTATGCAAATTAAATGATTGTGGTCTACCAAAGGGATTGGTCAATTCGTGGTCTGGCTGGGAGGGCCATGCTTTGAAACTGAATAGAAGGACCAATCTCACAGAGATTAAAAGGGTGTCACTACTATGAAGAAGAGCCTAGAGTGGAGCGTGTCCTTTGGACTTGGGTCCCTGCGCTGAGAAGCTCCTAGACCCAGGAGAGAGAGCTGTAACACTGAAGACGTTGTGAGATGGTGAGAAACGGCAGCAACCAAAGCAGATCCCAGCGGCAGAGAAATGGCAGCTACAGTACAAGCAGGAAGAACCATGGGATTGGCAGACTGCTACAGTGGTCCTTGCCGGCCCATGGAGTGAGAGAGAGCTGAGCACCTTTGAGCAGGAGGCTTGCTGAAGTGGGGGTGACTCCAGATATTTGTTGTTGGAGCTGAAAGCTGTAATACTTGCCCAAGCAGGGCAGAGGCCTGGAGAAGGCTGGCAGACTGGCAAGGTTGAGAGAAGGCCTGCCAGCTGGCAAGACCAAGAGAAGGGCTTGTTGGCTGGCATGCCAAGAGAAAGGCCTCCCTGCATGTGCGGCCGAGAAGGAGCTGTGAGCCATCCTGGTTGGAAGCTGTCCTGATTGAAGAACAGTATCCTGTCTCCTAGTTGTATCCTGTTACTTCCAGGTTGATCCTGATCCTGAGTTGTAGCCTGTTACTTTTCTAACAAACCACGGAATCCTGAGTATGGTCTGGGAATTTTTTTGGCCATTGCAACAAATTATTAAAACTAGCAGAGAAGTAGAGAGTGCTGCAGGGTGGCAGGGGAGGGGGGTGCGGGGAGGGCAGGCAGCTGGTGTCAGAAACGGTGAAAAAGTTGGAGGGTGGAAGTATGTCTGACCTCCACTTCAAAGGATCCAGCTTTGGGCTGATCCTTATTCTCATCCCTGCTGGTGGATATAGATGAGGTCTGATGCTACTACATTACATTCTTCTAGAGCCAGAGCCCTGCAGTGGTTAAGAGCTACAGCTGCTAACCAAAAGGTCAGCAGTTCAAATCCACCAGCTGCTCCTTGGAAGCCTATGGGGCGGCTCTACTCTGTACTCTAGGGTCGCTGTGAGTCAGAATCAACTAGATGGCAACAAGTTTGACTTTAAACTGTGAGAAAATAAATCTGTTTGTTAAAGCCACCCACCCACTGTTAAAACAGTGCTAGATAACTAAGACAGAGCCTCGGTAGCACAGTGGTTAAGACCTACAGTGAGCTACAGCTGCTAACCAGAAGATACAGCAGTTCAAATCCACCAGCCACTCCCTGGACACTTTGTGGGGCGGTTTTACTCTGTCATGTAGGATCGCTATGAGTCGGAATTGACAGCAATGGGTTTGGTTTGTTTGTTTTTAAATAGCTAAGTGCTGTAACAAAGACACTTCCAAAATATGAAGACTTAAATAAAAAATAAGTTACTTTCTCTCAAATACCAGTCCAGAGGTGAATGAACCGGGCTACCAGGGAGCCATCCAGGAACCAGGTGTTTTCTATCTTGAGGCTTAGCTGTTCTGTAGGATTATTTTGAAGCAAATCCCAGCCATCATCTTGTTTCACTCCAGGTTATTTTTGAATGGTTCAGAAAACGGACTCCTGAGCTAGACTGCCTAAGTTTGATCTAGGCTCGGCTGCTTACTAGCTGTGTGGCCTAGGGTAAGTTGCCTTACTTCTCTGTGTTTCAAATGAGGAAAATAGTGGTAATTGTACCCACTTCATAGGGCTGATATGAGGATTAAATGAGGTGATATGCGTAAAGCACTCAGCGTCGTGTCTGGAACATAGGAAGCGCCATTTACGTTTTAGCTGTGATGATGATGATGACGACAACGACAGCGACCCCTGCCCGCAGACCGGTGGCTCGCCGCGCTCAGTGATGACTGTATGAGCACTGGCCACTAGAGGGCGCGGCCGGCTTGGACTGCGCCGGCATGCAGTGACCATTAGGAGGCGCTGCAGCGCTTGTCCCGCGAGGGCCGTGACCACCTAGACTATTTCTCTCCGGACATTCCAGAGAACATGTTGGTCCCGGCTGGTGCCAAGGGCCCCCGCGTCGGGGCTGGGGGTTAGCACAAGGTACGCTTGTAGAATGAATGCTAAGATTCGGCAGAGACAGAGGAGATGTGGGGGGAGTTTCAGAAGACAGCTCCCCCTCCACACCTCGAAGTTTTCCAGCACTGTTGAGTACCTTCCCTGATATTCTCTCAATCTGGGTCAGGTGGCTGCTCTGGAGCACAGCTTCTGAGCTTCTCCATTCCCAGCCCTGCCCGCTCTGCCTGTGCCCCATCCCGGCCCGATCTCTCTGCGTGCGCCTCCCCCCGCTCCCGGGGGACCCCCTTCACAGCACAGGTTGTCACTGCCTGGCGGTGTGTCTTTTTTCCCACTAGAGCTCCATAAAGGCAGGAGCCAGGGACAAAAATGTCACAAGCATTGCCCAACAAAAGCCTGGCACACACACGCAAAAAAAAAAAAAAAAAAACCCACACACATTTAATAAATACTTGCTTTTCTTACCTCTAGGCATTTCCAGGTGATGATCCCCCCACATGAAACCCTCTTCCACCGCTCCATCTGCCTCATTTCCCTGCATCGTTAGCATCTCAGCTTAGGTGTCTCTACCAGGGAGCCCACCCTAACTTCCACCCCCAAGGCTGGGCTAAGTTGCGTCCACGCCACTTACTCCTTATAAAGCAGGTATTATAGAAAATCTTTAATGAATGAATAAGGAGGACAGTATTTGGGTCAAGTTCCCTGTATCAGCTGGAAAATCACTTTCTGACCCCCTCTGTGAAACTCGGAACCCCTCATGGTCTGACACCCCCTCTCTACTGGGACCCCTGTGCTAAGTGTTTCTCACTGTCCTGTTGAAGGGGGTGGAGTCTGGCCCCTTCCTGGGATGGATAAAGGGGATAGAATAAAACCTAGCTGTCTGCCCCCCCCCCCGCCCCCAGCATTTCCTGGGAGGCCCAGGGTTATAACTCTTAACTGAGCTCTTGCTATGTGGTCTGTGCCATTCTAAACGTTTTAACATATCTATCAATTCATTTAACTCCACCAACAATGTCTGTACCAGGAGCTCTTGGCAATGTGTCCCCTCTTGAAGCTCAGGAGGTGGGGGTGTCAGATCAAGACAGAACCCCCATGCCCCATTTATGCAAACTTGTACTGTACTTGGAAGATTAAAACTAGTGGCTCTTGGGCCAGATATGACCCATCGAAAACAAAAAAACCCGTTGCCTTCCAGTCAATTCCGACTCACGGAGACCCCAGGTGTTACAGAGTAGGATTGCTCCATAAGGTTGTCTTGGCTATAATCCTTATGGAAGCAGATTGCCAGGCCTTTCTTCCAAGATGCCCCTAGGTAGGTTCAGACCACTAACCTTTAGGTTAATAATGGAGCGCAAACCATTTGCACCACCCAGGGACTTGATATGACCCTCAAGGTGGTTTAGAAATATATATTATTATTAAAAATGTGGAGATTCCCCTCCCTGTTCCATCCCAACCCTTGGGCAGGAAGCCACTTGCTATGCGTCTTCACTTTTGTGCTTTGATTTTCTTATCCTGCATCCGCTTCCCTCTAACATCATTACCTGGCCCCTAAAGCGTTTGAGTTTGAGACCCTGGGGAGACGTGCGCTAACTGGTGGCTGAAGAATGACTCCAGTACAGACTTCTGTTTTCATCATGTCCGTTTTCACGGACCCCTCACCTCCTGACCCTCCCTGAGTACCCTGCTCTCTGTTTTGGGGAGAAGGGAGTCTGGACTCCCCACACAGCCAGAAAGTAGGCAGGGATGCTGGGGGAAGGGGGTGTCCATTCATCATACACACAGTTCATTCCTGCTTCCACACGTGTCCTTGCACAGGCCACCCCCCAGGACTGCTCTCCCCCTCCTCTGTCCACAGCCTAATCCCAGCTAGAGGCCCAGGTCTGGGTTCACCCCTCCAGGGACTCCTGTCCCCATCCCCTCCCCTTTGCTCTACTTGTCCCAGATGGTTTACAACTTCTTTGGGGAGTAGGAGAAATGCGGGGTTGGAGAGTCTAGTCCACCAAGAGGTATCTTGGAAGAAAGGCCTGGTGATCAGCTTCCAAAAAATCAGCCATTGAAAACCCTGTGGAGCACAGTTCTCAGACACATGGGGTCGCCCTGAGTGGGAATCCACTCCACACCAACTGGTTTTTTTCTCCAGCTGAAAAAGGAGGGAGCAGAGTCTGAGGCTGCCCCATTCTGTCCCTTTCTGGGGCACTACAAGAGGAGGGCCCTGGGGGATATACTGGGTAGGTCGGTAATATTAAAAACCCAGAGGCAAGAGCTCTCGCGAGATTAGAGAAATGATGAAACAGGAAAAAAGACACAAAAAGAGAGACACAAAGAAGCAGAAAGACAGAGACAGATACAGACTAAGCGACAGAGAAACGGAGATTAAGAGGCAGACATGGCGTCTGAATGGGGAGGGGATGTAGTTTTGTGACTCAAACTCTGGAGGCAGACTTTGAGAAAGGGACAGATATATAGAAGCAAAAGCTACAAAATAGGTGTTTTTTAGTTGAAATTTTTATAAAAAAGGAGAGGGTATGTGAAGGGAACCGTGGGCTGGGCTTGAGCCAGCAGCGTCGGTGTAAGGGGCTAGGAGCGGGGGGGGGGGCAGTGAAGGGGGTCCCTCTCTATCGTCTGTCACTCTCAGTTTGAGCTGGCGTCCCTGTGCGCGTGCACGCTGCGGAGACCCGCGTATGGAGCTCGGGGTGAGCGGTCCGGAGTGCTGGGGCTCAGGCCCGGGGTCGGGCGGGCGCGCAGTGGTGCGGCTGGTGCGAGGGTGCGAATCCTGGGCGGCAGAGGCAGCGGAAGGAGCCATCGGTGTTGACACAGCGTGCGTTGACGCAGAGCGGGGCGGCTTCCTCAGCCTCGTCACACTCATTGATGTCTGGAAGGGGGCACAAGGGGCGCTGCTCAGGGCTGAGGACCTGGGTGGTCGCCTCCCTGGCCCCTTAGGCTCCTGGGGCATCGTAGTACGGATGCCGAGCCTCCCGCTGCGTGGAATCTGACCTCTCCACCTGCTGGTTGTGTGAGCCTCGGTAGGTGGCTTACCCTCTCTGTGCCTCAACCTCGGGCTTTCTAAGATGGGTATGGTAACCCCTAGTCACTAGGTTTTTGTTAGGAAAATAATGCTGATGAAGATGTCAATAATATCAGCAACAATAAATGTTTACTGTGCATCAGGCATTTTTCTAAGCACATTACATGTATTACTGTTATCCTAATACACCTGTGGAAAAAAACCAAACCAAACCCAGTGCCATCCAGTCAGTTCCCACTCACAGTGACCCAATAGGACAGAGAACTGCCCCACTGTAGGGTTTCCAAGGCTGTAAATCTTTATGGAAGCAGACTGCCATATCTTTCTCCGTGCAGTGGGTTGGTGGGTTTGAACTGATAACCCTTTGGTTAGCAGCTGAGCGCTTTAACCACTGTGCAACGAGGGCTCCTAGGAACTTGTGAGGTCCGGTACTATTATTTCATTTTACAGGAGCACAAACTGAGGCCCAGAGTGGGAAGGCCCCTTGCCCAAGGTCACACAGCCCGCCAGCTCCCCACATATCGGGGTGCCCAGCCCCATGTCTGATTTCAACTTCTAGCCCAGCCATTTCTTTGCTGTGAGACCTCGGGGAATTCAGTTCTCCTTTTTGAGACTCAGTTTACTCATAGGCCTCAGTGTTATCCTAAATCAGTATAAACAACGTTCCCAACAATTCTATGAAGTGCATTTTATGACTACGCCCATTTTTCAGATGAGAAAAACTAAGCAAGGGACAGGCACCTGTCCAGAGTTACAGAGTTAACAAGTTGCTGGGCTGAGCCTCAGGCCCGTCTGACTCAGAGTCCTTCATTGTAACTAACCACTCTGCTTTACTGCTAAAATAGGCAGACATGATTCATATTCCCATTTTATAGACAGGAAGCCTGAGGCTCTCCAAAGAGGTCGAACAAATTGTGCAAGATAGCACTGGGAGTCCTTGGAAATCACATGGGCAGGATTTTACCCTTCTATCCTGTTTCTGGAAACCCTGGTGGTGTAGTGGTTAAGTGCTACGGCTGCTAACCCAAGGGTCAGCAGTTCAAATCCACCAGGCGCTCCTTGGAAACTCTATGGGACAGTTCTACTCTGTCCTGTAGGGTCACTATGAGTCAGAATTGACTGGACAGCAATGAGTTATCCTGTTTCAGAAGCCCTGGTGGTACAGTAGTTAAGAGCTACTGCTGCTAATCAAATGGTCAGCAGTTTGAATCCACCAGCCACTCCTTGGAAACGCTGTGGGGCAGTTCTAGTCTTCTAGGGTCGCTGTGAGTCGGAATGGAGTCGACTGCAGTGGGTTTGGTTTATCCTGTTTCAGGGCCCAGCCCTTTTCCAAACGCTGCCCTGCGTGCATCCTGACTGCATCTTCTTCAGTCAAGCCCCATTTCCCCCGCCTGGCCCGGACCATTTAGTGAAGTCCTTTCAGGAAGTCCCTGACCAGCCACCTCCAGTCAGGGCTCCACCCTTTCTGGTCCAGCCGGCCTCACCCCTCTCCCCGCGCACGCTGGCCTCAGGCCTGGCCCTCACCAACACAGGACATGCGGGTTATGTCCAGACGGTAGCCGTCAAAGCAGTCGCAGGTGAAGCCCTCGGGGACTCGCACACAGCGGCCGTGGGCGCAGCCGTCCAGGATCCCACACTCCTCCGCCTCCAGGCCCTCATGGGGCCCAGCAAGTGCACCTGCGGAAAATGCAGGGCCTCCGTGGCTCAGGGTCTCCACCTTCTCGCCAGGCGGGCTCCCTGGCTGTCTTATCTAAACTGTCCATCCTGCCCCAGGGCTGTAGGGGGAAGTGCGAACAGGGGGATTCTCTTGCTCTGTGCCTGGCTTTTACCTGTCCCCACCACTCTGAGCCATGTCTCTCAACTTCCCACCTCCCTTGTCTTGTGAGTCTATGGCTTCTCTCCGGCTCATCCCTCTCTTTCTCTGTCTGCCATCTGCATCCCTCTCTCCTTGTCCCCGGGTCTCCTCGTCTATCTGCCTGTCTCCATTTTCTCTTTGTCTCCTTCCCTGTCCCCAACTCATTTCCTTTCTCCTCAGCTCTCTTTTGCTATGTCTGTCCCCATCTCTCTCCTAGCTTCTCTCTGCCTCCGCATCTTGGCGCCTGCGCTCCCTGGCTTCTCTCTCTTCCCATAAATGTATCTCCCTGTCCCAGATCTCTCCCTGTTGGACTCTCACTCTTACTGATTCTATCTTCCTGTCTCTGTCCCCATCTCTTTCTTTGATGGTCTCTAGAGATATTTTTCTCTTCCTCTTCATTGCTGCTCTCCGCCCCCTCCCTGTGTACCTGCGTTTCCCGTTTCTCTGCCCCTCTCTCCTCCTCATTTCTCATTCTCTCTCTCCCTCCCTCTTGCTCTCTTTCCATCCCCTCTGTTCTCTCCCTCTCTCTGCCCACCTTCCTCCTCCTCAGTCCCCATCACTCTGCCCACAGTGCTCACCATTATGGCCTCCACCTTCAGGCAACTCCTCAGGCTCTGGGAAGGAGCCACGAGTATCGCGGGACCGATAGCGCCATCGGGTGCCCGGGCTGGGTGGGGCAGGAGCCTCAGGTTCGCCATAGGGGCCACCGTCATCCTCAAAGTCGGGCATGTCAAAGGGTGGCACCCCGTAAGGAGCCTCACGGCGGGCGAAGGGCCCAGGTGGCGGTGGGTAAGGGTCATAGGGTAGCACAGGTTGGGGGTACAACTCGGGCCCATACGGAAGGCCCTGGTAAGGAGGGCCTAGGTCCGGGCCATACTCGTAGGGAAGTCCAAAACCGCCTGGCCGTGGGGGGCCATACGCAGGGGGCCGCAGCACGTTGCACAGGGCCTCAAAGTCATCTGTGAGCAGGAGCCAAGGTAGACAATGAGCCTTGCTTGCCCCAGCACCCACTATTCATGTCCCCACTCTGGGAAAAGGTGCCCAGAAGAGGGGTTGGGGGAGGGCCTGGGGCAAGGCCTGGGGATGGGAGGGGCTTGAAAGGAGGAGGCTGGGATTGGAGGAGGGCTCAGATCAGGGGTTTCTGGAACCAGGACTGAGGGTCTGAGGGCTGGGCTTGGGATTCCAAGGTGCTAAGATTTGAGGGACCCAGGGGAGCAAGGACTAGAAACCTGAAGAAATGGAATGGGGAGTTTCCTGGACTGGGACTGAGGAATCCCAGGAGCCACTGGGGCCTGAGGGGCCAGAGTGTGGGGGAGGCAGCCTGAGCAATTGCGACTTGGAGATCTGGGGACCCACGATTAGGGTATTCAGGGCTGTGTTCCCAAGGGCTAAGGATTGGGGTCTCTGGGGCTGGAACTCAGGGGTTTTAAGGGCCAAGACTTGGGGATCACGGGCTATACATTGGGTCATAGGCACCTGGATGTGGACGTCCACAGGGCTGGGACCTGGAGGTCTGTGGGGCCAGGATGGCAGTGTGAAAGCAACTGGTATTTGAGGTCTAAAAGTCCAGGATTGGGGGAGGGCACCTCATGGGCTGTGTCTTGGGGTCATAGTAACCAAGAGTTGAGAGTCTGAGAGACCAGACCACAAGGGTCTGTGGGGCTGAAACTGTGGGGTCTTGGAGTTTCTGGGGCTGAGACTTGGCAGTTTTTGGGATGTGCCTTGCGGGGGTCTAAGTGGCCAAGATTTAGGGATGGGCTTGGATATGGATGGACATGGAGGCCAAGTTTGGGGGAGACTAGGAGTCCTCATGAGGACCTGGCCTTGAAACCCAAGGGGCAGAGCTTCTGTGCCCAGGTAGGGCTGTACCTGAGTCCTGAGCAGGGCAGAGGGCGCAGTCCATGCCCCAGGCCTCGCCATAGAGGCAGCAGCATTCTGTGTAGGTGGCCTGGCGGTCCAGCCGTGGGCGACTGCACACAAGGTCAGCCCCCACTTCCTGCCAGCACACACCCAGATTGTCGTCTGGGGGCAGAAACAGCATGCATTAGGGCAGGGGTGGGAAGGCTGGGCTCAGGAGTTTCAAGGGGCCCTCCCTACTGCCCAGACCCCTCCCCTCCTGGAGCGGCCCAGCCACCCCCTGCCGAGGACCAAATCCTTCTTGTCAGCTGAGATCTGACTCCCAGAAGCCCTGTGAGGTAGCTCCTGGGTTCTGGACAGAGTACTAGATTGAAGACAGGCTTGGTCTGGCATGAGGCTGGCATACAGGAGGAAAGGGCAGAAGAGGGGCCCACTGCCTGGGACATAGGGCCTGACAGGGTTCTATCCATGCCTGGACTAGGGAAGGCTGTGTGACCTCGGGGTAATTGCTTTTCCTCTCTGGGCATTGTTTCACTGAAGCCTCAGGTGTAGGGAGAAGTTGTAGAAACAGAAGTGGGAGGAGGTGGGAGTTTGAGTCAGTGGGCAGAGGGATTGGAGACACAGAGAGAGACCCAGAGGGAGAGAGTCAGAGACACAAAAAGAAAAAAAGGACCCAGAGAAACATATTCAAAGAGTCAGAGAATCAAAGAAAAAACAGACAGGCAAAGTCACAGAGATGATGAGAAACCAAGACTAAGGGCTAAATAAGTGCTAAACCAAAAAAACTCGCTGCCATGGAGTCGAATTGCAATTCAGAGGGACCCTACAGGACAGAGCAGAACTGCCCCACAGGGTTCCCAAGTCCGTAAATCTTTAAGGAAACAGACTGCCACATCTTTCTCCCACGGAGTGGCTGGTGGGTTAGAACCACCGACCTTTCAGTTAGCAGCCAAGTGTTTAAACACTGTGCCACCAGGGTTCCTTAAATAAATGCTACCTGTTATTTTACTTGGATCTATAAACAATGCTCATGGAAGTGGCAGTCAAGAAATCAAAAGACGCACTGCATGGGGCAAATCTGCTGCAAAAGACCTCTTTAAAGTTTTAAAAAGCACTTTAAGGACTAAGGTGCACCTGACCCAAGCCATGATGTCTTCAATTGCCTCATATGCATGTGAAAACTGGACAATGAATAAAGAAGACCAAAGAATTGATGCCTTTGAATTATGGTGTTGGTAAAGAATATTGAATGTACCATGGACTGCCAGAAGAACGAACAAATCTGTCTTTTAAGAAGTACAGCCGGAATGCTCCTTGGAAGCAAGGATGGCAACACTTCATCTCACATACTTTGGACATGTTATCACGGGGGACCAGTCCCTGGAGAAGGACTTCATGCTTGGTAAAGTAGAGAGTCAGCAAAAAGAGGAAGACCCTCAATGAGATGGATTGACACAGTGGCTGCAACCACGGGCTCAAGCATAACAATGATTGTGAGGATGGTGCAGGACCAGGCAGTGTTTTATTCTGTTGTACATAGGATCGCTATGAACCAGAACCAACTCGATGGCACCTAACAACAACCTGTTATTATTTCTGTGTCTCTGTGACAAAGATCCAGAGAAAGTCAGGAATTCAGAGAAAAACCTAAAGGCAGAAACCCACAGAGAGGTGGAGAGAAACAGAGACGCAAAGACACACAGAGAAATAATATCAGGTAGCCCTTATGCACACTTAGTTCTAAGTCCTTAAAAAAAAAAAAAATTCCTCAAGGCAGGGGCTACTATGACCACTCAATGTGCAGAAAGGAAGCTGGGGGACACAGAGGTATAAGCAATGTGTGACTCGATCAGCTGCAGGCTGCCTCCAAACCCTTCGCCTCTACGAAACCCATCACCTTTAACCTCCAGGCCATCTTCCCTCAAAATCAGGCCCAAGAGAGCCCACGTGGGGCCCGAGGGGCGTGGCCTGCCCAGGCGCGTGAGGGCGTGGCCATTGAGAAGGCGTGGCCTGGAGACGGAGCCAAAGGAGTGAGGGGCGGGACCAGGGCGGGGCATAACTGGTCGGGCGGGACCAGGGCGGGGTGAAACCGGTTGGGCGGGGCGACGACAGGCTTAGTGGGCGGGGTTACCGAGGCTCTGGCTCTCGTTGGAGACGCAGCGGCGACTTGAGCGGTCGAGCACCAGTGGAGGCTCGCACGTGCAGTGATAGGAGCCCACGGTGTTGACGCAGCGGCCGCCCTCACAAGCCGGCTCCTCGTCCGCGCACTCATCGTTGTCTAGGGAGGCAGGGAGGAGGGCAGTTAAGAGGCACCCCCCCAACACCCCTCCACCCTTTCCTGTCTCTCTCTGCAGGGCACTGGCTGCAGTGTCTAGACTCCGGAAGGGACTTCCCGCGGGTAGTGGCAACATTCCAGAGAGGGGCTGGGGTGGCCAGGGATTGGCTCCTACCAATGCATTCCAGCCGCTGGGCATGGTAGTAGTAACCATTGCTGCAGTAACACGAGTAGCCCGGGGCCGTGTTCACGCACACGCCGCTCTTGCACACCTGGTCTTGGAAAAGCTGGCACTCGTCCACATCTGTGGGAAGGGTAGTCAGAGGCACAACCGCCAGCAAGAGAGACAGGGGCGGGGCAGGGCGTGAGGCCGGCTGGACAGTGTGTGAAGGCCAAGCATGACCAGGCAGGAGAGGGACAGAGAGATGGAGACCCACAGGCAGATAGGGAAAGACTGGAGACAGAGATGGGGAGGAGATGAACAGGTATAGAGAAACAGGTGAGAGACAGAGATAAACAGAAAGAGACAGAGACAGGATGAAGCAGCAGGGCCTGAGGCCAGAGGGTGAGTGAAAGCTGAAGTCTGGCCTCACCTCTCCGGAGGGCCGGGTCTCCACTGGGCGCCAGGTAGCCCCGTCCATGGGGGCACAATGACTGGTACTCAGCTGCACCAAGAGACAAAGCTGAGCTCAGACACCCATGTCCCAGACCCTGTCTGGGCCCACCTGTCTCAGTGCTTCCCCTTGCCCTGTGCCTACCCGTCACTGCTCCAGCCCTCAGGCCCGTGCCTGTGTGTGCCCAGCTCTCAGCCTCATGCCCGTCCATGCCCACCTGTCTCAGTGCTTGGGCACTGCTGGATGCGGCAGCCACTGCCCCAGCCCTCGCCCACAGTACAGCAGCACTCCTGCCATGTCACGTTCCACGCTAGAATGTTGTCACACGCATCCGGGGCCGCTGTGTCGAAGTAGCACTCCCGGCGCCCGCTGCCCACAGGACCCTGCCGTGGCACACTGGGCCGGCGGGGTGGGGGCGGCCTGGCTGGCAGACCCGGGCTGGAGGGCACCTGGGGCTGTAAGCCCGGGAACATGCCTGAGGAGAAAAGGGGGCTCAGCCAGGGCAGGCTGACCCCTCCCCTCATGTTATAGATGGGGAAACTGAGGCCCGGAGGGCACCCAGCGGTCAATGGCAGGACCAGGCTCAGGACCCCGCATCTCCCTCCCAACTCCACACCTCACCCATCTGTCACTGCCACTGTTTCTCCCACTCACTCCCTGTCATTTTGCTGCATCTCTTGCCTCTATACCTAACAGTCTCCCAGGCATTTCTCTCGTCTATCACTGCAGCTTCGGTTCCAGGGCCAGGGGGATCCCCTGACTCCTGGATGCTCTCCGGGTGTTCCCTGGGTCCTCACCTCCAAGTGTCCCATACCGGCCTCAGAGTCTTCACCCCAAAGCCCAGTCCTCCTCCTGGACACCTCTCCCCACCCCAGCAGCCCCACAGCCTGTCTATTTGGCCTCTTGGGCCTTTCTCCCGCCAACCCTTTCCTCCGTTCCCCTTGGTCCCTACCTTAGTCCAGCCCTGTCCTCTCACCGAGGCCTCTGCCCCAACCTCCTCCTTAGGCTCCCAGCCCCCAATGTCACCCTCCAGTCCACCTTCACATGGCAGAGGGAGGTTTCAAAATCAGATTACACTCCTCTCCTGCTTAAGATCCTTCCAGGGCGCCACAGAACCCGCAGGTGAAGGCCAACCTCCAGGCCATGATAAGTTCCTGTGAGTTCTGGTTAACCCCTGCCTCCTTCTCCAGCTCCATCTCTCCCCACTTCCTACCTTGCGCTTGAAAGCATGTGACACTGAACTTATATGGTTAAGAAGCCTCTTGCCTTGCCAGGCCTTTGCCTTTGCTGTGGCCTCTGCCCAGAATGCCCTCCCTCACCCACTTGGCCTGACTCACTCCTACTCATCCAACTGCTCTTAGTTCAGACACCCCCTCCTACAGGAAGCCCTCCATAATCCTCCTCTCAGGCTGGGGCAGGCACCTCCTCTGGATTCGCAAACCCCCTGGGTTTTCCCCATCACAGCTTTGTTCCCCCTGGCCTGTGCTTCCTCCCTCCCAGCCCTGGTTGCCCTGGGCTGCCATTGTCTAGTAATATCTCTGTCTGCCCCGCTGGGTCGTGAGCCCTCTGAGGAGTGGGAATGGTCTTTCTTGGTCACTACTCTGCCCCCTGAACACAGTGGATTTCCTGTGAACATTTGTTACATGGAGAAACGTGGGAGAGGCTAGGATCTAGTTCTCCTGACACTGAATCTTGCTACCCCTGTTAAGCCATGTGTTCTAAAGTTGTTTTTTTTTTTTTAATTGTTGAGCATAACATTTAACTGCTGTCAGCTGTCCACACCTGGGATAGTTAAACTACATCATTTTCCTGTAGGGCCAGTAGCCATCAGTTAAATAAACACTGACATCAGTCTCACCAGCAGAAGGCTGTGGGGAAACACAGCGTCCAGTCATGGGGTCAAACTCCTCGGGGCTGTTGGGGCAGACACAGAGGAAGGAGCCTTCAACATTCTCACACAGGGCAGCTCCACACACGCCCTGTAGCGTTTCACACTCATTCACATCTGTGAGCAGGAGACAATACGGAGAGGCAGTCAGTGGTTCGGAACTTCTGTGATTCCAAAGGTCTAGGAATCTGAGCTTTCAAATATAATGGGTATTTTTAACGGCCAAATTCCATCCTCTTTTCTCTGGTATATACCCTGAATTTCCCTTGGGACCCTCTGCAGCTCCATTTTCAACCCATGTGTTTTGATTAGGACTAAATCTACTTCCAGGGTGGGCACAAGTCCTAGGCACGGCCAATCAGATTACTGCATTTCTCTGGTTCAGAGATAGGCAGTGATAAATCTGGGCCAGTCAAAGCCAGACCTCGGACTTTTGCTAGAAATATTGAAAAAGAGGCTCCCTCGTTAGCCAGCCCCAGGAGCCCTGGTGCTGTAGTGGTTAGGTGCTCAGCTGTTAACCAAAAGGCTGACGGTTCGAACCCACCAGCCACTCCACGGGAAAAAGATGTGGCAGTCTGCTTCTGTAAAGATTTACAGTCTTGGAAACCCTAGGGGGTAGTTCTGTTCTGTCCTGTAGGGTTGCTGTGCATCGGAATTGACTTATGGGCAATGGCTTCTTTAGCCATAGGGTCACCAAGCTGAGGATGTTAGCCCAGAGGTGGTAGGGCCACCGCTGTCATTGTGAAAAGAGTCTGCCTGAAAATAAACCCAATGGAGGAAGGCAGAGCTAAGTAGTGGAGACAGCAACCACCTTGGTTAAAATCCTGGATCCAGTTATGCCCCAAGTCCAGATACATCCCAAGACTTGTCAATTTTAATTCGTTTTTTTAAAAGATAGCCTGTTGTGTTTGCATTTGTCAAAACTTACAGAATGTATATCTAAGATTCATGCATTTCACTGTGTGTAAATTACAACTCAAATGAAAATCTCTATAAACACATGTTAAACTCTAGTTAATGACTGTTGTTATTGTGTGCCATCTAGCCGATTCCAACTCATACTAACCGTGCAGGACAGAGTAGAACTGCCCCAAAGGGTTTCCTAGGCTGCAACGTTTAGGGGAGCTAGGTCTTTTCTCCTGCAGAGCCACTGGTAGATTCAAACCCCCAACCTTTCAGTTAGCAGTGGAGCACTTAACCATTGCACCACCCTCCTTGTAGCAAGTATAAACCAAAATCAAACCCGTTTCCATGAAGTCAATGCTGACTCATAGCGATCCTATATGACACAGTTGAACTGCCCCATTGGGTTTCCAAGGAGCAGCTGATGGATTTGAACTGCTGACCTTTTGGCTAGCAGCCAAGCTCTTAACCACAAAGCCACCAGGGCTCCGAAGCAAGCGTAGTAACATGGTAATAATAGAATGTAGATCATGAGTATACACATGATCATTCTATAATTCTTTCAATTTGCTATGTGTTTAAGATTTTTCTTTATAAAATGTTGGGATAAATAAGGATGCTTATATACACTTAAAATACAATTTAAAAAGTTTTTTTTAAAAAGCACCAAAAATATAAAGGCTGTATGAATAAGGTTTCTGTCACTTGCAACTGGACAATCCTGGCTGATACAGAAATGATCTTATAATCCAAAGTCTAAATTGCACAACCATAAAGTTCACATTTGTCCAGATCTGTGGAGAGCAGCAGGGCCTGACCAACCCCTTCCCCAGCTTCTGGTTCCACCCAAACCCTACCCACCCCCTGAAGCCCCGTACCCACGCAGTGACGCCCGTCCCGCGCCCCCTCGTAGCCCTGGTCACAGAGGCACTGGAAGGAGCCGGGCAGGTTCTGACACGTGGCGTGGGCCCCGCAGAAGGACCGGTTCCGGCACTCGTCCACATCTGCAACCACCAGACAGTCAGGCCAATGATAGGCCCTCTCCTACCCCCTCCATGTCGCAGCCAACCCCGCGGGACACCCACCCTGGCATCCGCCCCCTGGTGTCGGCTGGTAGCCAGGGTCGCAGGCCGGCATGCAGCGGTAGGAGCCAGGGGTGTTCTCACAGCGCTGGGCCCCACAAATTGTGGGGCCGTATTCTTGACACTCATCCACATCTGCAAGAGAGTGGGCAGGGGGTGGGGGAGCAGGGTCACAGGCCTGGATTCACAGGTTTCCATTGCCACGTCCAGTTCCCATGTCGAAGAAGTCTCTATGACTTTGACGTTCCAGGAGCATAAGCTTCTAAAGATTAACGAGTGTTGAAAACACTAAGGCCTCATTGCCATTTCTGTAACAGCCCAAACATGGTCCCTCTGCCAGGAACTCTTCCCTCAGCTATCTGCACGGCTCCCTCCTTCATTCACAAGTCCTCCTAGTGCCCCCCCCCCCGACCCCAACTGCTCTGTCATCTCTGTCCATTTATCCTGTTTTATTTTTCTTAAACCTGACATTATTTTATATTCACATTTTTATTGGCGTACCCACTGTCGCCCCCACCAGTATGCAAACTCTTCAATAAAACCCCATTGCCGTTGACTGAGTAGAACTGCCCCACAGAGTTTCCATTGAGCGCCTGGTGGATTTGAACTGCTGACCCTTTGGTTAACAGCCAAAGCACCTAACCACAACACCACCAGGGTTGCCAAACTCTTCAATGGCAGGGATTTGTGTGAGTGTTCTTCCCTGCTGTATTCCCAGGGACTAGAACAGTGCCTGACACACAGTAGCTGCCCAACAATTCCCTGTTGGATGAATCTTGAAATCATTTATCTACTCATTGCCTGCCTCCCCCACTAGAATGTCAGCTCCATGACGAGATGGACTGACACAGTGGCTGCAATGGTGGGCTCAAGCATAGCAACGATTGTGAGGGTGGCACAGGACCAGGCAGTGTTTCGTTCTGTTGTACATACGGTCACTATGAACCAACTGGATGGCACCTACCAAAAACATTTCCTGTTGTACCCCCAGTGCCGGATGCTCAATGAATTCTTGTGGAGTTAATAAATGAAATCCCATGAAACTAGGCTTCTGGGAGTCAGGCAACCAGAGAACCAAATGCAGCTCAAGGTCGTTTTGTTTCATTTGTTCCACAAAATCTTGACCCAGACAAGATCCCAAAACATTACCGCCAGCCTCCTGTGTTGGTCAGTACCCTCCTGCAGCCTGGCTGGAGCAGGGTGGTCATAGAAAAAGGAGTAATATGGAGTGAATCTGAAGGAGGAACAGAGGCTGGAAAAGGGATGGGCCTATGTGGTCCGCTGGGCTGTGGAACGGAAAGGGGCAGAGTCTGGAGAGATGAATGAAACTTGGAAGGATGGAACTCAACGGGCAGGGGTCAGGGCTTGGAGAAACCTTGGGGAATTTCTCACTGAGAGAGGAAGAGGCCTAGGGCAAAGAGAATTGGACCTTGAAGGGGCAGCTGGAGGAAGGAAGAGTGGTGGGAAGGCGGGAGTGGGCCCCTCCAAACTTAATATTAAGAATAGCGAAGACTGGAAGGGGCGGGGCCTAACAGTTCTCACTGTTGGGAGGTGTCTCAATGGGGTATAGCCTAATATGTGGACTGCGCAGAAGCAGCGGAGGGGGCATGGCCTGCTTCTGGAAGTGAGGTTTGGCCTGGTTCCTGATAGAAGTTTTCCCTCCACAGACACCCCCCACACAAGGAAATACAAGGACTCAACGGTGACTTATTTCCACCAGAGATATTATGAGAAGCAGTAAGGATCTGGTAGGTAGGGCACCCCTCCTCGGTCCCCACGGGGACAGACTCCGGCAAGCCGTTGTGGGGGGCGGTATTCTCACCGTCACAGGTGCCCTCGGGGCCCGAGTGGTAGCCAGGGTCGCAGTCGCGGACACAGCGGTAGGAACCGGGGGAGTTCTCACAGCGCTGGGCCCCACACAGGGCTGGGCCCCGCTCTCGGCATTCGTCCACGTCTGAACAGAGAACAGGGAACAAGGAGGGAAGATGGAGGAGTCAGAAGGGAGAGGCGGGAGAGGAAGGAGGCAGAGAAGGGGTTGGTCTGGGAGGCAAAGGGGGGAGGCTGGGTATCAAGAAAGGCGAAAGGAGGTAGCAGGACAAGGGAGACTGGTGGGAGGCAAAAGGACCCATTCGGGGCGGAGCCTCTCACCGAGGCAGGAGGCGAGGTCTGGGCTGGCGCGGTGGCCTGGAGGACAGACGCACTCGAAGGAGCCGTCGGTGTTGGTACAGATGCCGCTCTGGCAAAGGTCCTCCTCGCTGCACTCGTCCACGTCTACGGGACACCGGTGACTCGGTGGAAACCGTGGCCCCACCTCCTCCCCCTCCGCTTAACAGTCGGCCACACCCCTCCACCGCCCTTTCTCCGCCCCTCCTAGCACCACGGCCTTTAACTCCCTCCAGGACCTGCCTCGGAGCCCTGGTGGCGCAAGGGTCAAGAGCTCGGCTGCTAACCAAAAGGTAGGCAGTTCAAATCCACCAGCTGCTCCTTGGAAACTCTATGGGGCAGTTCTACTCTGTCCTATAGGGTCGCTGTGAGTTCTTTTCTTTTTTTCCTACCGTCCTTAGGCGCGTCCCTCCCCCGCAAGTCCCGCCCCCTCCAGTCACCGCCCAACGACCCGTGCCCCGCCCCTTCCTGATGGACGCCGTGAGGCTCCCACAAGCCCCGCCCTCATGGAGCGTTACGACCCCCGACCATTCCGTTCTCTTCTCTTTGTCCCGCCTTTTTCTGTTACAAGCCCGCCCTTTCCCGGCCCAGGCCCAGCCCGGGTACGGACCAAGGCAGGAGGCTCCGCGAGGTCCAGGCCGGTAGCCGGGGGCACAGGTACAGACAAAAGAGCCGTCGGTGTTGAGGCACTCGCCGTGGGGGAAGCAAAAGTCGCCCTCCAGGCACTCGTTCACATCTAGGGTACGCGAGGGATAGGGCTGGGGGTCACTGGACCCGCTCCCCAACCTAAGCCCAGCCCCAAAGCAGAAGCCCCGCCCACACGCCTCACCCAGATGGCAGGTTCCCAGGCTCCACCCGCAGCCTACTTATCCATTGGTTAAGAACTACCGCTGCTAACCAAAAAGTCAGCAGTTCGAATCCACCAGCCTTTTCTTCAACTATGGGCAATTCTGCTCTGTCCCATAGGGTCGCTCTGAGTCGGAATCGACTGAAGGGCAATGTGCTTGGTGGTTTTTTTCTTTTCTGTCCAGGCCCGCTCCCAGGCTCTCCAGGCCCGTCCCCACCCTTCCCACCTGCGCAGGGTCCGGGCCGACTGGCCGGGGGCCGGTAGCCTGACGCGCAGCTGCAGCGGAAGGAGCCCTCGGTGTTAGTGCAGTGGCCGTGGCGGCCGCAGGGGGCGCCAGAACTGCATTCGTCCACATCTGTGGGAGAGGGCGTTTCAGATGGGGTCTGATCTGGCAACATGCTAGAGGGATCCTTCTGGGGCAAAGGGGGATAGGGGACGTGATGGGAAGTGTCTCCGGAGGGAGACGGGGTAAAAGCATGGTAGAAGTGACCAGGAGCAACAACAAAAAAAAACCCAAGCCCGTTGCCGTGAAGTTGACTCCGACTCATAGTGACCCTAAAGGGCAGAATAGAAATGCCCTATAGGGTTTCCAAGGAAATGGCTGATGGGCTTGAACTGCCGACCTTTTGGTTAGCAGCTGAGTTTTTAACCACTGCACCGCCGGGGCTTCGTGGATGGGGACAGGGGTCAGAAATTACTTAGGTTAAGGGGTCAGGTATTATAGGCCAGGGTCATTGGACCCATCCAGGAATCAGGGTCAGGGTCATAGTGACTGGAATCTCAGACCAGTTAGAGTCAGTAGTTAGTCAGGATCCAGAATTCTGCTTCAAGTTAGGGGTCAGAGGTCAGAGATCATGAACTCAGTCAGGAACCAGGGAAGTGACTCTGATAAGAGGCAGTGAAAGAGACAGGATTAGGGATTAGAAAGTCAGGGGTTGTGATCCTGGTCAGAGTTATGGTCGAGGGTCATGTTAGGGTCAAATCTCACAGTTTGGGGGTGACAGGTCACATTCAGAGCCAGGGGACAGTCAGGGTCAGGAGGATTATAACTGCTGTCAGGGTTGTGGTCAAGAGTTGCGAGCAGGAATCGTGGTTAGGATCAAACATCACAGTTGATTTCAGGGTTCATGGACCACAGAGTTGGGAGCCACATTCAGGGTCAGGGGATCGAGGTTGAGGTCAGGAGGTTATGAGCCACGTCGGGATTGTGGTCCAGGTCAGGGGTGCTTTCACGGTCAGGGGTCATGATGCAGGCCCAAGGGCATGGCCACAGCCTGGGGCCTGGTCTCACCAATGCAGCGGCCACGGTGCAGGTGGTGGCCAACAGGACAGGCCCTGCACTGGAAGGAGCCAGGTGAGTTGACACACTCCTGTCCAGGGCAAGCCAGGTGGTTTTCACACTCGTCCACATCTGGGGGGCAGGGGAGACGGTGGCCTTGAAGGAGCGGCCCAGCACCCCCCTCACCCATCCCCACTCCTCCCTCCCTGGCCTCACCCTCGCACTCGGAGCCAGCTGCGTTGGGTTGGAAGCCCGTGGGACAGACGCATTGGAAGCTGCCTTCTGTGTTCTCACACCGGCCGTAGGCGCAGGGCGGGGGACTCTGGGCACACTCATCCACATCTGGGGCAGAGGGGGCGACGGGCTCCCCGTTACCATCTCCACCCACTCCAGCATTCTAGTCTTGAACGAGCCTCCTGGAGTTTGCCCAAGCTGCTCCCTCCTCCTGGGAGGATAACTCCTTCCCTCATCTTCCTAGTTAATGGCTTCTCCAATGCCAGCGTGAGGCTAAGGTACCACCTCTTCCATGTCGCCTTCCCTGCCTCAGAGTTGTCCCCTCCTTAGGGTTTCCACAAGCACAAGAGTATCATCCAAAAAGGGAGGAGGAATGGGGAGCACTCTCACATTTTGGAGAAAGGGGAAAACTCGAGTCAGACCTTCCCCACCCTTCTCAGTATCCCATCACTCTGCCTCTGTCCCCCATCATTAATCCCCTCATTCTGCCTCCCTGCCCCCCAACAATGTCCCTCTCTAGTCCCCATAGCGAACGGTGATGGAGCCCTGTTGGACTCAGCACCCTCACCTTGGCAGGGGGCCCCTGGCCCTCGGGAGCGGAAGCCAGCAGGGCAGGCACAGTGAAAGGAGCCAGCCGTGTTGTCGCAGCGGCCTGGCCCACAGGGTGGTGGCTCTTGAGCACACTCATCCACATCCTCCTCACACGCTGAGCCCCGGAAGCCAGCCGGGCAAACGCAGCGGAAAGAGCCGGGCAGGTTCTCACAGAGACCTCGACCACATAGGCCTGGGTTCTGGGTGCACTCGTCCACATCTGCTCAGGGCAAGGGCCTGGGGTCATACCTCCTTTAAGCCCCCCATGCCCCATCCTGCCTCTCTGACCTCCATCACTCCGACTGTCCATCATTCTGTCCCCCTGCCTCCTCATTTCCATCATTTCGCTGCCCTGTCCGTCATCCAGCACTCTGACTCTCCATCTTGCACCCCTCTACCTTTTGAATCCTCATTAAGCTACCTGTTCCATTCTTAGGACTCCTCCTCTCTGGTCCCCACCAGTGGGCCTCATTCTCCTAGGTCCTCGGTAACTTGGCCTCCCCTTGCCTGTCTGTTACTCAGCATCTCCACCCCTCACCCCTCTGCTGCTCCATCCCTGTGACTCACCCTTTCTGTTTTCCACTGCTTGGGCCCCTCCACCCGCATGGCACCGTCTCTACAGCCCCCATAAGGTACTTGTCTGGATCTCAGAACTTGGCCTCAGTCTCCCATCAGTCAGCCTCCCTGTGCTCCATTGCTCAGTCTCTCCATCCCCCACCGCTGCCCCTCTATCCTTCCCACACTCCCTTCCTCTCTGTCCCTGGAGTCCCTCACCCTGGCAGCTGGCTCCATGTGGTGCAGCCTGGTACCCAGCGGGGCACACGCACAGGAAGCTGCCTGGTGTGTTCTCACAGCGCCCGAGGTCACACGGCGGCGGCACGCGGCGGCACTCGTCCACGTCTGCGGGCACAAACCAGGAGGCTGGGCAGACACTCCCCAGAGAGACGATGGGGAGGCCAGGGGTGGCGCCAAGCTTGGGCCCCAGCCAGAGGCGGTAGGGGAGGCTCAGATGGGGAGGTTTAGGGAGAAGGCGGGGCTTGAACCGGGAGGGCAGAACGAGGGCGGACCTGGCCAGGTCAGGGGCGGAGAAGGGGCAGATAGGAGAGGGGAAGATCCTGGCAGGGCAAGGGCGGGAAGGGCAGGTTTGGGGACTGGACAAAGGGAAGGCAGCAGCCTGGCTAACCAAGAGGCGGTCTCGGGACGGGGCAGTGGTGTGGCAAAGGTGGAATCAGGGGCCGTGGTTGGGAGATGGGTTGCAGCAGTTGTAGGGTGGGGGCGCGGCGTAGGGGAAGCCGTGGATCTAGGCCGGAACGGGGTAGGGGCGGGGCCGAGAGGAGCGGGGCCGGGACGTGATCTCCTTCGGAGGCGTGTCAGTAGTAGGGCTGGGACCCGGCCCCAGTTGAAAGGCCTGTTTGGGCGTGGCGCAGTGGTGGGGCCCTAGGGAGGGCGGGAGCTGGTCTGAGAGGGGCAGGGCTGTGGTAGGGCTGGAAGGGCTTGGGGGATGCGTGAGAGGGGGGAAGCTAGTCTGGACGGAAACCTGAGCGGGACCCGGGTAGGGGTGGAGCCTAGAGCCCGGTGGGGCGGACTTCTCACCCAGGCACTCCGCCGCCCGCGGGCCTGCTCGGAAACCCGGGCCGCACACACAGCGGAAGCTGCCCGGAGCGTTCTCGCAGCGCCCGGGAGCACAGGGCGTGGGTATGCGGCGACATTCGTCCACGTCTGAGGGCACAGAGGGGGGCTGGTCAAGGGGTGACCGGGCAGAGCCCCTGCCCTGCCTCCATCCACCCTCTCCGTCCGGCTCACCTATGCAGTGGGTGCCCTGGGGGTTGAGCCGGAAACCGGAGTCGCACACGCAAGTGTAGCCACTGCGGCGAGGGATGCAGCGTCCGGGGCCGCAGACTTGGGGGTTGCGCTGACACACGGAGGGACCTATGGGGTCCAGTCATCCAGGGTTCCCCCTTGTCTGAATCCTCTGTCCCTTTCATCCCAGCACAATCCCCTCAGATCCCTAAACACCGTCATCAGTGCCCCTCCACAAGCCCAGTGTTGCACCTCTGATTCCCCTCTCCTTTGTCATGGAGCGTTCTCATCGGAATGCCACTCTAAGGTGTTTCCATCTTTGAATATTTTGCTTTCCAACCTTCTGGCTGACATGCCTTCTTTGTGTTTTCCATGTATAACATTAACTGAGCAGTTACTATGTGCCAGACACTTCAGAGACATCTCATTGACTCTTTACAATGAACTCCATTTTACAGATGAGAAAACTGAGACTCAGGTTAAATGGCTTGCCCAACAGACACAGGACTTGAACCCAGGTATATCTGACCTCAGTGTCTGATCTAACCACCACCCAAACCTTCAAACCCTTATCTCTTCCCACCTGTTCCTTAACTCCTCTCCACCTGTGGCATCCCTATTTGTTTTGTCCCTTTTCCCTGGCACCCCCTGCCTGTAATACCCCCATCAACACCCTTGTCCCTCCACTGTACCTGATTCAGAGATCTCGGGACCAGGCCAGGCAGGGATGCTGGGCAGGGGAAGCTCAGGGCCAGGCCGGGGCTCAGGTCTGTGCTCAGGTCTGTGCTCCGGTCTGTGCTCCGGTCTGAGCTCCGGTCTGTGCTCCGGTCTGAGCTCCGGTCTGAGCTCGGGTCTGTGCTCCGGTCTGTGCTCCGGTCTGAGCTCCGGTCTGTGCTCCGGTCTGAGCTCTGGTCTGTGCTCCGGTCTGTGCTCTGGTCTGTGTTCAGGTCTGTGCTCAGGTCGTGTCTCTGGGCGATGGGTGGGCAGAAAGCCTGGTAAGGGAGGGGTATCAGCAAGTGAGGACTTGGATTCAAGTATGCCCACTCCTCCTTTTTTTACGAGGAAACAACACCCATCCAGGATAAGTCAGCTCACCTGCAGGTGAGCGAGAGGTAACAGGCGGGGGACGAGGCTGGCTGATAGATACTCGGGGTGGCTCCTGGCCCAGGGGTCTTGTGTTGTACCGGAGGTCAGAGGCCGAGTAGTGGTAACCAGGGCCAGCTGGACAGATCTCCCGAAACCCCTCTGGGAACAAGAAGGAAGGAGAGGGGCAGAGAGAGGCGGAGAGAGCAGGAGGGAATGAGAGGGGGAGGGGAACCTGGGGGCCGGCCCTCGGCTGGGGGCAGGGCTTGGCCTGGGAGTGGTCAGGGGTTTGGGCTGGATGCTGGGATGGCGTGGGCCCCTGGTCAAATAAACGCAAGTCCCACAGGCTGTCTCAGGACATTTCTCTCCTTGGCAGCAGGGACAGGAGTTGAGGGTGAGGTCTGGTTTGCGGTTTATCAGGGACTGGATTGGACCTCAGGAAATAGCTCTGTTATGGGGTTTGCTTTTAGGCAGAAGCTAGATTGCCACAGAGGTGTCTCAGAGAGGGGCTGCATCTGGGTGGGGCCTGGGACGAGTTTAGGCTGGCTTTGGCGCTCCTAGGGCACAGCTTAGCTTCAGGGTGGTTTGTCTCAGGGGTGGGTGTGGCCCAGGGCGGGGGAGGGGTCGGGGCGGAATCCAATCTGAAGATAGTTCGCCTCGGAGTCTGGGGGTATGACCCCGGACTGCGGGGCAGCCTGCCTCGGGATCTAGGGGCGAGCCTAGACTGAGCGCTGTGTGTGTCACCTCTGGGGCGGGCGGGGCAGGAGGCGATCACCTGAGCCAAAGGGTGGGCAGAGCTGGCAGCCCCGGCCCCAGGCCTTGCCGACGCGACTACAGCAGCAGATCTGTTTGGTGATGTTGCGCAGGATGGGCAGCGAGCAGCCGCCGTCGCGAAGCACGCGGAAGCAGGGCCCCTTTGCTTCCGAGATGACGTGTTGGGCTGGGGAATAGGAGGAGGAAGGAAACTGGTTAAGGCGGGGCAGGGGTTAGGGGAGCAGAGCGATCTTACAGAGGAGAGATCCCATGGAGGGTTTGGTGGCCGTGAAGGACATTTGGGGAGGGCCTGAGGCAGTCTGAGGGGGAGCTGAGAGGGGTCTGGAGGTCTGAGAAGTGTTTGGGGGCCTGAGGAGGGTCTGAGGGGGGCTGAAGAAGACCTGAGGGAATCTGAGGACCTAAGGGGGTCTTAGAAGGATATAAGGGTCTGAAGATAGTTTCGTGCTCCGAGGGAGGTGGGGGGACTTGGGAGCCTGAGAGGAGCTGAAGAAAGTCTGTGGATCTGAAGGGGTCTGTGGATCCAAAAGGTTTTGAGGGGCTCTTGACAGTATTAAAGGGTGTTCTGACCCAAGTGTGAAGAAGGTCCAGGGAATCTGAGGGTATCTGAGGTTCTGAGAAGTTCTGAAGGGGATCTAAGAGAGGGGGGGAGGGGAGCTAGGGTTTGAGAGGGTCCAGGGGCTCTGAGTGGGATAAAGTCCCTGGATGTGGTCTGGGGGCATGTGATGCAGCCTCGGCCCCCTCCTGGAAGCTCACAGATGCAGCTGCTGCGGGATGAGTCGAGCAGGAAGCCGTCAGGGCACACGCATGTGTACCCGCCATGAGTGTTGGCGCACTCCCCATGCTGACAGCGCCCCGCTGTCGCCCCTGTCGCGCACTCATCCACATCTGAGAGGAATGGGGAGGTCACAGTGCGGTCAGGGACCACAGCCCAGCCCCCAGCAAAGCCCTGCCCCCGCCTCACTCCTACCCCCATCTCACCTTCACAGGACCCATTAACCCTCTCAAAGCCTGCTGGACACGGTATATCTGGGGCGCCCACTTGGTTGGAGTGCCCTGTGGAGAGACAAGGATGGGTCTGGGACGGGTGGAAGGACAGAGATGGACCAGATGAAGGTGCGGAAGGAGCGCCTGAAAAGGTGCTGGATGTGGCTTGAATGCAGGGTCAGCCCTAGGCTGGAGGTCTGAGAGGGTAACCAGGGAGGTTCTAGAAATGCATGAGTGGAGCCAAAGCACAAAGATGGGGTGAGAACAGAGTGGCCAAAGTCAGAAGGCGGGGGTACGACGTCCCAGAGCGTTCTGGACTCGTCTAGACTGGAAATCCTTACCACAGCGGAGTGGGCGTGCCTAGAACTTGTGCACGTGGTTTATATATAAACAGGGTGAGGGGAGCAGCGGGGCTCTGGCCCCTCCCCAGCTCTGAGATCCTCGGAAATGTCCTGGGGCTTACCCAGGTGCTCCGAGCACAGCAGACAGTCGTGAACGCCCCAGGCCAAGCCGGCCCCTCGGCAGCAAACTTCTTGCGTCCGAAGCCCGGGCAGTGGGGACGCACACTGTGGGGAAGTGTTGGGTGAGCGCGCCCCCGCGCGTTGGCACACTCCAGGCCCCTCCCCACCGGCCTCTTCTCACATCGCTTCCTCGCAACTCCCGAAAACAGTAACCGTAGCCCGAGGCATCCGAGTAGCTGTCCTCGCGGGGCGCGCTCTGTCCCAGCACGGTGTAAGGAGCCGCCGCCTCCGCCCGCGCCGCCGCCTCCGCCCGCGCCACGGCCTCGGCGTCTGTCTCCGCCCAAGGCCCGGACACACGCTCCACCTGGTGCACCACCACCGACGCCTCCTGCGGATGCTCCACGTGGACGCTCACCATAGATGCCACGCCTGGCGGGAGGCAGGGCCGGGCAAGACTAGGAATAGGGGCAGGGGCGAGCTAGGGGGAAAAGTGCTAGAGCGGGAAAAGTGGGGGTCAGAGGAACGGTGAGGTGGTGGACAGTCGGAGGGGACTCGGGCCGCACTCTTCCTCACCGTGTTCCTCATCACGATGGTTGACCAGTGGCATCGTGTACACGGAGCGCGTGAGGCCTGGCATGGCCGGGGCCGGGGGTCGGGCGCCCGAGGAGTGCAGCTGGCAGAACTTGCCCGCGAAGTCCGGGGGACAGAGGCAGCGATCTGGCTTCACGCATACACCGCCGTTGTGACACATCAAGGGACACAGGACTGGGGGGAAAGCGGGAACACTCAGGCTCGGGACGCCTCCCTAAGCACCCCTGGAACCAGGGCACTCAAGCCAGCTCAGTCGTCTGTGTTACAACGACGCCTTCCGGCTTATTAACCCACTGCAGCAGCAGTGTCCATTTCGAGGTAGCGACCTTAGGACAGAGTAGAACTGTTCGTAGGGTTTCCAAGGCTGTAATCTTTTATGGAAGCAGACTGCCACTTCTTATCCTGCAGCGCGCCCGGTGGGTTCCAACCGCCAGCCTCTCGGTGTGCAGCGGAGCTGCGCCGCCAGGGCTTTTTACTGGGTTCTAAAAGGCTATCTATGAGTCGGAATGGACTCGACGACACTGGGTTTGGTTTTGGTAAAAGGCTGTGCCCTAGCTCTCTGCGGTGCCCACCTGTACTGGCCCCGCCCAGTCCTGTTCTGGGGTATAGCCCCGCCCGTTGGGTGGGCTTGCCACGCCCTAAGGTTCATTCTCTCATGTCTTTACGCCCCCTCGCTCTAGTGCTGCAGATCCCACTTTCAGAGTGCAAGGCGTTCCAACCCCCCCAGACTGCGGTGCCCTGCCCAATAGTTCAGTCCCGCCCACTCCGTGCCTTTAGCATTTTAGCCCCGCCCACTCCATACTTTGGCGGAGTCCTGTGCTGTTCCAGCCGCGCCCACCCAGCGAGGGCCCCTTCCATTGACTCAAACCACGTTTTAGCCACTCCCTGGCAAGACTCCCCCTTCGCAACTCTGTCCCTGAGCATTCTAGGCCCGCCCACACCCCTTGTGGCTGGGTCCACAGTGTCCCAGCTCCGCCCACTGGCCATGAGCGCCCTTCTAGCCCCTCCCACTTTACCTTCTACTACCCGCGTGATCCTAAACACCGCCCATCAGGGCGTCTAACCGGATAGACTTTAGTGCCGCCCACCTCTCACTCTGATTTGCCCTGGCTCACTCACTGACACCGCCTCCCGGCTCTCTAGGCGTCTTCGGCCTGCCCACCGCGCTTTGTCCCCGCCCACCTTCCCTTCGGCCCGGACTTCGGAGTTCTAGCACCGCCTTCTCGCCTCCGGTAGCCCCAGGGCGGGGCCCCGAGCGGGAACGCGCCTCCTCTCTCCTCTGCGCGCCCTCGGTGGGCCCCAGGCCACCTCCGGACCCGGCCCTGCCAGCTGTCCGGCGGGGTAAACAAAGAGAGGGGTGCGGCGGGGGCAGGGCGGCGGCTCCGCATTCCGGACCCTTGGGGAGTCCCGGGTCCACTGAGCCAAAGAGGCCGTACGTGTCCGGCGAGAGCACCCCCTCCCTCTCTCCCCTGGGGCCACTGGAGAACAGCTGGAGACAGCTGTACGAGGGGAGGGAGGGGACAGACGGCCAGGGCTGTCTAGGGAGGCGTGTGTGAGAGACTGTGAGCCACAAGTGGAGGAGAGAGGAAAGCATGGGGAGAGTCCCCTCAGTTTAGAAGGGGAAGGGGGCTGGAGTCCTGAGAGGAGATCAGCTAGAGGGCAGCAGTCTGGGGTTCGAAGATGGCTCAAGGTTTCTGGAATGGAGAGGGACCCTAGCCTGGAGGAAACTGTGGTAACCTTACAAGAGAAAGGGTCCTCCTAATCTTTCTGAGGCAAGTTACCTAGAAAAGATTTTTCCTTTTTTTTACCTAGAAAACAGAACTCTGGTGCCTTTTAGGAAGTGACAAGTTTAAGGGTGCTGAGAACCGGGCTTAGATGAATAAGTGGGACTCCTGGGGGTTCCCAGCATATGGGTAACTCAGTTGGCTGGGAAGATGCAAGGATATTGAGAAGCCCACCTTCCTCAGCTAAGGAATTAGGGACCCAAGTCATTTGATTAATGACTGCTTGTGGGGAGCACTGTATCTGGAGTCCTCTAGGAAGAATCAACTACAGGGTCCAACTCTGGGGTCCTCTGAAGAGAGACGGTGTCAGAGGTTCCTTGGGAAGGCCATTAGCTGCAAGAGCAAGACTTGAAGACACAGGAAATCCAGAATCTCCAATGAGACTCTGGAGCCCTGGTGGCACAGTGGTTAAGAGCTTGGCTGCTAACGTTGGCAGTTTGAATCCACCAGCTGCTCCTTGGAAACCCTATGGGGCAGTTCTACTCTGCCCTGTAGGGTTGCTATGAGTTGGAATCTGCTTGATGGCAACTTTTTTTTTTTTTAATGAAACTTGTAGGCTCAGTTGGAAATATAAGAAAATGAGAGCCTTAGTGGAAAGAGAATCAGTGCAGAGGGGAGTTACCACTGTATAGGGCTGGTAATTGTAATCTGGGATTTCTTCTGGAAACTGGACAGGATTACAGAGTTCTGTAGTGAAGGGCACACTTGGGAGGGGCAGTTACCTAAGAAGAATGGGAGGGAACTTCCCTGGAGGAGCTGGTCTCTGGAGTCTGTTGACAGGGGTGGGCAGAAAACTTAGGAATCTGGAGGCAGGGACTCTGGGGTCCCCCAGGTAAGGGAGTCAGGCCAGGACTCCAGGGTCCGTAGTTAAGTGGTAGGACCTAGGAGAGGCTGAACCACAATCAAGATTTCAAAATAGGAATGGGTTTCTGCTGGGAGTCCTGGGAACCAAGCCAGGCTTGGGGGGCACTTCCCAGCCTCCAAGGCATTTCTCCACCTACTCTTGGCCCGAATGCAGGTCCCCAGCCCAGCTCCCTGGGGATGCCTATACCCTGGGCGGGCCACTAGACTGGCATGGCCAACTCCAGTCCCCAAGCCTCTAGAGGAGTGGGGAGCTGAGGACACTGGGGCCCTGCCAAGGTCAGTCCCCCTTCACATGTCCCTCCTTGCACCTCCAGAGGCCTGGCACCCGCCTGGGCACGGCGGCTGGCAAGGGCCCGGGCGAGTTGGGGCTGGGCGGGAGGGAGTAAAGGAAGGAGGGAGGAAGGGGAGGAGAGAGGGAGTGGCAGCGGGCGGGGGCTCAGGCGGGAGATGAGCTCACGCTGGCCGGGCTGGGCTGGCTGGGGGCCAGGCTGGGCGAGTTTTCGGCGCCAGGGGCCCACACTCCCCACTCCAAAGGGCCTGAGGGTGGGGGCAGGGAGGCCCCAACCCTGGAGAGCCCGCCCACCCCTGGGGTCAACAGGTGATTGGTCCTGCCCACCTTATCTGAACCCCAGAGGCTTCTCACCTCCAGGGGTGTCTGGTGCTTGCCCTTCTCCCATCCCCTCTGTCCCCAGGGGGCGCCCCTTCCCCTAGGCCTCCTATCTGGATTTCTCTGGTATGTAGAACCCCTTTCAATTCAAGGTCCTGCAGAGACCCCCTTTTCTGGGCCCTTTTCCTCTCGGCTCTGGGGATCAACTTTCCTCATTCCAGTCCCCCTCCTCGCAGGCACTCCAAACTCGACTCCCCTAATTCCTGCCACTCAAAGATACAGAAACTGAGACGCCTTTCCCACGCGGTCCTAAACTCTCCCTTGGTCCCCCGGGGACCTCTTACTTACAGTGTCAGAATTCAGGGCCCCTCCCCAAATGGTCCCAAGCCCCTCAGTCCTCATATCCCCACCTTGACTCAGAGGCATGAAAGCCGGCCCCATTCCCCTCACGTGGGACGCCGCAGGTCCCTGAGAGCCCTCATTGCTTGCAAAAGTTGGGACCATCAGGACCAGCCCCCACAAGCCAGGAATTTGGGGCCCCGTTCTCCAAGCACCCAGGGATTCGCCATCACTCCTGGACATGGAACCTGGGCTCCCTCTCCGGGGGAACTGTCTGCCCATCCCCAGAAATCCTCCTCCCTCGGAACTCCCTCCCTCGGGACCACCTCCCCGCACTCACAGGCGCGGAAGCCGGTTCCCCCCGGGGCCGCCCCGCCGGGTGCGCCGCTGTCCACGCTGGTGGCGTTGCGGGGCGCGCAGGTCGGGGTACAGCGGGGGCCGGTGGGGCCATGGACGCAGCGGAGGCCGCAAACGACCGGGGTGAAGCGCACGCGGAGGCGCTCTCGCTGCCTGCCCAGCCCGGGCTTGGGCCAGAGCAGCGCCAGCAGCGCCAATAGCGACACCCAGAGCAGCCGCGCGCCTCCCGCCATGGCTGCAGCGCCGCGCTCCGCCGCGCCGCCGCCCCAGCCCGCCCGAGGGGCCCGGCCGCGCCCGCCCGCCCGCCCGCGGGGGAGGGCGGCCGCGCCCCCGCTAGGGCCCCCCCTCCCCACCACTCCCTCCCGGGCGGCCGCGCGGGGGCGCGTGGGGCTGGGCGCGCAGCCAGAGGCGCGCAGGCTGGGCGCTAGTCTCGCCGGGGGGAAGGGGACGCCCCTCTGCCCCCTCCTGCTCGCATCAACAAGTGAACGGAGCCCTCAGGGGAGCAGCGGGGAAAGGAACAGGTGGGGGCAGGCGTGTTTCTTCCCAGACAGAGCTAAATCCATAAAGAAGAAAGAGTAGGGAAGGGGGCGTTTGGGGAGACAGCTAAAGGCTGACCCTCTGCTCTAGGCACAGAGAAAGGGGGCTTAATCTGGATAGGGGGCTGGGATGGCGCATTTGGGCAGCCAGGTGGCAAGGAGGGTTGGGGCAAAAGGCTTGGTGGACCTGGGCGCATGAAAGAATTGGGGCTCAGGATTCTGAGTAGGAGGCTGGGGTGAGGGGACGCATCTGAGGTGGCAGTCACATCTGGTCAGGACCCCCTCCCCCCGCCCGCACCTGATGAGAGAAATCAGAATGGAAAAGGGGAAGCAGTAGATTCAGGCTGAGCCGGGGTCTTCACATCTGGCCCTAAGCCCACATCTGGAAAACTTTAGGGAGGAGGGGACACATCTGGCCTGAAGGCTACAGCAGGAGGGGGACTTTTGTGGATGGTTGAGACTAGGAGGTGTACTTGCCCAGGGCCAGAGCAGGAGCGGGAGGAGGGTCCTGGGAAGCAGGAGGAGGCCTTCGGTCCCTAGACGCCCGAAATGCCCGAAATCCTGGGCATTCGGTGCCCGGGCAGGCGCCAACCCGCACAATCGCTTTTGTTGTCTGGGCTGGTTCGGCCTCGCTCTCTGCCCGGCCAGCGCCCCCCTCTTCAGCCGCTGGGGGCCCGGACGCCTGGCTTCCCGGCCCCACCCCCGCGGGTCAGATCCTCTGGCCAGCGTCTGGCCCTGTCCTGGGCTCACCTCTCGTGGCCGGACGCCGGGGTCCCTGGAGGGGGCCGCGTCCTGGGAGGGTGAGGGGTTGAGCTACGATGGGGAGGCGGGAAGGCGACGGCTGGACGGTGGGAACCAGACGGCTTTATCTGGCCCGGAACCCCCTGCGCCACGGCGGAGGAAGGGCGGATGTTCTTACCGCGGGCCTGGCCGGCGGGAGCGCGCTGTGGTGGGGGCCTCCTTCTCAGCAGTGCCAGGCCCCCTGGCCCACCGGGCCGCCGTCGCCTCAGCAGAGCTCGGGCCTCCTGCAGCCTGGGTGGGAGGGTGCGGAGAAGAAGCTGTCACGGCGGTTAAGTTGACACCCCCCTCCCGCCCCCCTTGCTGGAAAGGGCCTCTGAGGCCGGGAGAAGGTCTCTGAGTAGCGGCCTGGCCCCCGCCCCCAATCCCCAAACGGAGACCAGGCTCTGAGCGTTCTTCCAGACTCTTGGAGAGAAACAGGAACATAGACCCCAGAGAAAAGCAGAGATGAGAAGAAAGAGAGAGGAGAGAAAAATCAGAGACTGAGAGAGACATTGAGACAGAGAGTAGCTGGTGAGACAGTGACAAAGAGTCAGAGAGACCCACAGTGAGACAGGTAACGCACAGAGAAACAGAAAAAGAGACATGGAAAGAACAGAAACAGAAAGGGAGATAGTGTTTGAGGGAAAAAGAGAGAGGGACGTGGAGACAGAGCAATAAAGACTAAGAGACTCAGAGACTGAGACAGGCAAAAACAGAAGAGATAGAAACAGATACTGAGTGATGCTGACACAGAGAGAACGGGGAGAGGAGACCCAGGGGACAGAGAAAGAGGAGTGCCCGGAAATGGTGGCGCAGCTGGGAGCTCGGCGCAGGGGTTGCACACTTACGTCAGTGGCTGCCAGTTAAGGGACACCTGTCTCTTCCTCACGCTGGGGCTGGGGCTGGGTGCAGGGGGCACGGGGGTCAGGCACCCCGGAGGGTCTGTGCCCTTTACAGGTGGGCAGCTCCGGACCCTGCAGGAGGCTGCGGAGACAGCCAGGGACTAAGGAAGGGAGGGGTCCAAGCCCCTGTCTTCACCTAATGCATTCAGCTCTCCAGCTAGGATGAAAGAGGGGGCAGGGGCCCCCCCCAGCCCCTCTGCTTCTATTCTTTAGCTCCCTACCCCACGTCCTGCCTGAAAGAACCCACCTCTGGTGTAACGTCTCCTCCCGGGTGACCAGCCTGGGCAGCAGCGACAAGAGGCGATACTATAAATACAGAAGTGGAGGTCACACAGACCTCTAGCACCCCAGAACTCCCCAAAGGGGAGCATTGTGGGGAGGGAAAGCCCAAGAATAGGCCTAAAGGAAGCTGGAACAGTTGTAGAACTAACTTGAGACGCTTCTCTCAAGGCGTCAGTTTCTCCATCCGTACAGTGGGAGGCAAATTGGCTTAGGATCTCCAGGGCCAAAGGTCACCAGGAGGCCTACTTTTATTTATCTTATGGAGTGGATTCCATAAGACGGTAACTTTTTATTTTAAAGCCTTTTTAAAATGGTTTTTAAAAATGAAAAACTTAAAGAGGATTTCTAAGCGTATTTCTAAGCCGGGCTGTCAGAGGATCTGGAACCCCGCCCACCCGCACCTCCCAGTCCTGAACTCAGCTGCCATCTCTCACATGGCCAGCAGGTGGCGGCGCTTCCACAGGCCTCAGCGGCAGGGGAGGGAGGTCTTCCCCCACCATTGTGGGTCCAGCAGGGTGCCGAGGTGGAGGGGGTGCAGAAGAAGACACAGCTGGGGACTGGAAATCCCGAGGCCTGAGTTCTAGCGCTTCCTGCCCTTCTGTGCTGTGTGTTCTGGAGCCAGCGTTTCCTGGTGTCTGGGCCTCAGTTTCCCGCCCGGGGAGGAGGAGGGGCCGTTCTTGGAGAAGTCTATCCGCCCAGAGGGTCTCAGATTCTGGGTGGTGGAGCCCCTAGCTCGGGCACAAGTGCGTCGCAACCAAGGTCCCCCTCTCCAGACAAGTCCATTATCCCCAGACGGGGGGAGGGAGAGGGACGAAGCCGCGCGCATAGGCCCCGAGAGAAGAGTATTGGGGGGGCAACGCAAAGAGGACGTCAGGCGCTTGGACCCCTTCCAGCCAGGTGGGGCCTAGTGGGGGAGGAGGCTGCCCCGGTGGAAGCCTCCGGGACCCCCGAACCTGCCGCCTTCCCTCCATTCTCCCCGGTTTAACCCCTTCCCGGCCCCGCCCCCGGCGCAGCTCAGGTTACTAAACGCATTCGCAGAGACCGAGGCGGGAGCGGAGCCCGAGCCCTTTGTAACCGAGCGCGGGGCCGCGGGGCGGGGGACGAGGGTGCCGGGCAGTCTGCTTCCTCCGATCTCGTCACCCGCAGGCAGGAGGGGGGTTATAACCCCCAGATCTATAGGAAATCCGGGAATCTCTCGCCGCTTAATGACTGGCACCTCATTCAATCCTGGAGTCTCCTAATTCTAGAAACTTAGCTGTCAGGAAACCTGAGGATCCCCAATTCCCCATAAATTCCTTTGCCATCAACCCAGGAGTACACGTTTTCCTAACCCATTAGTAAAACCCAAGGGTCTCTTTTAATTTATCCAGGAGTCGCCAAACCCCAGAAAAACCAGAACATCTCAATCCCCATAAGCCTCTCCATAGCCTTCCGCTTTAAAGCACCCAGGAAACTTGGCGAACCCCATCCCGACTTGAGGGCGCCACTCATCTCTCTGTCATCCGAGGAGAAGTCAAAGCCCCACCCCCACATAAACGGGAGACCCTTCGGGAAAATTCTCCTCGCAAAATCCCAGTACTCCCCGAAGTTCTAACACCTACCAGACAGGGGTCCTAATTAATACATCCAGGGGCCCCGGCCGTTTCACCCCCACACCAAAGCAGTGAGTTCGGACTCTCCTAAATCTGAAAGTCCTGGTCCTCCAGGGACCACCAGACTTATGGGGTGGGGGGAGCACAAGGAAGAGGGGACCTCGGCGGGGCTTACCCGGCCGGGCGGCCAGCGATCACCGCGACCTCGACGGCCTGGCTGGGGCTGGGGCTGGCGGGGGATGTCGCGGTGGCTTGGAGGAGCAGCGGCAGCAACACCAGCAGGAGGGGGCGGTGGCCGCTGGGGCCAGGCCGCCGCATGGTGTCCGGCGCTAGTCCCCCTCCAGGCCCGCGGTCTGTCCAGCAGGTCCAGCTCGGCGCCGCCCCGCCCCCGCCCCCGCCCCCGCTCGAGGCAGACTCACTTTCTCCAGGGCTCGAGCCGCGGGCTGAGAACTTCCCACCAATCAGAGCCCGGCGCCGCCGGGAGGTGCTCTCCGCGCGGCCAATAGGGAGGCAACAGGGGCGGGGCTAGGGGGACAGGTGCCTGGCCGCGGGGCATTGGCGTAGAGTTCTCCACTCCGTGCAGAAATTAAGAGTCGGGGTACCGAGTGCCCTCTCGTGAAGCAAAGGCCCCAAGAATGGGGCAGCTGGAAGGGATGCAGAGGCTGTGCGCAGGGTCCCCCAGACAAGGATCCCCCGCGAAGTTCTCACCCCTCCTCACAGTTGCGAGAGAATTCGATCAGAATTTGCTTCCTTGCTGGTGTAGATGCTGGAAGCCCCCACGGGTGCCCACCTCCCTGAGAGACTCAGGATCCTGGGAACGGGGCGCTAACCCTGCGTCGATCCCAGTGATTCTCAAGGCCCTATGCCTCAGGGGTTGCAGGCTCACCACATTCACAAAGCTTGCTCCTCCGAAGGCTGTAGCCCTCGTTCCTCAGAGGGCCCAGGCCTGCCCTTGACGCACAGATTCTGTTCTAGGGGGCTCTTGGCTCCGCCCCCTTCCTCCGAAATTCCCCTTCCACCGGTAGTCCTTAGGCTCATGGTGACCCCATGTGTGTCACTGTAGAACTATGCTCCATAGAGTTTCAATGGCTGTGTTTTTTGGGAAATAGATTGCCAGGCATTTCTTCCGAGGTGCCTCTGCATGGACTCGAACCTCCAACCTCATACCAGACCCTTTTCCCTGCTCATATCTCCTAAGAGCACCCCTCCCATCTCCAGAATTTCAGACCCTGCTTTGGGGAGTTTCAGTCCCCTCTCTTCCTGAGGACCTCAGCCCTCAGGAGCACCCAGCCACAGGGCATCTTAGGCCTCAGCCCGTGCCCTCTTTAGTGAGTTCCAGGCTCCAAGCCCTGCTCACACCCTCCCAACTCAAAGGGCTCAGCTCCTTCCCTTCGTTATAAATTCAAGGCACCACCAGTATCTCTTCAGAATTACAACCCTACATTTCTTCTCCCAAAGGCACCGCCCCCAGAGCTTAAGACTCCGCCCCCATCGCCCGTTTTTCCCGAGTTTCAGGCTACACCCAGTTCTTACAGATAACTGGGCTCGACCCTAACCGAGGATCCCAAACACCACCCCTTTCATGTTTGCCCCGCCTCTGAGGGTTCCAGGCCCCCCACCTCCACAGCAGTGGGATCTTTATAGTTTCCTTCTACAGCAGACCTCGCCCCGCCTCCCGTGGATACCAGGCTCCGCCCACAAAGGGTACTAGGCCACCGCCCTGACCAGCCCGTCTGAAGCTCAGTTAAGAACAACTGACCCTGCTTCGTCCCCACCCTCCCCCACTCCTTCTTCCCATGGAGGGTGTGCAGGACGACAGGGGTGGAGTGGGGACCCCCTTCAATCCTCCAGGCAGTGAGACACACAGGCTGACTCACACAGTCACACACCGTTACTGCCACCTGCAATAAGTCACACCTCCATCCCACACTGACACCCTGGAGTCTGAGCCCATCCACCATCCAGGGACCTACAGCCCCCCCCCCCCCCGAGGAGTGTCCACACACTCACGTCCATTCACGGCCATTCGTAGGCTATCCTAGCACGATGATGGAGAGAAGCGAGTCACCGTATGCCCGCTCGCCTACTCATTGTGCTCCACGTCCCTGTCTTTGTGTGGCTGCCAAGGTCCCTGCTAATGAGGCCCTTCGGAGCAGCGCGTCCATGCCTTCCTTTCCCCTTCCCCCGTTCCTACTCTGTGGTGGGAGCATCTGCTGGGGGGCTGCAGGAATTTCTTTCTTCTGCCAGGGATCCAGGGCATCTTCAATGCTCGTTGCTAGGCAACAGTCTCTGGCTCACCACTGCAGCTTCCGGGGATGGCTTTGTCTTCCCCTCCTCCCAGAATCTGAAGTCTCCAGCCTCCAATCCTTTCCCATCAGTGCCATGATCTCCCCGGCCATGGGCCATGATTGTCACCTCTTGGATCTGGATCTGATCTCAACCCTCAGAAGCTCTCAGAGTTCCAGACTCCTGACATTCCAGAACCTTCCCCCCACTGTGTATTCACCCCACTGTTTTATCCTTTAGTGTTCTGGACTTCCCTGACCTCTCTCACACAATTCTAGAATCGCCAGCATCTCAGAAACATGAGTGTCCTGGATTCTCTGGCATAAACGGAATGACCTAAAGAGTAGTCTAGAGCTGTGGGCATTACAAAAAAAAAAAAAAGCGTTCCCATATTCTAGATGACTCCCTAATAGCTAGAATTCCTGACATTCAAATAGTCCGGTGTTCTCAATGCCCTGACATGCAAAAAGAACTCCAGAGTTTGAGATTCACCAGCGCTCCAGAAGGCTGTTTTTAGAATCACCAACCTTTTGGATTCCCTGCCAGTGTTCTAGGTTCTCTAGCAATCCAGAACTCCCTGCAATTATGGAATTTCTTGCAATGCAGACGAACCTTCTAGAACTCTAGGAGGGCTAATATTCCAAAAATACCCCGTATTTTCGATTTCCCAGAAATCCAGGTCCCTTCCTTTGTGTCCTGTAACTTTCAGCATTCCAGAATCCCTAGCAGGCAAACTATTCCCACCAGTGGAGATTCACACCCCGGTTCTGGAGCCACCGACTCTCAGAATCGTTTTGTCGGCAACCTCTAGAGTTCTGGATTCTCTGATACGCAGGGGAGACCCCCTAATATTGTTAACCCACTAGTACTCCAGACTATCCCTCTGTTTTACATGCCTAACATTCCAGACCTCTCTTTGAACTGTTCCCAAAGTGTTGGCATTCCAGAAAATCCATGCATTTTTCAAGGTTATCATATTCTAAAATCTTTTGTTTCTGGTCTGACCCACCTTCTCTCCACTTCATTGGCTCAAGGAAAAGATGCAGAAACTCCCCAAAGGAGGGGTCATAGTAACAGATACTATTTGGGGAAAAAGTCTCATGGATGTCTGGGCTGGGTGAGCTGAACCTGTACCACACATCCTCTCTGGTGTGGAAAAAGAACAAAGGACTGGGCAGTCAGAGGTTCTGGGCAAAGTGCTTGCAGTGGTGGCAAGGTTGGGGGTGCAAGTGTTGGGGAGAAGTGCAATCACGTAGTTGACATTTGTGTTTCTGCCTACCTATAGTCCTGGTGGCACGGTCATTAAGAGCTTGGCTGCTAACCAAAAGGTTAGCAGTTCAAATACACTAGCCACTCCTTGGAAACCCTATGGGGCAGTTCTACTTTGCCCTACAGAGTCGCTGTAAGTTGGAATGAACTCAACGGCAACGGAATAGCCATTCACACCTTGAGGTAATAGCACCTTGATTCTCCTTTCAGGAACTCCTCCTTCACTCTTCCTGTTGGAGCTGACCTCACCTCCTGGCTTGTGAGGTCCAGGCTGGGCCAATGAAAGCCATTTATCAGACTGGCCATAATGATTTATTCAGGGATGGCCATGTGACTAAAATCAAGGCAATGAGAATCAGTCCTGGGATTTTTGCTGCTGCTGAAGAGAAAAAAAGTTACTAACATGCTGCTGGGAGTCATCATGGCACAGAGAGGGGAAAACCTGAGACTGACACATCCCAGAGGAAAGCAAAGCTGAGAAATGGGAAGACAGATTCTGGAAGTCCTGGATCCAGCCATGCCTGAAGCTGATGCAGAGTGCAAGCCAATACATTCCCTTTCTTTACTTAAACCAGGAGAGACAAAGGTTCATGATTCTACAGCCAGGGACTTGGTTGGGCCCCATATCTTCCCCCACCTTTTCTCTGAAGGTTCCCAAACCCTGTAAAAATGCAAGCAAGGTGTTGGCAATGAGGACTTTTACTGGGGGGAGGGTGACTTTGGCTTCCAGAAAAGGGGGAAGGCAAGGGCTTAGTAACAGCAACCACTCCAAGGACGCCCTGGCCCTGAACCCAGGGTTCTGACAGGAAACGGGGAGGCACCTGAGTCCACTGGGACCAGGGTATCTAAAGGCACTATGGTAGTTGTGTTCAGAAGGAAGTTTCATTGAGCTTCATCTTGGGTGGTGTAAGGGGAGCCCCGAGACCTGTGGAGGGCCGGGGGGCTGGTGTTGGTGGCCGTCGGTGCTCTGGCCCACTTTGTACCAGTTCCTGGCAGCGTTCCACGAAGCTGCCTGCCCCACGGCGCCGGACCTCAGCCTGCGGGGGGCTTGGGCTCCCACGGCGCCCTGATAGGGAGCAGTTGCTGGAGGCTGAGTGGAGACTGAGGGGGTGACGAGGGTCAGTGCAGGTGATCATAATGGAGCTGGGCCACCCCATCCGCCAAGGCCACCGTGTGATCCCCTCTCCCGCCATGGGAAGTGGAGTACCAGCCACCTGGTGAGAGAGGCGCGGGGTGAGGGGCTGGGGAGAGAGCCCCTGGAGGAGCCCAAGGGGGCTAGCTCACACTGCTCCAGCTGTTCCATCAGCTCTTCCTCTGTCAGGCCACCTGCTGGGGGCAAGGAGTTGGGGTCACAGAGTAATGGACAGGGTCAGAGTGCAAGAATCAGGGGTCTGGGTAGGAGAAAGGATTCAGAGACAAGGGACAAGGGTCAGAGGGGTTTAAAGCAAGGCACTAGAGTTAAAAGACAAAGGGGGTTGGGGGAGCTGAGTAAAGGGGTCAAAGGGCAAGGAGGGCAAGAGCTGGGGAAGAGGGGTCATGAGAGGGTAGGGCTCGGGACTGGCAGGGAGTACCAGGAGCCTGGCCGAGGCCGTCCATGGCGGTGGTCAGGTCCCACATGGCCAGGCTGCCATTGGCTTGGCCGGTGAGCAGGTAGCGCCGTGGCCGGGAGCCAAGCCGACGGGAGGCCTCACACTCCAGTACTGTGAAGGCGGTGGTGGGGGAGCCATCCACAGAGCGCACGGAGCACACCCTGAGGGCGGGAGCAGTGACAACGGACCACCCGGGGCCTGAGCCACTCCCTCTTCCAGTCCTCACACCCTGCCTGGGCCCCACTGCCCCATAGGGCTTCAGTTCCTGCCCCTCCACTGATGACCGCCAGCCCCTTCATCCCTTCCCAAATGACTTCTCAACTCCAGCCCTCAGGCCCTGCAGCCTCCAACTCCACGCATCCACTGGATCTTCTGCCCGCAGTCTGCTTACCATCACAGGGGAGACCCCACAAGAGTCTCACCTGGATGCTCCCCTCCCCTCCTATCACCCCAAGGCTGGTCCTCTGGGAGGACTGAGCACCTCTTCCATCCCCGCCCCTGCCTGCCCCAGTCCCATCCTCTCTCACCTATCAGGTACCTGTCCCAGCCTCCTCCCTGGGCTGCTGGCCTCCTAGCCTCCCACCCATCCCTCTCAGCGCAGCCATGTCTCAGCTCTCCCACATGACTCACAAGGCCCAGCCAATCCAGCAGCCTCATCCTGTAACTCCAGCTCTGGGTGCTGGTCCTACACCTGTAGGCACCTGGCTAGTGACACTATTTGACCCTTCCCAGGCTTTGCACATGCTGCTCCCTCTGCCCAGTACACTGTTTCCCCCTCCCTTCTTTCACTGGCTCATTCCTACTCATCCTTCAGGACTCTGCTCACAGTCCTTTCTTCAAGGAAACCCTCCCTGACCCCCTTCCCAAGCTGGGGCAAGCAGCTCTTCTGGGTTCTTAAAGCTTTCTGTACCTGCCCCCCACCCCCCGGTCTCAGCCTGATCCCTCCACCTGTGCCTCCTCCATCACTGCCCAGACCCCTCCGTTTGTGTGTCCTCTATCCCAGCCTCAACCCCTCTGCCTGTACTTCCTCCATCTCAGCCCCAACCCCTCCGCCTGCACCTCCCCATCCCAGCCCTGACCCCCTGCCTGCACCTCCCCCGCCCCAGCCCCAACCCCTCTGTCTCCCTCTGCCCATGTCTCCCCCATCCCAGCTCTGACTCCCCTGCCTGTGCCTCCCCGTCACAGCCCTGACCACACTGGACTATCTCTGTTTGAGGTCCAGTGCGGGGGGCTGGGGTCTCTCCAGCTCCACTCCCACTTGTCTATATCACACCTTTGATACCTCCAGCCCCCAAACTACAGGCCTGTCCTCCCTCCCAGCCTCTGCCCTTCAGTGCTCCTTGGCTGGGGCCCCCTTTAGGCCTCAGTGACCAGACCCAGCTGGAGTCTGGCCTTCTCCTCTGGTTCCACGCCTCGTCTGATGGGATAGTCCTCACCGCTGCCCAGTGGATGAGAGACGCACGAAGAGCTGGCTGGCGCTGGGCACCACCTTCTGAATGAACACTTGCTGCTCGTCCCGCTCGCCGTAGGGGCCTGGACCAGCAAGGGTGGGGGTCAGGGCCAGCTGGGGTCTCTTGAGCCTCCAGACTCCAAGGCTCTGCTCCCTTCCCCACTGATGAGCCCCCTCCCAGGCTATGCCCCAACCCCAGGCTGTTGCAGTTGGCCAGGGACAGAGAGGGTTGGGGTCAGTAATAGCCAATGGAGTTCAGGAACATCAGGGATCAGGGTGCATCAATGCAGTGGGGGTCATGGGTCAGGAGGCATTCAAATGGGGATGGGGCCTAGGCAGGGCTCAATGGGGGTCAACCAGGTCAGCTAGGTAGGTCAGTAGAGGCTGACAGGGCTCAGGTGGGGATCAAGGGAGGTCAAGGGTAAGGGAGGGGTCAGGCAGGGCCAGTGGGGTCGGGGGCCAGTGGACACCAATGTCGTTGCCCGCGCTGCAGCCGCCATGTCCGTCTGCCGACTCCAGCGCCAGGATTTTGAAGGAAGCGAGCGGGGTGGAGCCCGGCTGGGTGGAAATCATGCCACGGAAGCGCGTCACAGACCATGTCCGCACGTGGTTGTTGTCTGCACAGACTGAGGAGGACAGGGCAGCAGAAGGTCAGGCCTGGCTGCGACTCAACTTCCTCAGCCACAGGGGACCCCCTTTCAATGGCAGAATTCTGCCCCTTCTGCATTCCTCCCTTTCTAAGAATTCTCTTGTCCCCAGAAATCCAAATGGTCAAAAAGCCTGTTGGCTCTACCTGCAGAATAGTTACTGTGTCTGATCTCACCTTATCCCTTCCACCGCTCCCACCCTGATCCCGTCCACTCTCATCTCCCTTCTGGACCATTGAAGCAGTCTCCTCTCTGGTCTCCCTGCTCACTTCCCCCTTCCCCAGCCTGTTGCCCACACGCAGCCAGCAGGAGCCTGAGTTAGGTCACACTCCTCCTCTGCTCAGATCACTCCCGTGAGTTGATCTCCGTCATAGTAAGAGCCAGTGTCTTCTCCATAGCTCGCGAGGCCCCACCTGACCTGTCCCTGTCCCCTCCCTGACCTCATCTCTTCCACTTGTCTCTGCACAGCTGCAGGGCCTCCCTGCTCTTCCTCAAACACACCAAATAGCCTCCCCTCAGAACTTTTGCAGTGGCTATTCCCTCTGCCTGGTACACTTTTCCCTGTCAATCGTTTACTGCTCATCCCCTCATTTCTGCTCAAAGGTCCCTTCTCAGGCCTTCCCTGAATTACCAAGCCTCCACAATACTCTGTAGCCACCCACGCAGCTTTATTTTTATTCCTAGCACTTCTTATCACCTGATATTGACTTATAGGTCCATGCAGCCCTGGTGGCACAGTAGTTAAAAGCTCAGCTGGTAACCAAAATGTCGACAGTTCGAATCCACCAGCTGCTCCTTGCAGTTCTACTCTGTCCTATAGGGTCACTATGAGTCGGAATCGACTCCACGGCAACATATTTAGTTTTTTTTATACATCTATTTGGAGCCCTGGTAGCACAGTGGTTAAGAGCTTGACTGCTAACCGAAAGGTCAGCGGTTCAAATCTACCAGCCGCTCTGTGGGAGAAAGATGTGGCAGTCTGCTTCCATAAAGATTTACATCTTTGGATGCCCCATGGGTAGTTCTACTCTGTCCTATAGGGTCACTATAAGTCAGAATTGGCTCGATGGCAATGAGTCTGGTTTTTTTACATATTTATTTGGAGCCCTGGTGGTACAGTGGTTAAGCACTTGGCTGCTAACTGAAAGGTTGGCGGTTCAAACCCACCAGCTGCTTTACAGGAGAAAGGTGTGACAATCTGCTTCTGTATAGATTTACAGCTTTGGAAACCCTAGGGGGCAGTTCTACGCTGCCCTACAGGGTCACTGAGTCAAAACCGGCTCAGTAGCAACAGGTCTATTTTTTTTTATATGTTTATTTAATGTTTGTTGTTCCCACTAGAATGTTGGCTGCATAACGGCAGGGACTTTGCCTGTCCTGTTTATAATGAGGAGTGCCTGGCACACAGTAGGCACTCAACACATATTTGTGGAGTTGGTTAATTCTACACCCTCCAGCTCACCCTGCCCAGTCTGGTCTCCCTCCACGTATTCTCTTGTTTCCACAATTCCCTCCCAGTTCAAACTTCTTTCCCCTGTAGAGGTCTCGACCCCACAACGTCCCTCCCCAGTGGAAATCCTGGCTTCTCAAGCCTGTCTGAGCTGCCTCTCCTCCAGATGCCAGGCCCGGGGACCCACCTGAGATGAGGTGCTTCTCCGACAGCATGATCTTGGTGACGGGGCTGCGGTGCACGGTGAAGGTCTGGAAGAGCTGGGGCCCCGAGCCCACCGTCTCAGGATGCTGCACAATGACCCGCACACCCCCTGAGCTCGTGCCGTAGGCGATCTCGATCCAGTTCCCACTGTCGCCTGGGGAGTGGGGCAGGGAAAGAAGAGGTGGTCAGGCAAGGGCCAAGAATGGAGAGAGAGCCAGGGTCATAGAGAGACAGAAACCAAGGCAGAGAGAGAGAGAGAGACAGAGAGAGCAACAAAGAACAGAGATCGAGTCAGAAAGCAAGGAGAGAGGAAACAACGGAGGCCAGCCGGGGAAACAAAAGGACAGATCAAAGAGAGAGAGAGACAGAACCAGAGACATAAAGCCAGAGAGAGAGAGACAGTGGTAATAAGAGAGGGAAGAGAGACAGAGAAATAGAGGGACACAGGGAACAAAGAAACCAAGTCACAGGGAAGGATACAGAAACAGAGACACAGGGAGAGACAGAATGAGAAAGACAGAAAAGCATAGAAAAAGACGTATAAACAGACACAGAAAGCAAAACAAGGAAATGTAACAGAGTGTGTCTGAGGGACTCACAGCCCCTTGCCAACTTTCCACAGGGGAAAAATAATTTTGCAACGGTCAGAAACTTAACGGAACATGCTCAGGAATGTGGGTAGGTAACATCTGGCTGGACCATTTTGTGCAGCGGTCACAAGTAATGGATTAGGACTGTGCATAGCAACATGGGTGGCTATTAAATCTGGGGCACAGTCTTTGGTACCCAGTGCGGCTGTAACAAATACCACAAGCGGATGGCTTTAACAAACAGAAATTCCTTCTCTCACAGTCCAGGAGGCTAGAAGTCCAAATTCAGGGTGCCAGCTCCAGGGGAAGGCTCTCTCTCTCTGTCGGCTCAGGGGGAAGGTCCTTGTCATCAGTCTTTCCCTGGTCTAGGAGCTTCTCAGTGCAGGGACCCCAGGTCCAAAGGATCTGCTTTGCTCCTGATACTACATTCTTGGTGGTATAAGGGCCCCTGTTTATCTGCTCGATTCTCTCTTTTATATCTCAAAAGAGATTGACTCAAGATACAACCTAATCCTGTAGATTGAGTCCTGCCTCATTAACATAACTTCCTCTAATCCTGCCTCATTAATATCACACCAAAGAAAACCAAACCTGTTGCTGTCGAGTCAATTCCTACTCATAGTGACCCTATAGGACAGAGTAGAACTGCCCCATATAGTTTCCAAGGAGTGCCTTGTGGATTTGAACTGCCGACCTTTTGGTGAGCAGCTTAAACACTTAACCACTATGCCACCAAGGTTTTCTATTAATATCATAGAGGCAGGATTTACAACACATAGGATAATCACATCAGATAACAAAATGGTGGACAACCACACAATACTGGCAATCATAATCTAGCCAAGTTGGCACACGTTTTTGGGGGACATAATTCAATCCATAACAGGCAAAGTAGGAAAAGAGTAAGAGGACAACTGAGATACACAGCCCAATACCATTTGCATAAATTAAAAAAAAAAAAGTCCACAAAAACAATACCTATTTTGGAAGGGCTCATACCAATGAGAAGATGAATGTTAAACATGACAGAATGGTGGCATGTGGTGGGGAGGGAGATGAAGAGAAAAAGGACTAAATCAATGAAACAAGACAGGGGCCTTATGTGGAAGGAAGGTGATACTATGCTTTGAAATTAGATGTATAATTAACTTATTCCTGCTAGAAGACTTGGATATCCATATGGGAAAAATTAGCCTGATCCCTACCTCACACCATACCTAAAAGTTAACTTGGGTGATGGAAATTCTGGAATTAGACAGTGGCAATGATTGCACAGCCTTGTGAATAAATTAAAACTCACTGAATTGTATATTTTAAAATGGTGAATTGTATGGCCTGTGAACTATAACTCAATAAAAACAAACAGCAAACAAAAACAATTAACCTATTCCTCTGTATTTGAGGTCAAGAAAAAAAAAAACTGACCCAAGCTAGAGACGTTGGCATCATGCACTGTAAAACATGCATCCTCTTTGCTTTATGAAAATGCAAACATCATGCTCTGTTATGGATTGAATTCTGTCCCCCCTAAAATATGTGCTGGAGTCCTAACCCCTATACCTGTGGATATAATCCTATTATATTGCTTTGAGGATATAAAAAGAACAGATTACCCTCAAGACTGTGGCCACCAGACATCCTACTGACTTATAACTGAAACCACTCCAGAAGCCCACTTTTCAGCCAAAGATTAGACAGGCCTACAAAACACACAAACACACGGGAGGAACACGCTTCTTAGTTCAATCAAATATAGGAGACCAAATGGGCAACTCCTGCCCAAAAGCAAGACGAGAAGGCAGGAAGGGACAGGAAAACTGGACGAATGGGCATAGGGAACCTGGGGTGGAAAGGGGGAGAGTGCTGTCACATTGCAGGGATTGCAACCAATGTCACAAAACAATTCATGTATAAATTTTTGAATGAGAAATTAATTTGCACTGTAAACTTTCACCTAAAGCACAATAAAATTGAAAAAAGGAAAAAGAATAGATTAGACATAGAGACAAGCAAGCACAGACAGGGGATTGGGGGATAGACACCACATGGAGATCACCAAAGAACTCAAGAACACCAGGGTTACAGAAGCTGAGACAAGAATTTTCCCCTAGAATGGACAGAGAAATTTCCCCTAGAACTGGTGCCCTGAATTCAGACTTCTAGCCTCCTAAACTAAATTTCTGTTCTTCAAAACCACCCACATGTGAAAATTTCTGTTATAGCAGCACTAAGAAACTAAGACATGCCCTAATCACCGAGATGGGAAAGAAACACAAAGATTAATGACTGGTGGCCAATTCTGCCCTGGTGGAGAGGCCCTCCTGCATGGTCGAGAACCTAGAACAGTGCTCACATACAAGTGCTGCTCATAAATGTTTGTTGAGTGACTACATGAGAGTTGAATCTGTCTCCTCTCCCAGTAAATCCCACTAGGTCATGCTACACAAGTGGTGGAGAGACAGCCATGGGCTGGGGCCGGCTGGGGATGGTAGTAGGGGGAAGCCATGGGTTACAGCTTACTGGTCTTGGGTGTGAGGTAGACGCTGAGAGCAGTGACCCCGTCTTCCGCTGGGTCCCGGTAGAGCTCACTGACAAGGAGATCATTGTCCTTCATGCGAAGGGGGAACTTCTGCACATCTGGGGTGGGCAGGGAGGGTGGAGTGGGTTTGCTTGAGGTGCCCCAGCCTGTGCCCCCGCTCATTTCCTGCGGTGCCTCTCAGGCGCCTGGGTGCCGGGCGCTGCTCACCCACATAGTAGATGGAGCCATTGTTGCAGCCGAGGAGGAGGAAGGAGCCGGCTGCGTCATAACTGGTGATGGGCTGCACCTCCTGGACCTGGGGGCAGGGCAGGCCATGGCCGTGGGCCCCTTCATGCCTTTGCTTCCACTGAGACCACTCCTGGAACACCTGTTCCTCTCGTCTACAGAACCCACCGGGCTTGGAGGCTGCTTTTCCCCAGCCTCGCCCACTCTGGGCCTCCCTCTTTCTGTCTCTGTCTTGTTCTGGTTCTCCCTGGGGCTCCTTTTTGTGTACCTGTCTCTTGGCCCTCCTCAACTGCGTATTTCTGACCTCTACCTCTCTCTCTATGTCCCTGCGTCTGTCACGGTCACTCAGTCCTGGTTTCTCTGTCTCCACCCTTCTCTCTCTCTCTCGTTGCCTCCTCCTGGTTTTGTTTGTATTGTCTGTTTCTCTCCCTCTGTTTCCTTCTCTCTCTTTCTTGGCCTCTGTCTCTTTCTATCTCTCTCCCAAACACTCACACTTTAGCAGAAACAAGCAACACCGTACATGTACATGTTTGCACGTCTCTCTCTGCGTCTCTGCCTCCTGTGCCATCTCCCCGTCACCCACTTCCCACCCAGTGTCTGCGGATTCTCTCTCCTCCTTTCCAAACCCATTTATTATTCCAAACTCATTCCAGCTTGGATAGCTCCTTCCCCCAGGAAGTCTTCCCAGAAGCTCCTTAGCCCTTTATTCATATACCCCCAGGCTGTGGCCCATTGCTGGTATCTCTGGCGCTCCCCAGTAGGGCAAGGGCAGAAAGGAACCCCTCCGTGGATCTGTACAGTCTGGCCACCCGCGGAGCAGGAAGCCAGGCTGGCTGGAGCTCTCACCTGCCAGTGCTTGGTGACGGCATTCCACACCCCAATACGCCCCGTGTGGCTTGTGGCAATAAGCTGGTTCCCAACAAAGAACAAGGCCTCCACAGGCACCCCCAGATGGAAGACTCCTACAGTGGCAAAGAGGGCTCAGCCAGGCCCCCACTCCATGGCGGAGGGGAAGGGTGGCAGGAAGGTTTGTCAGGAAAAACATCAAGGGCCAGAAGATTCAGCTGGGCCCTGGAAGCCTCACGGGACAGAGATTCCAGCAGGAATTAGGGGGTTACACCAGGTCAGATTTCTGATGGGGCATGGGACTGTGATAGAGGGTGGCGCTCTAACACGGTCGAGATTTCCAATAAGGCACAAATGCTGGTAGAGCAGAGGATTCTCACGAGGGCTGAGATTTCTAGGGGACAGATTAGTCTCACAAGTCAGAGACTCCTAATAGGAACACAGATTCCAACAGTTCTGGGATTATACTGGTGCGAAGAATTCTAAAAGAGAGAGAGATCTAACGGGGCAGGACACTCTTCTGATGGTGCAGAGAATTCCGATGGATTAGAGAACTGTAGGTGGGTGGATTTTTCTAATAGGCCACAGAATTCTAAAGGGTTGGAGACTTGTACTCAGGCACAGAGCTCTAATGGGACAGAGAATTCTGATGGGTTTGAGAATTTTATGGGATGGATCATTTTAACAAGCTACAGAATTCTAACAGGGTAGACAGTTCTACCCACCACCCATCTGTCAGTCTATTATACTGTGGGGGCTTGTGTGTTGCTATGATGCTGGAAGCTATGCCACCAGTATTTCAAATACCAGCAGGGTCACCCGTGGTAGACACGTTCAGCAGAGTTTCCAGGCTAATAAAGACTAGGAAGAAAGGCCTGGTGATCTACGTCCAAAAATCGGCCAATAAAAACCTTATGGACCACGACAGAATACTGTCTGATACAGTGCTGGACAATGAGTCCCCTAGGTCAGAAGGTGCTATGCAATAGCTGCAACAATGGACGCCAGCAACCCAACGATCATGAAGACACCATGGGACTGGGCAACGTATTGTTCTGTTATACATAAGGCTGCCACGAGTCAGAGCCAACGAGAAAGAAACTAACAACAAGACAGTTCTACAGTCCACAGAATCCTGATGGGGCAGATAATTCTAATAGGCCACAGAACTCTGATGGGTACATAATTCTATGGGGCCACAGGTTGGGGTGGAATTCTGAAGGGCACAGCGTTTTCCCCAGGGAAGGTGGAGAAGCCGAGGTACTGTACCTATCTCGGAGCCACTGCCTTCTGCCTGCAGTGCCCACAGTAGGATCTCGTTGCCTGTGGCCGCTGCCACCATCTTGTCATGCTCACCCAAAGCCCCACCAAGCACTCGGGCTGTGAGCGCCAGCCTCTCAATAGGCCAGTCCAGGCGGGGGCTGGAAAACACCAGCTGCCACCCAGAGGCTTCCTTCAGCCTGTAGGATTGGGAGGACAACATTAGCCCTCACCCCAAGTCCTCCCTACCAACAGGGCTCAAAGCCTTGGGCCACCCTGTTCCCCAGGCACCTGTAGCAGACAAGAAACTGGGTATAGGCCACAGCAATCCAGTTGTGGTGCCCACATACCAGGCGTACCATCCCCGGCTCCTCTGGTAGCCCTGGCCGGGAAGAGGAAGGGTCAGGGCCGGGTCACAGGGCTTCCAGTAGTCACCCCACCTCCCAGGAGACAGAAACATACCCCAAGGAGGAGGGGCTTTCTCCTCCAGCATGTGGCCCAGGAGCACTGCGTTGCCCAAGTTGGGGGGCATAGTGTTGCTCCGTCGAACAGGGGCTGGGCGTCCCCCGGTCTGCTGGGGCCCCACCAGGCTGTGCCGGCTCCTCCGCTTCACTGGGAACACTGCGGTACCAGGGTGGGGGGGTGGAGGCACCAGAGTATCAATGACCACAGTAGTGACTGCCGTGGCAAACACTTAAAATATGCCATTGACTCCCCGCCCACGCAGCAGGGCGCGCAGCCCCCTGGCGAGGAGATTTTAGGTGGTGCAGGGATGTGGCATTCAACAGTATTAAATCACACGGCGAGTTACTCCTTCTTTAGTGCCTCGGGTCCAGCCACAGACGAAGACTTAGTTTGGTGCCATTACGAAGCCTCTCTAACACTTGCTAATAGCCAAAAAAAAAAAACCACCCCAAACCTGTTGCTGGTGAGTCGATTCCGACCCATACCAACCCTATAAGACAGTGTAGAACTGCCGCATAGGGTTTCCAAGGCTGTAAATCTTTTATAGAAGCAGACTGCCACCTCTTTCTCCTGAGGAACAGCTGATGGGTTCCAGCCGCTGACCTTTCCGTTAGCAGCCAGGGCTAACCAGGGCTCCTTAACGCTCCCTAATGTTTCCTTTTGAATAAATGGAGAGCAGGTAAGCCCTTGGTAGGCAAAAGCATCTAGCCAGAATTCAATGACATGTTTGGGTTAGAAAAAAAGGAAGAAAGACCTGGCCATCTACTTCTGAAAATTAGCCAGTGAAAACCCTATGGATCACAGCAGAAAACTGTCCAGTTACCAACAATCATGAAGATGGGGCAGGGTCAGGCAACTTTTCACTCTGTTGAGTTGAAGCTGGCTTGAGGGCAACTAAGATGGCACTAACAACAACTACCGTATCTTTGAGTTTATTTTTCATGTTTACTTCCTATTTGTGGTATAAAAGCACTGGTACAAAGTTTGTATTTAAACGAATATTTTTTGAAAGCCAAGTAAACCTAACTTAATAACAATAGCACAGGTTTTCACATTGGGGGTACCGCATTAAGGCAGTCGGTAATGACTGAGGTTAGAGAAGTAAAGCTATAATTACAATTTCCCTACTCTGTTCCTTCCACCAACAAGCAAAGCCTAGTATGAGCCCTGGTTGCAGTGGTGAAAGCGCTCAACTGCTAACTGAAACGTTGGCAGCTGGAAACCACCAGCGGCTCCGGAAGAAAGATGTGCTTGTCTGCTTCCGCGGAGATTTACAGCCTTGGAAACCCTATGGGGTCGCTATGAGCCGGGATATGAGCGGACTACAGTTCCCAACAACCCCTGGGGCATATTTTCCATGGCCAGCGGGCTAGCTGCTCTAGGGTCTCAAGAAGGTAGTAGTCACAAACACTCCTTTAATATTTCTCCCCTCCATGCAAAGGATCCTAGCTCTTCCTAAGGCTCCCCACAAGGAAAACAAACCTGGACTACAACTCCCATCAGGCCCTGGGGCACACGTCTGCGCTTCAAAAAAAAAAGACTCGATGGCCCAATGCCTCATGGGAAATGCAGTTTCCTACTTCTCCCAGGATCAGCCCAAGCATCTGATGCAGAACTACAACTCCCATTATGTCCCAGGGCTAACGGCACAGGCATCCAAGAAGCGGGCCCGAGGGAAATGTAGTCTTTAATTCACGACCCCATCCATTTGAAAGGAGTGCCCACCTGGTGGGGGTAGGTAACCGTTGAAGAGGACATTTCCACAAGAAGATCGATCCAGCTCTTCCCGCAACTGCAGGCGACGAACTGAGAGAGAACAACTCTAAGGCTGGGACTTGGGGGGGTACTGAAACAGACTCCTTTCCCCTTCCCAGCTCTTTCCCCACAGAATACCATCGCTACTTTCAGACCCAAGACCAAAGCCAGTGTTCTCAGCTCTAACTCAACCCTCTTTCACGAGGGAGGGGGAAGAGGGGCAGGGAGGAATCAAGGAGATTCACTTGAAAGCTGGTGTTCTATGCAAATGAGAATGCTAATTTGGGACCGCCACTTACCCAGAGGAGTGAGCCCATAGAACTGGGCTTCATGGAGGAGGCTGGAACCGTGGACACCCCTGGGTAGTAGAATTAACTAGGAGTCAGGGTCTGAGGGACGAGGGAAGCGGACAGGGGGCAGAGAATTCTGAGAAGGAAGTTTCAAATCTGCACGGAGAATCCCCAGGGGCACCAATTCTGACGGGATCAAGATTCTGAGTAAAGACATGCGGGTTGGATGTGTGTGTGTGTGTGTGTGTGTGTGTGTGTGTGTGTGGACTCTGGGGGCATATAATTTTCATATGAGCAATTTAATATGATTCTGAATGAGAATTCTAATACAGTGAAGCTTAAGTGAACATTCTGAGGGGGAGAAGAGACTTCTCAGGGAGTGAAGAAGGTGGGGGACCCCCTCCCTTTGCCCTCCATGCTAACCTGGGGTCTAGCTCTTTGGTGCGCAGAAAGTTGAGGATGGGGGCGAAGACGGTGGGGTCCCTGTCAATGAAGATCTGTGGGAGAGGGGGGCAGAGGATGGACAGGGCAAAGAGCCGGGCCGAGTGGGGAGTCCTGCCCCTCCTCCTACCGGCCCCCCAATTCCTCCCCTAGTCTTACTCACCGCTCCTGTTTCATCTTTTAGCGTGGAGATGCGTCCGCTTAGAAGACTGAAGTGAGGGTACCCAGAGCAAGTGTCACGGGCGAGAGAGTTTAGGTCTTTCCATCCCTTCCCTTCTCGCCCCTCTCCCCCTCCCACCCCAAATTCTCTCTCCCAATCACCTGGAGAAGAAGGAATCTGGGATCCAGGTGAGAGTCTGACGGGAAGTACTGAATCTGGGCAGAGAGGGTGAGTGGACGCATAAGCTGATAGGGGTAATTGGAGGGATGCGACCCCCCTCCCCCAGGATCAGGCGAGTTTCTTCCCCTCCCCCGGTGCTTTTCCAGGCTCTCGCGCCTCCAGAAGGGGGCGGGGCAATCCTTGACGGACAGGGATTCCCCCCAGGAGAGGCGGGCACTCCCACTCCACTCCCCTACCCCAAGGGCTCCTCTACACTCACCTCTTGCCCCCCACGTTCAGGTGAATCACCTCCCCGGGAGGCCCCCGACCCGGGACCCCCTCAGCTGCAGTCGCCGCTGCTGCCATGGCCCCTAAGCGAGCCGGCCAGCCTGTGCCCGCTTCCGCGTGTGCACCCAGACCCCGCCCCCACCGCATGCTCATTGGGTCGGTGGGCCCTGGAGCCGCCGGCGATTGGATAGTGCCCTCGCTCGTCACAGCTAATATGCCCGCCTCCTTAAAGGGCCTTTCTCTACTGGCTCGGACGGGGCGGACCCGGCGGCTACTCTAGGGAAGCTTAGCTGCTGCGGGTTAACAAAACACTTCCCCATCCCTTCCAGGGTCTCCTATTTAGGTATGGCATCTAGGTGCCTCGTCCGGGACCCTGTGCTTGGACCCCGAATTCAGTCCACACCACAGGAGCCATTTAGATATTCTCCGCACCCGCGGTCCCGCCTACAGCCTTCCCCCAATCCTGGCGCGGCCGATAAAAAGAGAACCAACCATCACAGACCGTCAAAGCCAAAAGATTTATTATAGGTACTTACAGTGTGCGCCCGTCACACCGCCCCACACCCTCAGGCCCCAGTGGCTTCTCCTGGCTGCCCACAACCCGTTCACCCAACCCCCAGGGAGGTGCTCCAGCCAGAAGCATGCAGGGGGAGGGCTCCCCCTCGCCCCACCCCTCATAAAAGGGCATTTACAGATGGAGGGGAGAGGAGAGAGGAAGACAGTTTTGAGCTTTGACGCTCCCTCCCATTTAAAGCCTTCGCGGATGCGGGGCAGGGGAGGAGGAGGTTGACGTTTTGCAAAAATAAACTAAGTCAGTAATTAACCGCATGGCTCTGAGGCGGCGGAGTGTGGGGGGCTAGGGCCTCCCACATTCCTCCCTCCCAGACAAAGTTCAAGGCAGCTTTGGAAGTGAGGTAAAGGCGGGGAGGAGGCGTCCCCTCCCCACCCCCTAGCACCCTGGACGGTCCAGGGGACCTCACCAGCGCCCCCGTTCCCAACCCTCTGGTGGAGAGGGGGGCAGGAATTATTGCCCCCACCGCCCCAGCTTCTTGGTGCAGAATCTGGGGGTCGGGACAGGGGACTTGGCTCAACTAGCCCCCACCCCGCCCCCCCTAAGCTCAGTTATTGCATAAAAATAATGGAGCCCCAGCACCTGGGGTGGAGGTGACCAGCGGGAAGGGGCCGAGATATGGCTATTGGGCAGCTCTCCCTCCGCCACTTTTTGGGGGTGCAGGAGAAGCCCCCTCCTTTCCAGTGCCCATCATGCCAAGTCCGCAGTGTTGGAACTAGGGGCTCCAGCCCCTGCAGAAGAGAAAGTGTCTTTGTGCCCACGTAGTGGAGAGGAGGGGCAGGAGACTTGTCAAGTCCTGGGCTGGGGGAATCACTTCCGGCGCCCACTGGCCCTGCGCTCCCCTGCCTCCCGCTTGGGGTTGCCCTCGTCTGTGGACGACGTGGTGGGTAGCGTCTGGCCCCAACGGGCTATCTCTGCGTGTTCGGCCACCGAGGCAGCCACCGCCTCCAGCCAGCCGTTCATCTCCTCCTAGGGGGAGAAATGGAAAAGAGTCCGTATTGCCCTCTCTGAACCTCAGTTTCCTCATCTATTAAATGGGATACTACTACTACTACTAACGCAAACAATTATATAGCACTTCCTATGTGCCAGACTCTGTTCTAAGCACTTGTATGGATTAATCCCACACAACAGGTACTCTAGTAACTCCCACTATAGAGATCAACAACAAACAACAATGACAATAACAGCAGCAGACACTGGGAGAGAACACTGACAAGTACCAGGCCCTGTGCTGAATGTTCTGTTTATTTCTCACAAACACCCTCCTGTAAGGAACTATTTTTATCTCCATTTTACAGATAAGTAAAAGAAGGCACAGAGAGGCCTGCTTCATCTCCTCTTGTGAGGACTGAATGAGATAAGGAGCATAGTTATTATCCTCCAACATCCTCACGCCACCCCCATGCCGCCTCCTCCTCCTCCTCCCTGGTCTCTCCCCTTGCCCCAGGCCCTGGGGTCCACTCTGATTCCTGTCTCTCTTACTTCTTCCTCTCCTCCCCACAGGCCTGCCCTGTCCCAGCAACATCCTCTCCCACTTGAGTCCCTGCCCTGGTGGCCTCCTGGGCTTCCAACCCCTATTCTTGCCCCCTCCAATCTACCCTGCATGTGGCAGCCAGAAGGGTCTTTCTTATGTACCACTATAACCTTCCTTGGCTCAAAGCCCTACCATGGCTTCCCAGTGCCCTTGGGATAAAATCCAGACCTCTTCCAAATGGCGCACAATGCCTTGCAATATCCAACCTTTTCTGGACCATTTTCCTGTCCTCCTTGAACTCTGTCCTCCGGTACCACAGTTAACCTTTTGCAAGTCTTCACTTCTGCTCCTTTACATTTGCAGTTCCCACTGCCTCCATCACCCCGTACCTCCTTTATAGCTGAGTTCCCCCTCTTCAGTTTCTTTCCATTCTCAGCTCAGAAGCCGAGGCAAGGGGGTTGGATTTGTCCTGAGGGCCTCCGGGCAGAACTCTCCCCTCACTAGGCTGGTGAGGAACCTCTGGGCTCTCAGGGCCCTTGAGCTTCCCATCACAACCCTGATAACTCAGGTGTGTGTATCCCCCATCACAGCCCCATCACTCCAGGCCAGGTGCCATTCCTGAGGCCCACAGAGGGGAGGGAAAGGTCCAGATCTCACCTCATCTTTAGCTTGGAGCAAAAACTCGCTGCCATCTTGGGTCCTGCAGGAGAGGACGCAGGACTTGGGGAAACTGGAGCAGAGGCCCAACCCCAATCCCCTCCCACCAACTGTCCTCTAGGAGAGCCAAGGTCCTGTTGGGTGGGTGAAGCTGGGCCTCCAATGCTCCCTCCCCCGCCTGCCCACTTGGGGGGCTCACTGGAGCTTGAAGACGTGTTTCTTTTTCTTGTAGTCACTGGCGACCTCGCTGGTGGCCTTGTGCAGGCTGAGTAGTGGCTCCCCACCATGTGTGCCCCCTGATGCCGGTCCCTTGGAGTCCTTGTAGAAGCCCAGCTCCCCCTTGCTGAGCACGCAGTACAGGCTCACCCAGGACCTGAGGTGACGAGACAGGGCTCGAAGCACAGCCACAGCACTCTGCCCGGTTCCTCTTCATTAACGCCCTTCACCGGGCTGAATGTGCCTGAAACGGCCTACTGCTGGACTTTTGCCCTAGTTGGGCCCTATGTCTGGGGTACCTGCTGTGGCTGTTGCTGAGTTGAGAGAAGGGTCTGAACCTCCCCATACCAAGCATTTGCCCAGACTGGCCTCTGCTGGGGTTGCTCTTCTGTATCTCCCCCATATTAGATTTCCCAAGGGCAGGATTTAAGCCTTTTTTGCACTAAGTCTTTGCTAAGGCACGTTCCTCAATCCAGGACATCCTTCCTTACTGTGCCACGCCTCCATTCCCATGGAGTTCCCTAAAGGAAGATCTATTGGCCTATTGTAGGGAAAGAAAAATCCCTGTCTTCCCATCCAGTTGCAGCCCCAACACAGAAGGAAGTTCCCCAAGAGTAAAACACACTCTTTAGACCCACGTTGGTGTAGGGACAAGGAAGCCATAATATCCATACTGCGTGGACTATTTCCAGACCCTGCTTGCAAAACCCGCCTTGCCCACTTCATGTCTTGTGTCTAGGCCCCGCTTGTCGCCAAAAGCTTCCCTTTTTGGTTGGACAAAAAGGTATCGGATAACCGGGAACCGGACTCCAAGGACGAACACTTCACAGTTAAGCCCCGCCCCGACGTGGAAGCCAAAAACAGGTGCCTTACATGCAACCCGTCTGTTTATTTTTCAGTTTGGGCTCCATCACTTTTCAGACACTCCCCCAATTTGTAACTCCAAGGCTAGACCTACCGCATTGGTTGGATGGGCTCCACCTAACCCGCCAGTGGAACCCCCCCAGGCTAGACCCCACGCCCGGGTGACCGTTTAGCTATAGCCCACCCCCGGGTTGTTTGCTTTGAGACTGGGTGCCAATTTATTCACTTTCGGTGAGATCCCGCCCCTATCTAGCTCCACCCGTTCCCCCATTGGACCCACTGAGTGTAGCCCCGCTCCTCCTAACCATTGGTTGGATTCCTTGCCTTTGAGCCCCGCCCCTCCTCAGGCCCCGCCTACGCCCCACCGGTTGGTTGGGTAACATCACTCCCCGCAGGCCCACCTACTCACTCATTGGACACCCTGAGCTTGGGTTTCGCCTTCCCAAGCCCCGCCCAACTCGCTCACCGGTTGGAAGACTTGCGGTTGGCGTCCAGCTCGCGCTTGCGCAGCAGGAAGCCCTCGTGCTGCACTGTATGGGTGGGCGGGGGCGGAGGCGCGGGGGCGGAGCCACCTTGGGCGGGGGCGGAGCGGGAGCGCCGGCTTCCCCCGCCCTCACCACCCTCGCGGGGCCGCGGCCGCCGTCGCGGCTTGGGACGGTCCCGCGCCCGTGGCCGGTCCGGCCGAGGTGTCCGCTCCGGCGGCTCAAGTCCATTGGGCAGGCGGCCGGGGGGAAGCTCGCGAGGCTGAGGCAGCGACGGCTGTGTGGAGGGAGGGGAGAGGGCTACGGTCCATAGGAAGTGTGGGGGTCATCTGTCTGAGGGGAGCTCATGGGTCTGAGTGTCCCATCTGCCTGGGGGGGCCGTCCCTCTTCCCAGCAACCCTGGGAATACCCAGGGCTGGAAGTCCAATTCTTACCCCCCTCCCCCAACACCACTCTTGGAAGTGAATCTATCAGGACTCATATTTGGAATCCCTCACGATAGCAGGGGACGGAGTTAGGTCACTGGAGGAAAGGGTACAGGGAGGCAGGTGTCCAGCTGTTTCCTTCTGTGTGTGGGGGGGGGGAGGTTCAGGAGTCCCTCCATCTGTCTGTGGGGAAATTTTGGACCCAGTGGGCTGCGGAGAAATGTAGAGTCCAGGACAGATGTGGGAAGTCTGGAGAGCCTGTTTGGGGGCAGACGTTCCTAGGGGGAAGAGAAATTCCTCTCTCCCCATCCAGCCCCAGCCCATCTTCTTAAGTGGCGGAATGTGGGAGCATCTGGGGACCCTCTCCATCCCCTGGGAGTCTGTGCTGCTCTCCCTGCAGGGCTCAGGTGGGACACTGGCTGTTCCAGGGATCCTGATCCCTGCTTCCGAGGAGAGGAACCCCATGCCCCCTCCATCCCGAAGGCCAACTTACCCCAGCAGGGAGCCCTGGACTTGCCTCTTTCTCCTGCAGCTGCTCCACAATGTCAGCCAAGGTGGCCTTCCTGGGGGTGGGGGAAGAAAGGCCCAATGGAACTGGAGTGCCTGGCTGGACAAGGAGCCCTCCCCCTTTACCCTGAAATGTCAGGCCCCTGTCTACTGTAGCCTCCTCTCTCAGATGCTCACCTTACACACCACAGGTGCTCAGCACACGTCTGCCAAGTGGAGGACCAAACATCTCCCCCTTGAGTTTTAAGTAGCACAAAGAGCAACAGGCATGCAAACCGGTGCCTTCAGGCCTTTGAACATGCTGCTCTACCCACCCTCTGAGCCCCCAAGCCCTGTGGGCTCCCCCCATCCCAGCCTTGATCATTCTGGGTCATCATCGTGTGGTGACAGGTCCTTGTCTCCCACTGGACTGTGAGCCCCATGAAGGTAGGCCCAGTGCTGTTTCCGTCACCACTGTCCCCAACACACACCAGGCATAGAGTGGGCACTCAGCAAATGTTCACAAAATATTAAGTTAAAATGGGGTCAAGAAATCATCATCTCCAAACATATTTGACCAGAGGCCTCCTTTGGGCACCGCTGACCTGCATAACACCCTCAGGTTAATACTGGAGCCTTAGAGGCTGGGGTTCAAGTCCCGGCTGAGCGATTTGCCCTCTCTGTGCCTCAGTTCCTCCATCCAAAAAATGGAAGATGACAGCAGCCCCCACTTCACAAGACTGTTAAAAGGATTCAGTGCAATTGTGAGAAAGGGTCTTATCTCCAATCAGGGAGGTGAGGGTTCCACCATTAGGCCAAAGGAGATACTGAGGTACAGAGAGGACAAGATCACTGCCCAGGGCCAGCCATCAAAAGGTTTGAGAATCTGGAGACTTTGGCATCAGGAAGGTCTGCCTATGTGGGGCAAAGAGCACATCTCCTGCAGTCTTTCAGCCTCATATGCCTCTGCAAAATGGGTGCCACCATCGTGGCATTAGGCAGTTCTGAGCTCCCTCCGCTGGCGCTGCGCGGTTCTAGGAGCTCTCCGTGTCCTCCTTCTCTCACCCCCTGGCCACATGGGGCCTCACCCCTTGGCTAGATCTCCTCTGGTGGGCATCTCCTGCTCGCTGGACTCCTGCCGCTCCAACCGCCGCTCACGCCGCTCGCGCCGCCGCTCCATCTGCTCGTAGCGGCCCAGGGTAAGGCTGTGTGCCGCCTCGTGCTCCGCAGACTCCTGCCGCTCGGGCCGCCGCCTCCGCGCAGCCTCCTCGGGTTGATCCGCTGACTCCTGGCGCTCCGGTCGCCGCCTCCTGGGCAGCTCCTCGGCGTGATGAGCTGACTCCTGGCGCTCGGGCCCCGGCGCGTCTGGCTCCGCCACCGCGGGGGCCCTGGGGGCCTCTGTCGCGTCCTCGGGTGCGGCCGGCAGAGATGTGGGCTCCACCCTCACCGGGATCTCCGGTAGCCGGTCGATGCGCGGCTGGAGGCGCTCCGGCTTGAGCTCCTGGCGCACATAACCCACCCGGGTCCGCACCTCGGCTGACAGCGTGTCCGAGGCCCGGCGGGCCAGGGGCTCCAGGCCTGAGGGCCGCAGCAGGGGCGCCGCCTTGGCCGCCAGTTCCATGGGGTCCCCGAAGAACTTGCGCCCCAGTAGGGGCGTGGGTGGCTGCTTGCTCTGCTCAGCCTTGAGTTTCTCGATCTGAGGATAGAGAAGCCAGGGTCAGAAGAGGGAAGGGTTGGGTGGGCTGGTCTAGGAAAGGCAGTTCTGGGTTCTGTGGGCCTCACTACCCAGTCGGGACTGTACTAGTTCCTTGAAAAAGCAAAGTTATCCAGGCCTGTGCTTAATTCCTATATTCTTCTGCAAACACTTATTTCTGTTTTTATTACAATAGTAGCTTCTCATGTTTTGAGCCTCAGATCAAACCACCCAGGCAGGAACAAGTTCCTCTGGGCCTTCTCTGTCTGCTGGCCCCTCTGCTGTGGCTCCTCTGTCCCAGCCCTGGCCCCTCTGGACTTTCACTGTCTGGTGACAAGTCTGTCTCCCCCTCTGGACTGAGAGGCTAGCAAGGAGGGTCTGTCACCAGCACAGGGCTGAGCACTGAGTCCAGGTATATCCATCTCATAGAGAAGGGTGGGAAGGTTATGGGGGGGGGATGCTGGGGCAGGATCTGGGGTGCTGACCGTGGTCAGGCGCCGCAGGGAGCTGAACCTCTCTTCCCAGGCAGCGGCTGCCTTGCGGAAGGCCTCGTGCCGCCGGATAAGCTGCTCGACCTCGTCCACGCTGCTGCCCAGCTCGCGGCTCTGCAGGAGCGGCTCTTGGGCTGTCAGCCAGGCATCGGCCACCACCGCCTCCTGGGCGAACTGGTGCACCTCCAGCACTGAGGGGAGACATGCGGGGGGGGGGGGCAAGGGCGCTGGGGGCTCCCGGGGGCCCTTCGTGGGCAGTGTCTTTCTTTGGTCTTCCATACCCCTCCTTCCCCCTTCAGAGCCTAGATTACTCAGTCTAAGATTCCCCAAGCCCCCCTGCACCTCCCCCATCCTGGCACACCCCTCTGGGCTCTGCAGGTGTGGCAGAGGCTGAAGCTATGCCTGGGGCACCCGCTCACCCCCCAAGGTGATTGCCACTAGGGATTCAATGGCAAGGCAAGCTCCTCGTTCACCCTTCCTGGCCCCCATGTTTTCCACTGGTTCCCTTGAGTGACGTGAAAACCAGTGTCACTCTCTGAGCCTTGTCCCTTCGTGGTGGACTATTCCCTGTGCCTTGAGCCAAGTGTATCTGGGCTCCCACTCACTCTGCTGCAGCCACTCCCAATGGCGGTCCCATTTGTCTGACACCTCGTCCTTCCTGGTTCCCAGCTTGTCTAGCTGTGCCTGGATCTGGGAGTGGGGGGCAGGCAGGAGAGGCATCAGGGTGGGGTGCCTCCCGCTCCCAGTCCAACAGGCCTGAGGGGCAGAGGGGGCCCCCTGTACCCCTCCCCACCTCATCAGCCATGGCACTGTTGTTGAGCAGCAGAGAGCGCCCCAGCTCCTGGCACGCAGTCAGCTCCGGCACCCGAGCCTCCAGCTCGGTCTTCAGGCCCTGGTGATAGTTCATGAGCAGCTCCACCGATGACACGTCCCTGCAGCGGGCGGTGGGCAGTGACCTCTTAAGTCCCTTGGCCTACCTCACATACGAAGCTTCTGACAAGGCTGGGGGTCCATACCACATAGGGACACCCACCTTCTACAACCAGGTTCTGGGGTCCTGCACTGATGCAACGACCCCAACTTTCCAAGGTGCAAAAACTTCATACCTTTGTGATTCTAACCTTCTCGGGTGTCAAGATCTAATTTTCTTAACTTTCCGTAGCTGTGATTCTGAAAGCTCCACTTGCCAATGATTCTAACCTTTGAAGCTTGCACTGTCCAATATGGTAGCCACGCATGGCAATTAAGCACTCAAAATGTGGCTAGTGCGAATTGAGATGTCTCAAAGTGTCAAATATACACCAATGTTGAAGATTTAGTATAAAAAATATTCAGTATATCTCATTAATTTCACACTGAGTATATGTTGAAATTATCATTTCTGAGTATACTGGGTTAAATAAAATATTGAATTTAATCTTGCTTGCTTCTCTTTATTTTTTTTTAATGTCACTACAAGAAAAACTGAAAATCGTATATGTGGCTGACAGCTGTGGCTTGCTCATTGGACAGAGCCATTCTATGCCTTCATATGTCCAAAACAAATTCTCAATTTTGGAAGGTCCCACCAGACAGGGGTTATAATTTTCTAAGACTTAATATCGGCAGTTCTAATCCGCCAGCCACTCCTTGGAAACCCCGTGGGGCGATTCTGCTCTGTTCTCTAGGGCTGCTATGAGTTGGAATCGACCCAACAGCAATGGGTTTATTTAAGACTTAATATGTCCAAACTTATTCCTGAAGGTCCCACCATATAATGATTCCTAACTAAGACTCATTATGTCTAAAGTGATCTTCTCGATTCCCCTGGTCCCCCAAATCTGCCCTCCCTTGACATCCCCCAACCCAGTCAGCTCACTCACTCTTCAGCCCTCATCCTTCCCTTCCCCTCAGTCCCTGCAGCCAACCCATCGGTCCGATTAAACATTTATAACTTTGAAATGTATCCTGCAAAACGATAGGAGGCCCAAGATTTGTTTTCAAATAACTCAGCAGAAGGGAGGGGGCTGTACAGATGAAACAAAATTGGCCAAATGTTGATGGCTGTTGAAGCTGGGTGATGGTACTCTGTTACCTCTCCCTTTGCGTATGTTTGGAGATTTTCCAAATAAAAAGGTTTTTTAAACTCCTAAAACCAATCACGTCTTTCTTCTGTACATCTGTGGACTGGTCCAGGCCACCATCATCTTTCACTCAGATTACTGCGACCCAACAGCCTCTCCACCAGGTTCCTTGTTTCTGCTCTTGCCCTCCACAGTCTGTTCCCAGGGAGGGATCTGGAGTACTCCTTTTCAAAGGTACGTCCTATCACACCACTGTCCTGCTCTAAACTCTCCCATGGCTCCTATCTTACTCAGACAAAAGGCAAACCCCTCACTGTGCGTGTGTGTGTGCGCGTGGCTTCCAGGCCCTATTCCCCCTCTGACCTCGTTTCCTCCCACTCTCCACTCCCCTCCATCACTCACTCTATCCAGCCACCATGGTCTTCTCACTCTTCCTCTTCCGAAAACATGACTAACTACAACCCACCTCAGGGTCTTTGCCCTTCCTGTTCCCTCCACCTGGAAAGCCTTTCCCCCAAAACTTTCCCTGACTCACCCCTCACTTCATTCAGGTCTCCACTCAAATGCCACATCTCAAAGCGATCTGCCCAGCTATCCACCGCCCCCCCCCGCTTCCTTTTCATTTATATCATGAATTAGTGACTGAAATTATATATGTATGGATTTGTTCACTTATTTGTTGCCTGTCTGCACCCTCAGAAGGTAAGCTGCATGAGGGCAAGGTCTAGTATTTAGGAGGCCCTTGTACTTATTTGCAGAGTAAATGAATGTCGGGTCAAGGCCCAGGAACCACGGCAATGATGTTATATGTCCATCACTGTCAAGTCCTCCCCTTACTGGGCACACACACCATCAGACTGTCTCCCAGCCTCCCTTGCAGACAGGTTAGGGCCACTTGGCTGACAGAATGTGAGTGAAGGAAGGCTTAGACCCTGAACCTTCCATGTGATCCTCCCCACTCTTTCCCTCATCTGCGGCTAGGTGCAGGGGACCCAGCAAGTGATTCCCAGGGTGGGAGGGGGGGACATCCACATAGAGCCATCGTGTGGACAATAAACCACAGTCTACTGTGTTAAGCCATGGAGATGTTAGAACTGTTCAGTACAGTTGTTTGCCTACCCTGACTAATACACTCCTCGACCTCCTCTGTCCCCATTCTGGTTTCAGCCATCCTGCACTGAGGCTGTTACATACAGAGGGGAAACCCACTGCCATCAAGTCCATTCCTCAATTCCGGCTGACAGTGACCCTACAGGGCAGAACAGAACCGCCCCATAGAGTTTCCAAGGCTGTGAATCCTTACAGAGGCAGACTGCCACATCTTTCTCCCACGGAGCAGCTGGTGGGTCCGAACTGCCAACCTTTTCGTTAGCAGCCAAGCGCTTTAGCCACTGTGCCACCAGGGCTTGGGCAACTGGGTGGGGGATGTCTGTCCCCTGCTCTGGGCCCCTGCCCATGTGCATTCCCACTGAGTTGATTCCAACTCATAGTGACCCTATAGGACAGAGTAGGACTGCCCCCAAAGAGTTTCCAAGGAGTACCCAGTGGATTCGAACTGCCGACATTTTGGTTAGCAGCTGTAGCACGCTGAGCCCCTAGTGCCCGAATTGAGAAGTTTTAATACACACAAAGCACTTACTTCAAACAGTGCCTGGCATGGGGCTGGGGAAACTGAGGCCCAGAGAATCTTAATAGCATACAAAGTTGCCACTGGCGCGATGGCTCACAGGTGCCAAACAGGGATTGGCCGTTGTGATTTCTTACAGTAAGGGTGCTGTTGATGGGCTGGGGGAGGCCACCCAGAGGCAGGTAGGAAGCCCGCGGTGGGGTGAGGGGCACCTGGGCTTGTCGGCTGCCCCAATCTGGCCGGCGATGCCGTCCATCCAGGAGAGCAGGTCGCGGGCTTGGCTGTGGAAGCGCAGGGCATCGGCCGTGGAGCTGACGTGCAGGCGGGCGTCCTCGCAGGCTGCCAGCAGCTCCTTCCAGCCCTGCAGCACCTCCTGCTCCTGGCTGGCGATGGCCTCGGCGTGCTCGCCTGCATACACCGTCCGGAGCTGGGCTGCCCCCTCCTGCAGCTGCCGCACCTGAGGGGCATGCCAGGGTCAGGTGCCGGCCCTCCACGTGGCCCGGGCTCCACCCTCCCTTTCCCCCACCTGCTGGCTGGCTGCAGAGCCACAGGATGTAAGGAGCCTGGTTCCTGGGATCTCACAACCAGATTGCCCTCATGTCCGCTGCCTGATTTCTCTTTGATTCTTTTGTCTTCTGACTTCTTTTACCAGCTCTCTTCAAGTGACTTCTTGGAAAGACCCACTACCAGCCATCTTTCATGTCTGCTGCCTGGTTTTTCTTGGACTTGCCTGCTTCCTGACTTCCTTTAGACCTACTACCAGCTTTCTTTTCATCTACTGCCTGATTTCTTTTGCTAATAGGGCTCTATTTCTATACCTCACTTTTTTCCCAAGCCCAACTCTACCTAGTTTCAAACCGATCTTCTGATTTCTTTCATAAAACTCCCCACCCTGATATTGGTTAGACCCACTGCTCGATTTTTTTTTCCACTCAATTTGTTTCAGACTCACTACCTACTGCCCAATTGCCTTCAGAATGACTGTTCAATTACTATCACACTGCCTGCCTGCCTGGTTTCTACTGGTTCTGCTGTACAAGGTCTATTAGACCCTCCGCTCACTTTCTATTGGCTCAATCACCCGATTTCTTTCAGAGTGACCACCCCGCCTTCTGTCAGACCCAATCAGTCACTCTCAATCTCTCAGGTCAGCTTCTAACAGACATCTACATGGTTTATATAAAGATACCCATCCAGTTTCTATATACCTTCTGTTAAACCTGCAGGCCAATTCCTTCAGCTCTGCTGCTGGACCCACAGCTTCATCTCCATCGGATTTCTCAGGCCCCCCTCCCAAGTCCTATCGGACCCGCTGCCTGACTTCTGTTAGCTCTGTGGCCATTTCCACTGAAGCCACCCCCATCGAATTTCTTTTGGAAAACTCAACTGACTTTTATCAGAGAGCCGCAGTCTCATTTCTGTCTGCCCCACAGCCAAACTTCTCTGAGCCCTCCTGCAGTTCCCTTTACAGCCTCCACCTGGACTTACGTGATTCCATTCTCAGGTTCTAGGAGAACCAGAGCCCAATCTCCAACTGAAATCATGTCTCATTTCTAACCGAACTACTGCTTATATTCTGCCCACTGACTAATTTCTTGGTACCAGGCAATCAGTTCATTTCTGACCTGCCCGTCATCCAATTTCTTCCTGTTTCGTGGCCTGTTTTTTTCTTTTTTTTTAATCTGTCCCATTGCCTAATTCCCACCTGCTCCGGTGCCCACATCCCCCAGTCACCCTGCCCAGGCCCTACCACCTGCCCATCATGGCTGCCACCACCCCACCTGGGACACAAGGAGCTGCAGGTCGTGCTCAAAGGCGCGCAGGGTCCGCTGCATGGAGCTGGCGCTGGGTCTCGGCTCAGGTGGGGCGGTCAGGCGGGGCAGTCGCCTCCGCTTCTCCTCTATCTGTCCCTGAAGCTCACGGGCGTCGCTGAAGAACTTATGCAGCTCTCGGGAGGCAGCCAACAGCTGGGCCCGCGTGCCCATGAGCTCCAGCAGCTCGGCCCAGGCCTCGTTCAGCCCGTCCTTCCACTCAGCCATGGTGGCCGCCGCGGTGTGGCCACACTCGATCAGCTCATCCACCATCTGGTTCACTGCGGCCAGCCGTTCCCGCCCTGCCGTGCCTGTCTCGCTGGCAAACTCGGAGAACTTCTCCTGCAGCACCTGCCACCAGAAGCAGGGGACACACATGGGGCAAAGGTGCCGCATCTGCCAGTCTCCCCAACCTGCCATCCTGTGGCATGTAAGAGTAATAACAACAACAATAACAACACCCATAATAAAAATAATATCTAACACTGTAGGGATACAGCAGCAATAATAGCAGAGACCAGCTCCTGGAGAAGGACATCATGCTTGGTAATGTACAGGGTCAGCGAAAGAGAGGGAGACCCTCAACGAGATGGACTGATGCAGTGGCTCCAACAATGGGCTCAAGCACAGCAACGATTGTGAGGATGGCACAGGATCAGGCAGTGTTTCATTCTGTTGTATATAGGGCCGCTCTGAGTCAGAATCAGCTGGATGGCACTTAACAAGTAACAACAACAATAATAACTAACATTTACTGTTAGGCACTGTGTGTGTCAGGCACTGTCCTGAGCACTTTTTAAAAAGCCAACCTAACCCTGTGACATGGAGCTGATTCCAACTCATGGCGACCCTATGTGTTACAGAGTAGAACTACTCCACAGGCTTTTCTTGGCTGTAATCTTTAAAGAAGATTGCCAGGCCTTTCTTCTGAGGCACCGCTGGGTGGGTTCGAATCACCGACCTTTAGGTTAGTAGTCAAGTGCAAACCATTTGTGTCACCCGGGACCTCTGAAGCCCTTTACACTACATTAACTCACTTGTCTCACAGCAGAGCCTTGAAGTGGATGCTATTATTATCCTCATATTATGGATGGAGAAACTGAGGCCCAGACAGCCTTCATAGCATACACAGCGGCGGCTGGCATTATTGTTACTAAGGACGCTCACCGTGACATGCTCAAAGTCCTGGCCGAGCTCGGGTGAGCCGGCCACCACCTCCTTCTCAGCGATCCAATGCTCCAGCTCATCCACCTGGCGGCTGAGCTGGTACAGCCAGTACTGCTGCTCCAGGCCCACGCGGCGCTCCTCACCCAGCTCCTTGAGCGCCACATACAGGCGGTCCACCTGAGACTGTCGCCGGCTGATCTGCTCACTGAGGGGTACAGGGAGGGACAAGGATGGAGCCTGAGACTCCCAGGGTAAGGCTGAGTCCCCCTGGTGCCCCCCCAGGGCAGGGCCATGTCCCTCAATCCCCTCCCCCCACCAGGGCAGAGCTATTTTCCTTTAAACCTTCTAGTCAGGGTCCTGTTCCCTCAGATTCTTTCAGGATGGACTCTGCTTTCCAAGGCTCACATTCAGTTTGCCCAACACCCAGGGAAAGCTCTGCTCCCCGAGTTTGATAAGCTCGGTCCCCAGCCTCCATCTCTCTCCACCTGTGCCCCACACCCCCCCTCCAGTGACCTGCATGGGGCTCCCGGTTCTGTCTGACCCACCCCTCCTCCTGTGCCCAGCCTCTGCTCCTGGGTCTCCCGCAGACCGAAGTCCGCCCTGTGCACCCTCTCAGATCCCAGTTCTGGTCCAAGGCTCCCAGAGGTTCCAGGTGCCCCCCATACTCTTGACCACAGGTGGGGCGGCCCCAGCCCCCATACCCAATCTCGGAGGCCCAGGCTTCTCTGTTCTCGCAGACAATGAGAAGAGGACCCTTTCCTGTGTTGAGCTCCTGGCCCCACCCTCCCAAGCATCCCTGGACAGTGCCCCCTCCTCCCCGATCCAGCCCGCATGCCAGAATCTGAGGAGTCTGACTTGCAGCCACGAGGCCCCCTCCCATTCACTGTCCAGTTCTGGCCCTGCCCTAATTTCCAACAGCGTGGCTCCAGCCCCTGCTCTACCGCTCCCTGAGGCCCGGCCAAGCCCTGTCCCTTCAGTCCCGGCTCCGGCCCCGCCCACCCAGGCCCCGCCCACCTGTCCGGGTGTCCCATCTCCAGCAGCGCCCGGCACTGGCGCGACAGCTGCGCGATGCTTTCCTCGTAGTTCTCCACGCCCTGCTCCAGCTGCAGGTGCTTCTTGAGCAGCTGCAGGGTGCTTTGTTCGTCCTGGGGGCACACGTCGCCCGCGATGAGGGGGTAGCTGCCGGCCCCGGGCTCCGGTGCCCCCAGGCCCCCCGTACCCCCAGCCCGGGCGCACCTTGCCCTTGTCCTCACTCATCATGAGCAGCTCCTGCTCGCCTAGCCACGCCTCCACCTCGGCCATGTCGAAGTAGTATTGTTCCACCTGGAAGGCGGCGTCCAGTGCCTGCTGACGCCGCTCGGTCGCCTCCCGCAGGCCGACCCAGGCGCCCCGCAGCTGCTCCAGGCCGCTGCGCACGGCCTCTGCCTCCGGGCTGCGCAGCGATGCCAGGGCGCCCGCGCGCTCCAGCACCTCCTCCAGGCGCGGCCCGTGAGCCTGGATCTCCCGCCGCAGGCCCTGGGGGCGAGGGGATATGGGTGGCTCAGAGGCCGGGCAAGACCCCGCGTGCCTCCGCGTCAGGCGTGGCACACAGAGCTAAGCAAACACCCTTACTCAGATCGTTTAGCATGTGTCAGGCACCATGGCACGTTTTCGCCGTGACTCACCCACTCATATCCCCACCTTGCAGGTGAGACAGGTGAAGTTGCCCAAGAACAAGGGGAGTACTAAAGGGTGACAGGATTTGAACTCAGGTCAGAACGCTGGCTCCAGAGACTACACTCCAGACCAAGACACTGGGCAAATCTTGGGTGACCTAACAGTTTACATGTATGTAGGCCTGAGAATCGGGCAGTTTAGATTAAAACCCCAGCTCTGTAACTTCTTTTTTCAGTTGAGGTATCCTTTACACATGGAAACATGCTCGACTGACTCTTAGGTGTAAAATGTGACACATTTTTACCACCCGTGTAACCACTATCTAGATCAAGATATGTTGTTGTTAGGTGCTGTAGAGTTGTTTCCCACTCACAGCGACCCTAGGTACAACAGAACAAAACACTGCCCGGTCCTGTGTCATGCACACAATCGTTGTTATGCTTGAGCCCACTGTTGCAGCCACTGTGTTAATCCATCTCGTTGAGGGGGTTTCTCTTCTTGCTGACCCTCCACCTTCCCAAGCATGGTGTCCTTCTCCAGGGTCTGATCCCTCCTGATAACGCGTCCAAAGTATGTAAGACGCAGTCTAGCCATCCTTGCTTCTAAGGAGCACACTAGTTGTACTTCTTCTAAGACAGATGTGTTCAAGATATAGAACACTTCTATTGGCCCAGAAGATTCCCTCATCCACCTCTGTAACTTGCTGAGTGTCTTACTTAACCTCTCTGTGCCTCAGTTTCCTTAACCAGTAAATGGGGATGATAGTAACAACCAGTACTTACTGAGTGCCTGCTACCTGCCAGGAGCTTTGCCAAGTATGGGCTTTACATTATGTAGCCACTCATCTGCTTCTCAGTACAGCCCCAGGAGCCAGACATCATTATTACACCCATTTTACAAATGAGAAAACCGAGGCACAGAGAAGGTGAGAAACTTGCCAAAGTCACATGGCTAGTGATGGCCTGCTAATACCTAGCTTGCACGTTTGTTGTTAGATAAACCACATCAAGCCTGGTACACAGTAAGTGCTCGATCAATACTATTTTTGTTGTGTGCTGTTGGTTCCAACTCATAGCAAGGCTGTAGGACAGAGCAGAACTGTCCTATAGTGTTTCCAAGGAACAGCTCGTGGACTGGAACTGCCAACCTAGCAGCCTGAGCTCTCACCACTGGGCCCTTGGGGGCTCCACACCTCTGCCCAGCCAATTAAATTAAGGCCAGCAGGATTCAGGAGTGGGCCCTTAGTGCAGGACAGGCCAATCAGAGCAGTCCAAATCCCTGGCCACCATGATTGGTTCAGCGACAGGCATGTGACTCAAGTTGAGCCAATGAGAGTCACTGCTACGACTACTGCTGAAATTATTGAGGGGGGAGCCTTTCTTATCTTGCTGGTAGAATATAAACCAGACACTGCTGGAGACCTCTCCTACCAGAAGGCCTGGGGACAGAGCTAACAGGGGAAAAAAAAAAAAAAAAAAAAAAAAACCAGCTGAGAGACGCATGAAGATAGCATAGATACATCCCGATGTAGCTGTACCTGCTGTCCACGTACAGCTCCTTTCTATTACAATGCGATCCCTTTTCAGGCTTTAACCGCTTTGAGCTGTGTTTTCTCCCTTGGGTCAAGTGTGTCCCAGCCCACTCCCTCTCCCTGGCCCTGCTCACCTGGTTCTTTTTCATGTGCTGCTGCACAGCCTGCAAGCCGTTGCCTCGCTCTGTCTGCATGGCCAGTGGCAGCCGCTCCTGGACCCAGGCCTGCAGAGGACACAGGGAACAGGTCAGGGGAGAACGCCTGCCCCCAAGAACCTCTGCATCCCAATAAATGCTAAGCTCCTTGCACAGCATCTAACCCCCAGGGCCTGGTCACATCTTCAGCCTCCTCTTTTACCTGCTCTGTCTTGCCCTCTGCACTTGGCCCAGGATCATGTTCACCTCTGGCCTTTGCACATGCAGGCCTCGCTTCCTATTCACTCAACCTGGCTCTCTTGTACTGTTCCTTCAGGTTTCAGCTTGGATGGCCCCTCCTCCATGAAGCCCTCCCTGACTTCCAGCCTTGGCCAGTTGCCTCCTCAGGCTTCCACAGCTCCCTAGCCTCCCCCACCACAGCCCTAACCACCCTAGGTCGTCGCTGTCTGGGGACGAGTCTTCTCCCCCATTGGACTCTGAGCCTTCTGTGGGCAGGAACTGGCTCTGGCTTGGTCATTCCTTGGCCCAGCATCATCCAAGCAAAAGGCTGGGCCCTGAATGATCTAGCAAGTGAGAAAATTAGTGTGAACAAATGAATGAGCAAATCAGAAAGTGAGTGACTGAAATGAATAAATGAGTGGATGAACGAGCAAATAAATGAGTGAATGAAGGAAGGAATAAAAGACGAATGATAAATGAGTGACTTCACGAGAAAGTCAATGAGTGAAAATGATTGAGGGAATGGCAGTAAAAGTGAAGGAAGGAAAGCGTGAATGAATAAATGAAGGACCAAATGATTCTACCAGCGTATCAGTGGGTGCGTCTCAGCCACCTGCATCTTCGCAGCTGCCAAGTCCCCTGGCCCCCGCCCCCGGTCTCACGCCCCGCCCCACTCTCCTGCCACCCCCTCCCGTGTCCCGTATCCCCTGCTGGTCCTCACTAGTTCGTCGTCCAGGTCGTGCGCCACCTGGTGCAGCTCCTTGGAGGCGAGCAGCAGGCGGCGGCGCTCCTGCAGCGGCTCGAGCAGGCGCACCAGGCGCTCGCCCACCGCGTTCTGCCGCTCGCCTACCAGCTCCTTGCTCGCCGGCTCCAGCGGCAGCGCAGCGGTCTGCGCCTGCAACTCTCCCACCTCGCGGTACCACTCCTCCACCTGTGACTCCATCGACTGTGAGGACAGGGGCAGGGTCAGCGGGTCCCACCTTCCCTCCCTAGCCTGCTGGGACTCTCCAGTCCCCTTATGGTGACAGCCAAACTCCTCACCGAGTCTCATCATTCCACTCCCCCCTTGCTCCATCCCCTCCAGAGCGCTACCCTCCTCATTAATCACACTAAGCCACTACTTGCCCCAGTGCCTTTGCCCTTGCTGTTCCTTCTGCCAGGCATGCACTTCCTTGTCAATCAGATTTTAGCTCAGATACCACCTTTTCAAAGAGGCTTACCTGACCCCCTGAACTAAAACAGTCCATTTACTTACTAATTCTCAGAAAGACCCTTCAAGGTTGGTGTTATCAATCCTGTTTTACAGAGGAGGAAACCGAGGCTCAGAGAGGTTAATTTGGCCAAAGGATCAGCCTATCCAGAGGTCAAAATAAAACACAAAGCTACAATGCCTCAAATGTTTGATAGGCCATAGAGATTGGAAACTGCAAAAGTGGACCTAAATATATGAGAATTCCCATTATTTTATAGATATCATTTCAACGGTCATGAACCAACTGGCTAGCCAGTTGGCTGCGTCTCTTTCTCTGCCTTTACATTGAAAACAATTCCAGATGGATGAACCACTTAAATGGAATAAATCCATAAGGCATCAGAAGAAAAATCTGAGTATTTTTAGAATCTTGGGATGTAGGGAACCTTTCCAAACATAAAAACCATAAAGGGAAAGAGTATAAATTTGAGCCCATAAAAATAAAAATACGTCTGCATCAACCAAAATTTCATAATGGTGTTAAAAGGCAAATGACATACTGGAAAAATATGTGATACAGATCAGAACAAGGAACTCACTTCTTTAACAATTCATAATTCCCCGTTTATTCTACTTCCTTTGTTTTCATAGCATTTGCCACCATTGTACAACTGTTTTTAGTTGTGTGCTTTTTATTGATTTCCTCCCGCTAGGTCTTGAGCTCCTTGAGGTCAGGGGCTGTCTTACGTTCACTGCCATATTCCCAAGTGCCTGGAGTAGTGTCTGGCACATAATTCAATTATTATTTGTTAAATGCATGAAGGAATGCCATCAACAAGAAAAAAAGACTGCCTAGAAGAGAAATGGGCATCAGATGTGAACAGGCAACACACAGAAGAAGAAACAAGCATATGAAAAGATGTTCAGACTCATTACTCAGCAAGAAAACGCAAATCTATCCATTAGATTGGCAAAAATTTAAAAGACTGGTAATGTCTAGTGTTGGCAAAGATGCTGGGAGTTGGACACACTCAGCCACTGTTGGTGGTGGTGTAAACTGGTAGAGCCTTCTTGGAATGCAGTTTGGCAGGTCCCATCAAAATGTGAAACGGACGTATTCTTTAGTCCAGCACTTTCACTTCCACTTCGAGGAATATATCCTAAAGAAATACTGGAACACATGCACAATGATGTCTGTCCAAGGATGTTCATTGTAGCAGATTTTGTGATGGGAAAAAGCAGGAGATGACTTCAATGCCCATCAAGATTTAAGTAGTTAAACGAATCCACACCAGTATGGAATAATGGCCAAGACTTACCGTTAAGAGAAAAAGGTGATTTAGAATCTACAGATGAGTATATTATTTGTACTAGATTCCACATTCATAAAAATTCCCTGGCGTGAACAAGAAATTAATAACAGGTGGTACCTATTGGGGTGTGTGAACTTAGTGAATGAGAAACATTGAGATGACTTTTCATTTAGGATTCTTTAATATGGTTTCTGATGTCTGAGCCATGAAAATATATTCATTCAAAAAGTAAAAAAAAAAAAAAAAGAGAGAAACATATAAAACATTTTTAAAAATCCATATAAGTACAATTGCAGATACATAGAGAGGGGTCAAGAAGGAGATGTACCATGTAACAGTTGAAGTTCCCTTTGGGGTGTGGGATTGGGAGGCTGGTTGAAGGCAGACATTCATTTTACTTTAGTTAGATTTTTTACCAAAATAATATATTTATGTGTTTTTTTGTGTGTGATTCTAAACAGATGGGGGAAAGTCAGTAGAGAAGAAAACAAAATAACAATAATGAAATGAAGTGGTAACACATTGTGGCAAGTGACTGCACGCCAAAACTCAAGAACTAAGTCAAGACTTTTGTTCCAAGCTTCTGCAGTGCCCACCTGTTCTTTTACCTGCCCAGCAACCACAAGGCCCGCCCAACCTCCCTGCAGTCCAGACCTGCTATTGTACCTGCCCAGCAACCACACGGCCCTCTCTCAAATCCTGAGATTCCTGAGGGCCCAGTAAAACCCAGAGGTCCAAAAGTTGCCACGTGACCCAAGTCCAGCCAATCAGAACACTGAAATCACCCGCGCCACAGGGATTGGGTCAGGTATGATCATGTGATCTAAACTGAGCCAATGAAAACCCCTCTTGCTTCCTGAGGGTCTGATAAAACCCAGAGTTCCAAGGGTGGTCATGTGACTCAGGCCTGGCCAATGAGAACACTGAATCACCCTGGGCACAGGGATTGGGTCAGGGATGGGCAGATGACCTGATCCATGAAAATCCTTCCCATTTTTTCTGGAAAAATGTACATACACAGAAGAGTAGGAGTCCTAAACTGGTAGGATGTAGGTCTGGGGCACTGGGGGCCAGCTTGCCACCGCAAGGGAAGAGGTTCTCAGACAAAAAAGCCAACACAAAGAAAGGCCAGGCCCAGAGATGGTGACACAGATGCCTGAGGACGTACTTTGATCCAGCCACACAGGAGCTGCACACTCCCTGGATTTTTCAGCTTTGTGAGCCAATAAATTCCCCTTGTAGCCTAAGTCAGTTTGGGTTGGGGTTCTATGAACTGCACCTCAAAGAGTCTCAACAGATACAGTTTACAATCTCTAACCAGTTGTAGCCAGTCGCTGTGGAGTTGATGCTGACTCATGGTGACCCCACGTGTGTCAGAGTAGAGCTGTGCTCCACAGGGTTTTCAGTGGCTGACTTTTTGGCAGTGGATCACCAGGCCCTTCTTCCGAGATGCCTCTGGGTAGACTCCAGCCTCCACCCTTCCAGTTAGCAGCTGAGAATGATAACCATTTGCACCACCCAGGAACTCCTTACAATCTCTAGGGGTCATAAAAATGGGTCAAAATCTAAACTTATAACAAGTTAAAGCCAGGTAAGATGGAGATAAATAAGGCACAGTTACAAGTTGCAGAAATAAAAAAATGTCATCCCAGAACCCAGAAACTCCTTCGCAAAGACTCTTCTGTCTCCAAAATCAGTGTAGTAACGTGTAGAAAGATCAGAATGGCATAGAATTCAGGAAGCTCTTAAGCACGATCTGAAATGTCAAGATTACATGTTCCAGCTCCCCACTGAAAGATGTGATCCCCCCACGGCATCTCCAGTTAGTGAGCATCTCACCTGAGATGGAATAATTCCAGGGGCCAACAGTCTTCTATAAAAATGCCACAGAATTTCAATACCCAATTTAATGTGTATCTTTCCTGCCAAACATGGGCAAAGGATATAGAAAAGAAGTACAAATGGCTATGAAAAAGATGTTCAGCAAAACTTCAAATTCTCATGGAATCCAGACTTTCTGGAGCCATGGAGGCTGGATGAACCCTCGATATAATAATAACAACAAAAAAAGACGCCCAGCAATCCCAGTCCTAGGTAGATACCCGAAAGAAGTGAAAGCAGAACGCAAACAGAATCTGTACCCCAATGTTCACTCCTGTTCATTGCAGTACTTTTCACAATAGCCAAAAGGTGGAAATAACCGAAATGTCTTTCAACAGATGAATGGATAAACAAAATGCAGTACGTGCACACGATGCAAGACTACTCAGCCGTAAAGAGAAATGAAGTCCTGAAGCGTGCCGTAACATGTATGAACTTTGAAAACATCATGCTGGGTGAAATAAGTCAGTGGCAAAAGGACAAAATACTGTGTGATGTCACTTATAAGAAATAATAAGCACAGGTACAGAAACCAAGGATTATCAGTGGTTACCAAGGGTGGGAGGGAGGGAGTGGGATGGAAAGTTTATGCTTGGGAAGCATTAAGGTTATGTTAATGGTGGTAGAATGATTTTGAAAAGGACAGAAAGGATGGTCGCACAACATGACGAATGTGATCAGTATCACTGAATTGTACGGGTAGAAATGACTGAGATGGCGTATGTTTTATTACGTATGTTTTTGCCACGATAAAAAAAAATTCAGTATCCCTCAGCTCTAAGGAAAATGCAAGTTAAAATAACTACAAGACAGTATCTTTCACCTCTTAGATTAGCAGAGACGCAAAAGCTTGGTAACACCTAGATGGTGAACATACAGGCAGATGGGCACTGTGACTGGGCAGATGTGTCCACTGCCTTTTCAGGAAATACTTGGCAATATTTATCAAATATTTTAATGCATATACTTTTGGCCCAGACATTTTACTTTGAGGACGATTTTCTACAGAAACATTTGCCCATGGGCCCAGATATATCTGGACAGAGACGTCTGTTGCGGCATTAAGTTATACTAGCAGAAGCCTGGAGGCAGCCCACAGGCCTCTCAATAGAAGGCTGGTTAATAAAAGACTGTCAAGTCACACCACGCAACAGTTTCAAAGAACAGAGTACATTCACGTATGCCGACAAGGAAGGATGTCCAGGCTGCTTTGTCCAAAGGCAAGTTTCAGCGGGGTATGTCTGTCACCTGTATGGGTGTGTGCCCATGGAATGCTTCTAGAAGAGCAGAGAAGGAACTGCTAAGAGAGGCTCCGCCTCTGGAGAGCGGGGCCCTGTGTGTGAAGGGGGAGGAAGACTTTGCTTTTCACGTTACCCAGCTCTTCACATTATACAGTTCTGTTTGAAGCCCTTGCCACATGGTAAGAATAATCCCAGTGTAAGACCACATCCTGAGAGTTTGCTGCGTGCCAGGCACTGCTCTAAGCACCTGACAAAGGTTAATGCATTTAGGGCTCACGGCAACACACGAGGTCAGTGAAGAAGACAGGGGTGTCTGTTTCGTGCACGCTGCATCCCAGTGCCTGGTACGAAGCAGGTGCTCCATGAATGCACACTGAACTTGGCCAGTGAATTTGTCACTGTGCTATCTTACTTCTCCTGGCTGGGCACTACTAAACACAAAATTAAAAAAAAAAAATTTAAACTAGCTTTAAATATTAAACCAGAGGAGCCATGAAGTCCTGATACAGGCTCCAACACAGATGGCCCTTGAAGACATGGTGTTAAATGAAAGAAGCCAGACACAAAGGACCCCATACTATATGATTCCATTTATAGGAAATGTCTACGTTGGGCAAATCCACAGAGACAGAAAGTAGGTTAGTGGTTGCCTAGGGCTGGAGGAGGGGAGGAAATGGGGAATGGCTGCTATTGGGTTTGAGGTTCTTTCTGGGGTGATGGAAATGTGCTGGAATCAGATAGTAGTGATGGTCATTCACTCCTGTGAATATATTAAAAACCATTACATTTTAAAATGGTGAATTTTATGTTATGGGAATTAGATCTCAATTTTTAAAAAAGACATCAAAGATTAAAAAAAAAAAAAAAAGGAACCCACTTCCAAAACAACGTCAGGCACTGGCCACATGCCCCACCTCAGGCAGTGGCAGAGCCAGCCCCGGCCCCAGGTTGACCTGATTCCTGCTCTGAGCCGCTTTGTTGTTCAATGCCTTCCCATTTCCTAGCTGGTGAAACCGAGGCTCAGAGAGGAGCAGTCACTGGCCTAGAGTGAAAACTGCCAGAATCAGGATTTGAGCCCAGGACCACATGACCACAAAACCCAAGCTCTCAGTCACTCTGCCCCTCTACAACTGGGGACACTGAGGCTCAGAAAGGTGGGCTCACTTGTCCTGGGCCACACAGCAGTGGTGTGGGATTCAAGCTGCAGACTCTGCAGCTCCTGAATCTGGACTCTTTCCCAGGCCATGCTGAGCTGGAAAAAGAAAGGCTGCACAGAGAAGGAAAAGGGAAGGAGGGGGCTTTTTCCTTGTCCAGGGAAAGATCCTTGCTCGGGTGGGGTGGGTGGTGAGCAGCCCCCAGAGACTCAGTCTCCAGCATTTTTTCTCTGGCTGGTCCCCCTCAGATGGTAGGAGACCAGCTCCCCCTACACACACACACACACACACACACACACACACACACACACACTCCCAGCTAGCGAGACCCTGAGGGCAGAGGAAAGTGGTGGTGGGGGTGTCTTGGGGTGCCACCATCTGGCTCCTCCACCAGGAAGGCAGTTGAATGGGAGACCCTGGGAGGGGACTCTGGGTGACGTGACCTGGGCATGGGTGGTGGGAGCCTGCTGCAGCAGCCGGGTGGGGATCAAGAGGGAGGACACGAGGGGGACGCTAGGGGAATCCCAAAAGCAAGGGAAGATCAAAAGATGGAGAACACAAATTTAAAAAAGACAGCAGAGATGGAGAACACAAATTAAAAGAAGACAGAGAGAGTGAGAGAAAAGGACAGAGAGAAGTGAAGAGAAAGAGATATACGCAGATGGAGACAGAAGAACGAAGACAGAAAGAAAGGTCCAGAGAGGCAGAGATGGGGGAGAGAGACTAACAGACGCTCAGAGAAGCAGAGAGGCAGGAAGGGAAGGGAAGAAGGGCTGAGAGGCAGAGGGATCTCACATACATCCACACACCCAGACACAGAGCCAGCACCCCTCCCAGCCCCCGCCTCCTGCACACACACACCCAGGGTCTGGGCTCTCAGGCGGCCCCCCTTCCCCAGTGGCAGCTCCCAAGACCCAGCTGGGTGCCATCTGGGAGCCTGGCCCACTCCCTGCCTCGGGCTCCCTCTGCTGGGGAGAGGGCCCAGGAGTCTGTGTGTGTCTGTCTGTCTGTCTGCTCCTTCTGCTGGCCCAGGAGTCGTGTGTGTGTGTCTGTGTGTGTGTGTGTCTGTGTGTGTATCTGTGTCTGTGTCTGTGTCTGATGCCCATTGCTCTGTGGCCCCAGGCCAGTCCCTTGTCCCCTCTGGGCCTCAGCCTCTCCTTGAACAATGGAGAGAACAGTCTGTGCCTTCCTTTGGAAAGGGAGTCGGGAGAGTGCGTGGGCCTCCTGGCCAGAACAGGAGCCCCGAAGTCCTCCTTCTGAGACCTAAATGGTCAATATAGAGATACAAGGGTGCCGAGTTCACCAAAGAGCAGCTGGTGGATTTGAACTGCTAACCTTTTTGGTTAGCAGCCGCAGCACTTAACACTACACCACCAGGGCTCCACTGAGTTCACCAGTCACCCAAGAAAACACAGGTGCAAAAACCACAGTGGGACCCCACTTTCCATCCATCAGGCTGGGAAAAATCTAAAAAGTCTGACAATACTAAGTTTTGGCGACGATGGGAGGAAACAGGTACTCTCATTCCCTGCTGGGGAGACAGCATTAATTGGTATAAAAATTCGGGCAAGCAATTTGGTAAGATTACATGAACTGAAGCTAGTTCTGACTTTTAACACTACATTAGTGCTTCATGTAAACACTAGTAAACAGTTGCCGTCAAGTCAATCCCGATTCATGGGGACCCCCTGTGTGGCAAAGGAGAATTACACTTCGCAGGATTTTCAGTGGCTGACTTTTCGGGAGTAGATCACTAGACCTCTGTTCCGAGGCACCTCTGGGTAGTCTTGAACCACCAACCCTTCCATTAGCAGTGAGCAACTTAACTGTTTGTACCAACTAGGGACTCCATTGTTTCATATGCTTGTTGCCATCAAGTCGATTCCAACTCATAGCGACCCTAAAGGACGGAGGAGAACTGGCCCCTAGGGTTTCCAAGGCTGTGATCTTTAAGGAAGAAGGCTGCCACACCTTTCTCCCAAAGAGCAGCTGGTGGGTTCGAACTGCCAACCTTCTGGTTAACAGCCGAGCACTTTAACCACAGTGCCACCAGGGCTCCTTGGTGTTTCATATGTTCTTGTTAGGTATCATCAACTCACTTCCTACTCACGGTGACCCCCCCATGTTCAACAGAACGAAACACTGCCCCATCCTGCGCCAACCTCACAATCATTGCTATGTTTGAGCCCATTACTGCAGCCACTATGTCAGTCTGGAGCTCTGGTGGCACGGTGGTTAAGAACTCGGCTGCTAACCAAAAGGTCGGCAGTTTGAATCCACCAGCCACCCCCTGGAAACACCACAGGGCAGTTCTACTCTGTCCTGTACGGTCACTATGAGTCAGAATTGACTTGACGGCAATGGATTTGACTTTTTGGTTTTTATGTCAATCTGCGCCATTGAGGGTCTTCCTCAGTGACCCTCTACTTGACCAAGCATGGTGTTTCATATACCATTCCCCAAAATAAAATTTTTGAAAAGCAGCAAGGACAAGGGGGCAACAACCCACAGGTGATATGAACAGAAGCAAATGAACTCTGTATTACATGAATTAATGACCAGCGGGAGGTAACTATAAGTAACCCAAATAACTTTTGAAACAATATACTCTCAGTGACAACATACCATTGATTAAAAAAAACAACAACCTGTAAACAAATACTGAACCCTAGTTAGTAGACTTTTTTTCATGGTAATTCTTTTATGTGTCAGCAATTCTAAAATTACTTTATGCATTATGTCCTTTAATCTTCACAACGTCCATACGAGGTCAATATAATTATTGACCCATTTTACTGAGTAGGAAACTGAGGTACAGAGCTAAGAAACTTCTCAAGGTCACCTAGCTGGTTAAGTCACAAAGCCAGGGCTTGACCCCAGGCAGCCTGGCTCCAGCATCTACGTCCTTGGCCACAATGCCTCCGCATTGCTGCTGTCAAGGAGTGTTTTAGCATTAGAAGGCTAGCCTTAGGACCTTGCTCACATCACAGAGGAGATGCCAGAGGCTCAGAGCCAGAGGCGAAGCTCAGCATCAGACAGCTGATAAGCCGCGAGCTATGATTCAAACTCAGGCTTGCTGAGTGCTGAGTCCAGACCTCTATCCACCACAACAGACTGAGGAGAATTCACATTCCCGGTAAAGCAGTAATCCTAGTAAAAACTGCTGCTGTGCATTTGGGTCTTCCATTTGCCTCTCCTGATCCACCCTCTAAGCTTCTCCACTGGCTCTATGCCTGGGGTGGGGGGCTGTGCTGTATGGAAGGAGTTGCTGGGCTCCCCTGCCATCTGGCTTCTAGGTGGGTGGGGCTCAAGACTAGATACCTACTTGGTGCAGCCTGGTGCAAAATGGGGTGCCTGGGTGGTACAAACGGTAAATACATTTGGCTACTAACCGACGGGTTGGAAGTCTGCATCCGCCCAGAGGCACCTTGTCCACCCAGAGGTACCCTGGAAGAAAGGCCTGCTGATGTACTTCCAAAAAATCAGCCATTGAACTCTGATATATGTGGGATCGCCATGAGCTGGAGTCACCTGAAGGCAGCTGGTGCAAAATGAAAATGTGGGGTTTGGGCCCTTGTCAAAATGTTAAGAATTTCATCATAGATCGAACCCACCAGCCACTCTGTGGGAGAAAAGACCTGGTGATCTACTCCCATAAAGATTCCAGCCTAGGAAACCCTGTGGGGCAGTTTACTCTGTCCTGTAGGGTCGCCATGAGTTGGAGCTGACTCAGCACACACAACAACAAGGTCTGACACCAAAGCCCAGATTCTGCTCTTTGCATTATACCACACTGCCTAAGATACAAACGAAAAACAAATACAAAATTGGCAATAAAAATACATTAAAATTTTTTCTGCTCTGACAGGGATTACAATAGAGGGTCCCGGACAGAACAGGAGAAAAATGTAGAATAAAATTCAAGCCCACAAAACAAATATCAGACTGACTGGTCTGACAGAGACTGGAGAAACCCCGAGAGTATGGTCCCCGGACACCCTTTTAATTCAGTACTGAAGTCACTCCTGAGGTTCACCCTTCAGCCAAAGATTAGACAGGCCTGTAAAACACACGTAGCTCCAGGACGTAAATGGGCACGCCAGCCCAGGGGCGAGGATGAGAAGGCAGAAGGGGACAGGAAAGCTGGACGAATGGAAACGGGGGACCCAAGGTTGAGAAGGGGAGAGTGCAGACACCTCACGGTGTTGGCAACCAATGTCACAAAATAGTATGTGTATTACTTGTTTAATGAGAAACGAATTTGCTCTGTAAACTTTCACCTACGGCACAATAAAAATTTTTTTTCTTCACTGAAATGTACACTTAAAAATGGTTAAAATGCCAATTTTTTGGTTGTATATATTTTACAATAAAACGTTTTAAAGAAGAATAAGATTTTCAAGATGGCAACAGCAGAGCAATCAGCCAAGCACAGGGCCCTTCTAGGCGCTGGGTTCTGTGCAATGCATGTTGCAACCCTGAAGGCAGCTCTGCTTGGACTAAGAGGAGCCCAGCAGGAGGCTGGGCAGAGGGAGCGAGGCCAGGCGTATTATTTCCCCAGCTCCTCTGGGCCCGGGAACCTTGGGCTGGCTGCCACTCTGGACAGGGGATACAACTGCCGTCCGGTGATATATGCTATATATATACACACAGCGTATATCAGAGTTCTGATCACTTCTCCGTCCTCTGCCTCCCCAAGTTGGGGAAGGTGAAGGTTCCCTGCTGTAAGTAGCCTCTGGGGCTGCACTATCCCTTGTGGCTTCCTCATACCCTACCCACACTTTTGTCCAGAGACTACTAAAACCAAAAAAACCCAAACCTGTTGCCTTCAAGTCGATTCCAACTCATAGCAACCCTGTAGGATTAAGCAGAGCTGCCCCATAGGGCTTCCAAGGAGCAGCTGGTGGATTTGAACTGCCAAACTTTTGACGAGCAACCGCTCTCTTAACCACTGGGCCACCACAGCTTCTAAGTCCCTCCTTAAATGTCCTTCAGAGAGGGCAGTGGTGGATCAGGGGTAGAATTCTCGTCTTCCACATGGGAGACCAGGGTTCGATTCCTGGCCGATGCGTCTCATGCACAGCCACCGCCTGTCTAGCAGTGGAGGCTTGTGTGTTGCTCTGATGTGGAATGGGTTTCAGCAGAACTTCCAGACTAAGACAGGCTAGGAAGAAAGGCCTGGCAATCAACTTCTGAAAATCAGCCAGTGAAAACCCTATGGATCTGGACTCCAGGCTGCCTGGAGCCCTGAAGGCTGGGTGAACCACTGAAACTATTACCCTGAGAGAATCTTTAACAGAAAACCAAAAATGACTCCTGAAGTCTTCTTAAAAGCAAATAGCTTTGCTTAACTAGTAAAAAATGTCTGCCTTGAGCATTATGCTCTTTGAAGAACTATTTACATGGGATCAAAGTGACAAAAACAACTGGAAAGGTGAGACAGGAACCTTAAGGGGGAGTAAACTTATGTTAACAGGGGAGGAACAAGTCAGAAAAGAAGGGTGGGAATGGCTGCACGACCTGAAGGACGTCATCAGTGTCACTAAACTGTATACGTAGAAACAGCGGAACTGGTGTCTGTTTTGCAGTGTATATTCTCCAAAACAACAACAACAAAATAAATAACAAAATTAAAAAAAAGAAAACTCTATGGATCACAATGGTCCCACCTACAACTAACCATGGAACGGAGCAGGACGGGGCAGCATTTGGTTCCACTGTGCATGAGGTTGCCAGGAGTCGGGGCCAACTCAGTGGCAGCTAACAGCAGCAGCAACCCCTCAGCCGGGATGCCCTCTGCTCCTGGTGGGACCCTGACAATCCCAGCTCCCCATTTCCTGAGAGCTCACCCCATCCCAGGTGCTGTGCTAAGTGGGTCCTTTCCTTGAACAACCTCATCTGGTCCCAAGAGGACAGCACTGTTATATTCTTACTTAAGATGGGAGGACAGAGGCTCAGAGCCGGAACGAACATGGGTGCTGGCTGGGATTTGAACCGAAGTCTGTCTGCCTTCTATGCTCAAGCTCTCCCTATTTAACCCTTGCCTGCTCTTTCTTCTGGCCAATTATCTGGGCCCCGGCTGCTCTTATCTCTACTGCTATTCTGGAAGAGCCCTTAGAGCAAGCTTGGAGCCGAGTCATTCCTATATGTCCACTGTCTGCCCAGTCAATGGGGTCCAGACCTCGAGCAGGGATCGATTTCTCAGAAACCAGTCTCCATTGTGGTCTGAGAGTATCAAGGGTGGAGGATGGATGGAAACCAAAAAGTACTGAGCAGTCTCTGGGCTCAACCACTGTGTGGCTGTGTGGCCCTGGGCCAGCCACTGGTTTTCTCTGGGCTGTTTTCCTCATGGGCACAGTGAAGATAATGACAATACCCGCCTCCCCAAGCAGGGCTACTGGGAAGGAGGAAGGAGTTAACAGTGCCCGGCACATGACATATACCAGCAGTTCTCAAAGTGTGGTCCGGGGACCCATGGGATCACCCGAGATCTTCAGAGGCTCTGCAAGGTCACAACTGTTTTTTTACAAAAATATTTTTAAGATGTTATCTGCCTTTCTCCCTCTGACCCTTTTCTGAGCATACAGTGGAGTTTCCCAGGGATCATATGACCTGTGCTCCCGGAATCCAGCTTTCTTCTCTGAAGCCAGATGTAATGGATTGAATTGTGTCCCCTCAAATCTGTGTCACCTTGGCTAGACCATGAGTCCCAGGATTGTGTGATTGCCCACCATTTTGTCATCTGATGTGATTTTCCTATGTGTTGTAAATCCTACCCCAATGATGTTAACGAGGCAGGATTAGAGACAGTTATGTTAATGAGGTAGGACTCAATCTACAAGATTAAGTTGTGTTTCAAGCCAATCTCTTTTGAGATATAAAACAGGGAAGCGAGCAGAGAGACATGGGGACCTCATACCACCAAGAAACAAGAGCCAGGAGAATAGTGCATCCTTTGGACCCTGAGTCCCTGAGCTGAGAAGCTCCTAGACCAGGGGAAGGTTGATGACAAGGACCTTTCCCAGAGCAGACAGACAGAGAAAGCCTTCCCCTGGAGCTGGCACCCTTGAATTCAGACTTCTAGACTGTGAGAGAATAAACTCCTGTTTGTTAAAGTCATCCACTTGTGGTATTTCTGTAATAGCAGCACTAGATGACTAAGACACTGGATGTTAAAGAGAGTTGCAAAATTGAAGAACAAGGCGTCTTCTTGCTAGTTTTGTTGTTGTTATTTTTGGAACATATAATTATTCTTCATAAAAATTTGTTATCTGTGTCAATATGCAATAAGTTCATTATTTTTTAATGAATCAATAATTTAAAGATTTCTCAGTTTTCATTTTTAATACAGTAAACATTGACGGATATCCTCCACAGAAACGAAAGCTCTTTGGGGAGCTCATTTTCATGAATGTGAAGGAGTAATAACGGAGCCCTGGTGGCACAGTGGCAAAGAGCTACAGCTGCTAACCAAAAGGTCAGCAGTTCAAATCCACAAGCCGCTCCTTGGAAACTCTATGGAGCAGTTCTACTCTGTCCTATAGGGTCTCTATGAGACGGAATTGACAGCAACAGGTTTGTTTATTTGGACTAATACGCAACATCATAATAAACGAAAAGACTGAAGTTGTCAAGGATTTCATTTTACTTGGGTCCACAATCAATGCCCATGAAGCAACAATCAAGAAATCAAACAACGTATTGTATCAGGCAAATCTGCTGCAAAAGTCTCTTTAAAGTGTTAAAAAAGCAAAGATATCACCTTGAGGATTAAGGTACGCCACAAACCATGGTATTTTCAATCACCTCATGCACATACAAAAGCTGGACAATGAATAAGGAAGACTGAAGAAGAGCTGATGCCTTTGAATTACGGTGTTGGTGAAAAATACTGAATATACCACGGACTGCCACGAGAATGAACACATCTGTCTTGGAAGAAGTACAACCAGAATGCTCCCTAGAAGGGAGGATGGCAAGACTTCGTCTCACATACTTTGGACTTGTTATCAGGAGGGACCAGTCCCTAGAGAAGGACATCATGCTTGGTAAAGTAGAGGGTCAGCAAAAAAGAGGAAGACCCACAACAAGATGGATTGACACAGTGGCTGCAACGATGGGCTCAAGCATAAAAACGACTGTGAGGATGGCGCAGGACCGGGCAGTGTGTCATTCTGTTGCACACAGGGTCGCTATGAATTGGAACCGCCGCGATGGCACCTAGCAACAACAACAAAAGGGTCCTGGAGAACAAAATCTTTGAAAGCCACTGGTGCACATAAAGTAATGTCACCACTGGTCATCCTATTCTTAACTATTTCTCTCTTTGCTTATTTGCCTCTGAGTCCCATAAGGACAGTGATTTTTTTTTTTGTTAGTATTGCCCATCACTGTATCCCAGCACTAGAACAGCGCCTCACACACAGTAGGTGCTCAATAAATACTGGATGCACAGATGAGTGAATATATACTAATTAGCATTGTGATGACTTATTATTAGTGACACTTTGTTCCCAGCCACTGTGCAAGCACTTGATAAGCAAAATCATACAGGAGGTGCATCAAAAAGGAATAACGAAGAGTTGAGGGACCTGGGTTTGAATTCAGGCTCTGCCACTTAATACCCTGGGCAAAGTAAGTTCCCTCCTGGAGCCTCTGGTGGTGCAGTGTTTAAGAGCTCAGGCTGCTGATCAAAAGGTTGACAGTTCAAATCCACTAGCTGCTCCTTGGAAACCCGATGGGGCAGTTCTACTCTGTCCTATAGGGTTATGAGTCGGAACCGACTTGATGGCAATAGGCTTGGCTTTGGTTTTTGAAAAGGGGGCTCACCACAGTCAGGCATTATTCCTGACATGTAAAGGGAGGAGCTGTCACATCCTGGGAGATAAGGAGCAACTCCTATGCTCATACCTCCAGTCACCCCACATTAACAGCATGTAACAGGCAGGGAGCAGATGCCGAGCTAGGAGCAGAGATAGAGAAGACCCTGTTCTCTAAGAGTCCCCTGTTTCACAAGGGAGACCCTGGTTTGCTGTGTGTCCTTGGGCCAGGTGCTGCACCTACTTTGCCTCAGTTTCCCCATTAGTAAAATGGAGAATCATAACAGTACCAATCTCCCAGGGTTGCTTGGAGGAGTCAGTGAGCACTCAGCATGAGACTGGCAGAGGAAATGCTCAATGAATGTCATTATTATTATTCTATGCAAAGCCATTCCCCTATCTCTGGACCTTGGTTTTTCCATCTGGGAACTAGGGGTCAGAGACAAGTGTGCTGGTTCTAATTTCTTCCTCTTCCCTTTGTACCCCTTGCTCTAGGGCTTTTGGCTGCTTTTAACAGTTACTAATAGCTGGATTGCCTCAGTCTTCCCTTTCTGCTCTTTCAACCCTTCTAACACATTTGAAGTAAATTCCTGTATTAAATCCTCCCTGTCTGAAATACCTTGAGTGGGGTCCGACCTTGATTGACTGTGGCCCTACTATGCCACGGAGAGCCCCCAGCCGGGCCAGCCAGGCCATACCTGCAACTTCTTGAGCTGGCTGTTGACGGTGGCCAGGTCCCCACCTGGGTCCACATCTTGCAGCTGGCTTTCCATGTGAAGGAGCTTCTTGTCCAGCTCAGCGAAGCTCTGCACCAGCTGATCAGCCTTGCTGGCCTCAAAGAGTTGCCGAGCCTTGGCCTGGGTGGTGCTTTCCAGCTCCGCCCAGCACTGCCGGATCTCACCCAGCTTCTTCCGCACTGAGGCTGCCAGCTCGGGCTTCTCTTGGATCAGTTGCTGGCCCTCCTATCCCACGTGAGTGGGTGGCAGGAGATGAGGGGGAGGAGTGAGTGGTGGGGAGGGACAGAGGAAGATGAAGGGCAACATTACACAGGGAGAGACATCAGGAGAGAGACAGAGGCAAGGAGTCGGAGACACAGAGACAGAGATAGGAAGGGTGGATGTAGAGATAGTCCAAGAGATGGAAGGAATGAAGACATGGGAAGAGAGACAAAGAAGAAGAAACAGACAGGTATGGAGGGTGAGACAGCCAGAAACAGAGAGACAAAAGCATGGGGAGACGGAGATATTGGGAGAGAAACACAGAGATATAGAAACATAGGAAAGAGACAGGGAGAGACAGTCACAGAGCGATGGACACACAGACACACAGAGATATTCAGAAATATGGGGAGAAGTCCATAAGAGAGACAACGGGGCAGTAATAGAGAAAGACAAGGAGAGACAGAGAGGATGAACATTCATTAAACTCAGGTTCAAGAAGGGTAGCTTTGCCATGTGCCACCATTTAAGGGCTTGAGGCTGGCCTGGATGGCTCCACTTGATTCAGGAGGGAGGTATGCAGAGATGCAAGTCTAGGGGTTCAGTCAAAGTACAGGCAGTTACGAGGGTTCACAGAAAAATCTGCCAAGACACAAGTCTAGCTTGCTAGCCCAGAGCCATATATATCACATTATATATTAATAACAACAATACCACAGTAATTACAGATCATGGGTACCTGGCTTTGTGTGAAGCACTTTATATGCACAATAGCCCAAGGAAGTAGCTATGTTTATTATTTCCTTCATTATATAGAAAGACAAACTGAGGCTCGAAGAGATTAAGGTATAGTCACCATTGGATAATATAGGGCGGTGGGAATCCAAAGTTCCCTTTAACCCTGGCCTTCCAAGAGCCACCCCTGCTTGTCTCCATGACCTTCCATCTTAGATGTTCCAAGTGATGTGGAAAGAAGTCTGGTGGGAAAGGATATAAGTAGGGGTGAAAATATTTAACAAACAGGTGGGTATCTGGGCACCATTCAGAAGAGATGCTGGCCATTTTACAGATGGGCAAACTGAGGCTCAAAGAGGTTACATGAATATCTCAAGGCCATACAACTAAGAGCAGACACAGAGATGATGTGACCCAATTCAGGGGTGTGAGACCAGCCGAATGCCATTGCGGGGGTAGGCACTGAGGTATGGGTTCCCTGGGGGCCTTCGGCACCTGGCACAGGCAGAAGGGCCTTCTGTATCCTCACCCTCTCAATCTTCTCCAGCCACTCTTTATTCTGAGCCAGCTCAGCCATGAACGCCTGGTGCCGGAGCCATCTCTTATGCAGCTTATGGCTGTCTTCCCTCGTGCCATCCCGTGCCATCAGCATCTTCTCATGGATCCAGCCATCCAGCTGTGCAGGATGGGGAGAGGCTCAGTCAGTCCCCCCAACCTGGCACTGCTCCCTGTCCCCCCATCTCCTCCACAAGGTCCCAGTTTCAGGGACTGGGCTACTAGTGTTGTGGGGGAGGAAGAAGGGATCAAAAAGCCTTCACAAGTGAGGCCTTTATTGGGATGAGGGGCCAGCACAAGCTCTTTCCTGGGAGGTGGAGGATGGAGCCAGGGGTCCCCAGAATGCCCAGTTCCTTGGCTCCCCTGTCCTGAGGGCAGCCCTCCTCTGCTCCCCACAAGCCCCCAAGGCAGAGCTTCTGGGCCAGTCAGCCTTTTCCCAGCTAGAGACAAATCAACCCCCCAAAACAAGCCCTCCAACCTAATTCAGTAATTCCTAATTCAGCCCCAGGCCCTACACCAATAGCAACACTTAGACTCTCCAATTCCAATCTCGTCTTAACCATCCTCAGTAATGACAAATTCAAGATTCCCCAACCCCATTTGCCTCAAAGGAAGCCACCATATCTAGCTCTGGCCTCCCAAAATAGACAGATCAACCCCCTAAACAATCTCCCAACTAGTGCCAAATCTAGCTCCCTCCAAACCAGCCCCCCAATCTGAAGTAGACTCATTCCTCACAACCGAAATCCGTCCCCTCAGTGTGATCCCACATGGTTCCCCAAACCTAGCCCTGGATCTCCAAAACCAGTTTCCCAAGCCATAACCAGTCCTAGCCCCCAACCAAAGCCAATCCCCAAAATATGGGCAACAAGGCTGCCTTCTGGCTCACTAGATTAGTCTATCCCAAATGTAGCTCCAGACTCCCCAACGTGGACCTCCTAAGTTGTCCCCCCCAAAACTAAAGCCACTTCTACCCACCAACAAAACCAGTCTCCCAAATGTAAGCACCAAGAGTGGGCCCCTCTCATTACCCTGGACAAGGTAATGCTTTCTGAGCCCCCACAAAAATGAGACTTGTCTCCCCCCAAACCAACCAGAACCTCCTCATTTACGACCAAACTGACATCTGGGATAGTTTACTCCTCCCCTTACTCCCCTCCCCCCTCTGGTCACAAGATCCTCCTCCTCCTGCCTCTTGCAAAAAAAAAAAAAAAATCAACTCCAGCTCGGCGGTCCCGGAGGCAAATGCAGTCATAAAAAAAAAAAAAATAGCCAAGGACAAATCCCTAGCCGGCCAAACTCCGCCCCGCGTCCCCTAAGCGTGAGCTCCCCAGAGGTCCGGGGCAGTTTCAGACCCCACCTCTCTCTCTCTCAAACACACACACACACACACACGCGCACGCCCGCGCGCACACGATCCAAGGCAAATGCTGAACCCCCCAACTCAAGTCATAGAGTATCCCACACGCACGGAAGACTCCGCCAATGGCAACCACAGCCCCCCAGTGAAGGCAAAATCTCCTAAAGAAGATGGTACCATATCCTCAAGGTAAAATCCCCCCCAAAGGTGACTGCCCTCCGTCACTGAGGGCAAAGCTGGAGTGCCCAACAACCGAAAAAGATCCCCCAAAAGTCAGAGCCCCCCAAACCCAGAGCAAATCCAGGGCCTTCATCACCCAAGGCAGAGCCCCCCAAAAAAGTGATTCATTCCCGTTATCCAAAGGTAATACAGATTCCTCAAGAACCAAAGAAGAACCCCAAAAGGTTGAGAGTTCCCCCAACCCCACGGAAAATTCCAGTCCCTCATCACCCAAAGAAGAGCCCCCTGGAGAGGTTGAGACCACCTGGAGCCCAAAGCAAATCCAGACTCCCCAGGAGTAGCCTTAGAAGTTCCCTGCCCTCCACTTCCCTCCCCTGGGGCCCGGCACCAGCACCGCGGACAGCTCCCGGAGTCCCTGCCCCTCCCCAGGGCGGGGGTCGCGGCGCCTGCCTGGCCCGCCCCCGCGCCGCCCGAGCCCCTCCCTCCCGCGGCCCCAGCGGGTGAGCACGCGCCCGAGCCCCCTCCCCCTCCCGCCTCGGCGGGGGCGCGCGTCAGCCCCCTCCCCTGTGCGCCCCCGAGACCTGAAGCGGCAGCGGCGGCGTTGGCGGGGCGTCCCTGCAGCCGGCGGGCGGGCGCTCGCCCCTCCACTGCGACGGCGGCGGTGGCGGCGGCGGCGGCGGCAGAGGCTCCCGCGGACGCGCGCCCCCTCCCCCGCGCCGCGGCAGCGCGCCCGCCTGCGCGCGCCCCCCGCCTGCCTCCATGCCCGCCTCTTTGCGGGGCCCCAGTTGGAGGTGGGGAGGAATCGCCACCCTCCCTGAAGCAGAGAGGGGGCGCTTCTACGCCATCTTAGATGATTGCCCCTTAGTTCGGAACTCCAGAACAATCCCACGGGGGAGGGGGTCCCTGGGTTCTAGGCTTCCTCAGCTATTTGAGGATGAGAAGTGTGTATGTGTGTGGGGGGGGGTGGGCTTCAGTCCATCTCTAATGGCTGAGATCCACGGCCACCTCCGCTACGCAGACGATGCAGAGATGAAGTATATGGGAGGGGCGCCCTAGATCATCTAAGACCTCAGTCCAGAACAATCTCCCATGGTCTACCTCATTTATGTGGGATTGGGGCATGGGGGAACCTCCGTCCATTTCCTGTAGGAGGAAAATAATCTCCCGTGGCAGTTCACCATGGAAAGGGCCAAACCATCTTTAACGGGGGGGGGGGGGGGACAGGAGCCTGGTTCTTGAACCATCTTTCGTTGGGGGAGGCAGGTACTAGATCATCACGGGAGGGAGGAGGAGGTGACTGGAGGAGCTTGAGGCCAGGACCAACTCTGGGGATTAGAAAAATGTTTACTGGATATGTCTAATGGGGCGATCTCTTATGTGGCCGAAGTGCAAAACAGTTTCTGATGGAATGCAGAGGAAGAAGGGGGAAGAAGCCTGTCTCCTGAGCTGTCTGTAATGGTGAAGAACGGCTGAACCATCTCGGATTTGTATGACCATCTAGATTCCTAGACATCTTTAAAGGGGCAAAGGCTCAGTTCAGGACTATCTCTGACAGAAGGAGCTCTCTGGGCAGCTGGTCCGTCCCCGCCTTGCTCCGTCCCTCCCTCCCCAGGCAGGGACCATCTCACAAATATCCACAGAGAAAGGTGAGATCAGCGCGTCCCCGCGGGACCCGTAGGCGCGGACGCGCGCCGTTGCCAGGGGCTCCAGAGGCCCCGCCCTCCTTCCCCGGCGCTCGCGTGGGCGGGGAGGGACCTGTAGAGCATGCGCACTGAGACAAGGCTTCGCGCGCCTCCTGGCGGTGCAAAGTAAACATCGCTCCGCGACCCACTTAGACGGGGCGTCCCCGCCCCCACCGCGCGTCTGACTGGGCGTTCTTCCCTCCCTAGGATAGGGAGTGTCACTGCCCGCAGCACAGCCGAGGTCCTACCTCGTGGCAGACCCGGAGGAAGTGCTGCAGCTCAAGTTGGTCGTGTAGCTTCTGCATCCATTGCTGAGCCCGTAGTTGGTTTTCTTGGCTCCTGGGGGTAGGGAAAGAGGGGCTAGGCAGAGGCCCGCGGCAGGGGGCGCTGGCAGTAGGGCACTGGGGTCATCGGGCTGGGCAGGGGTAGGCGAGCCTGGGACATGTGTAAGAGAGAGGAGGGGTAGAGATCAAGGTGGGGGTGGGGGAGAGAGGCAGTCTGGGAGGGGCAGAGCCAGGGACAGGGCTGGAGTGGGGACCGGGAGAGAATCAGAGACAGAGGCATGGGTCAGGGAGAGACCTGGAGAGAGAAACACACATCTGGAGAGAAAGAGATACAGAGAGTTAGAGAGACACAGGCCTAGAGAGAGAGATAAACAGATCTACAGACAGAGACGTGCACAGACAGACACACTCAGGTCCAGAGATAAGGAGATAAACAGAAACATCGAGAGGGACTGAATGACAGAGACCCAAAGAGAGACAAAGAGGCAGAGACCCAGGGAGAAAGAACAGGGAGAGAGGGAGAGAAATGGAGCCGGGATAACAACAGAGGGACTGACTGACAGCAGCAAAGGCGATGGCAGTGGGGGGTAGGGGGGAGGCAGAGGAAGAGAAACTGCAGGGACAGACCCCCGGGGAGGGGGGACAGACAGAGAAGCGGGCAAGACACAGCCTGACAGACAGACGGGGTAGGGGGCGTACCACAGGAAGGAAGAGACCAGGGTGTGGGGAGAGATGAGACTGGAGCCTCAGCAAGGGTGGGGTAGGTGCTTGGGTGTGCAGGCAGGAGTCCTGCAGGCAGGAGTCGGGCCCTCAGCTAGAATGAACTGGCCAGGCTGGACCCAGGCCCTACCCCCACAGCAAGCTGGGATCAAAGCCCCAGGCACCCTGTTCACAGTGTAGGCAAAGTACCCAAGAGGCCTAGTGGAGGGGGCTGGGGGCATCCCACTTCAGCCCACATGTGCACCTGTACTGTTCCTACCCCCGGGAGACAGAGAAGAGAGAGATAAAGAGACTATCCTCCAAGGTCCCCCAGCTCCCTAAGAGTCCTTCTAAGACTGTCCAGGTCTAGCATCCCCCTGCCCCTACCTTTCCAAACTTCTCCTTCCCCCACTCACTCTGACTCCCACACTGGCCTTCTCTTGAACTCACCACTCCTACCTCAGGGCCTTGGCACCTGCTGTTCTTTCTGCCTCAAATGCTCTTCCCCCTGGAGAGCTACTCACAGGCCACCTCCTCTAACCTTCAGATCTCTATTTACATGTCATCTTCTCAGGGAAGCCCCCCCCCACCACTCCCACCACTTCTTGGCTTTCTTTGCTTCCTTAATTTCCTCCTAAGGGCTTATCACTATCTAAAAAACCCCCATTGTCATCGAGTGGATTTCAACTCCTAGCACCTCTATGGGACAGAGTAGAACTGCCCCACAGGGTTTCCAAGGAGCAGCTGGTGGATTCAAACTGCCAACCTTTTGGTTAGTAGCCGTAGCACTTAATCACTGCACCGCCAGGGCTCCTATCACTATCTAACACACTACATATTTTACTTATTTATCTTGCCTGTCTCTCCCATTAGGATGTCATTCCATGAAGGTAGTAATTTTTGTTTTGTTCACAGCTGTATCCCCAGTGGCTAGAAAAAGGGCCTGGCCCATAGTAGATGCGCAATACATATTTGTTACCTGAACGAGCGAGTGAGCAAGTCAAGGAATGCAAGAGAGACATAGAGGCCAAGAGGAAGAGAAATGAAGAAACAAAAGTATCTGAGAAAGAGGCAGAAAAAAAGTTGGAAATAGTTACGAGACAGACAGGGTAGAGAGATGCACAAGGACGGAGAGAAAAATAGAGAGGAAGCAGCAAACAGAGAGAGAGGGACAGATAGATGGAGACAGACAGACAGTGCGCAAGAGACAGTTACAGAGGAAAACAGAGGGAGAACAAGAGAGAAAGAACAGGAAGGGCCAGAGACAAGCAGGCGAAGTGCTGACGCCAGCAGCCCCACCACAGCTGCAGCCCTGGAGCCAGGGAATGCGTCTGAAATCGATATCGGCCCCCTGAGGCCCTGGCCAGCCAAACTGTCAAGCATCAGTCCTAAGGAAGAGGACCACCAGGGTGAGAAAACGGCAGGGTTCAAATCATGGCACTGCCACTTCCTGGCCGTGACCTTGCCTCCGTGCAAAATGCAGGTAAGACCGGCACCTGGCACACAGAGCTGAGCCAGGTTCCAGACCAGGTGAGGCACGGAGAGACTAAGTGACTTGCCCTGAATCTCTCAGGTGGAAGGGTGGAGCTGGGACTGGGACCTGGGTCTGTCTGACCCCAGAGCCCCAGCCCCTAACTCCTGCATGTTCCTGCCCCCCTCTGGATGTGGAATGGGAGCCCTGGTGGTGCACTGATTAAGCACTCAGCTGCGGGCTGAAAGGTTGGGAGTTTGAACCCACCAGCAGCTCTGAGGGAGAAAGATGTGGCAATCTGCTTCAGTAAAGATTCAGCCTTGGAAACCCTATGGGGCAGTTCTACTCTGTCCTATAGGGTCGCTATGAGTTGGAATTCGACTTGACAGCAGTGGTTTTTTGGTCTGGGTGTGGAAATCCCTTCCCCCAGTGATGAATGTTGTTATTACTCCCACAGGGTGAAAAACATTACTCTAGACAAGTAAATGAAGTCCCTGGTGGAGCAGGTGGTTAAGTGAAAGGTTGGTGGTTCAAACCCACCCACAGGCATCTCAGAAGAATGGCCTGACGATCTGCTTCCAAAAAGTCACAGCCTTGAATTCCCTACGGAGCAGTTCTATGCTGCACATATGAGGTTCCCATGAGTCGGAATGGACTTGACAGCAATTAACAACAACAGACAAATAATGGGGACTAGGTAGGGAACAGGGATCAGGTCTGTCCCAATCCCAGTGTGTCCCCACATCCCCAGTGTAGGTCCAGGCTCCCACAGCCCCCTGCATTCCCTCATCCCAGCCCTGACCCCTGTGCCTGCACCTCCCCCGTCCCAGCCCTGACCATCTGGGCCATTCTTGTCCGATAAAGCATGAGTTCTGTGAGGGCAGCCATCATATTCTGTCCTGGTCACTGCTGTGTCCCCAGCATCATCCCACACAGGGCACAGCACAGGATCCATACATGTTAAACTGACTGAAGAATAAATGAATAAACAACAGAATAAAAGGAGCACTTAATTAATGACTGAGAAAAGGAATGAAGTCGTGAATCATGAAAAGAACAGTCCTTGGGGTTCCTCCTCCTTACTCTTCTGGCATACAGCAGGTGCTTAAAAAATGTGGGCAAAGGAAAGAAAGGTCCAGGCTGGAGCTGGAAGCACTAGGTGATGAGTTTGCATGTTCTGGACCTGAATCCCCAGAGAAGACGAATTTAGGAGAAAATGGATCCTAAGCCCCAGCCAGGAGGGGGGCTGGGGTGTTGGGGCTGGGTGTGGTGGGGGAGTGACCAGGTCTGCTTTGTTTCAGGAGACTGGAAGACAGACAGAGGCTGCGGGGCCCTCTTCCAGCCTGGATCATCCCAGAGAGGAGGGAGCTGGATTACCAGGAGGGGCAGAAACACTGATGGTGACAGAGACCCTAGCAAACAGGCTCTGCGAGGGCCGGGATTCTTGGAGGGAGGAATCTGTTTTGTTCAGGGCCTGGAATAGTGCCTGGCACAAGACAGCGCTCAAAGAATACCTGTGCTTGATTCCTGCGTGCACAGACAAGACACAGGGCAGTGGAGAGACAGATGGTGACAGAAGCAGAGACCAATAAGGTTCAAGGGGCACATGAAAGACACACAGAGAGACACAGACACCACACCACACATTCTGGGTGTTTGTGCTTTTTGCAGGAGAACTGAGGGGCTGGAGCAGACTTGTGCCTAGCCTTTAGGAGAGGGGCGCGGGGAGGGGCCGGAGCAGCGGGGCTGACGCTGGACATCCAGGGACAGCTGTTTACTTCCAGGTGAGGAAAGATTTTTTGGAGCCCTGGTTGCGCAGTGGTTAAGCTACAGCTGCTAACCAAAAGGTTGGCAGTTGGAATCCACCAGGAGCTCCTTGGAAACTCTATGGGGCAGCTCTACTCCGTCTTAAAGGGTCACTATGAGTCGGAACCGATTTAAGAACACGTTTTAACTTCGTAATAACCGGTCCTGCTATCCCGCACTGAAGGCCGGCGTAGGAGAGAAACTTTTCATTGTATATCCTTCCGTACCTTTTGAATTTCCAATTGTGGTAGTCTTCACAAAAAATAAATTACACCTAAAACAATATGGAATTGGGTAGAAACCAGAGCGGCAGAGAAGGACACACAGTGAGGGGAGGAGCCGCACCTAGCCTCTCTCGCCCACTCCCTGCGCCGAAACCCCAGCCCTGGCGCCCAGACGCCCGCCCCCTGCGCCCGGGGGTCGGGGGGACCTACTTCTCCAGCAGCCGCACCACGGCCTCCTGGGCCTGCTCTCCGTAGGCGTTGCCCTGCCTCAGCAGGCCCTCGGCAGCCTGCACGGCCACCTGCATCTTTTGCTGGTTCAGCTCCATCGTGGTGAGAAAATCCCGGTGCCTTTTCAACGCCTCTTCCACGGACTCCACTGTGCCCGGGAGCTCGGGACCCGACAGTGCCATCTCCTGGAAGGGGGTGGTAGTGCACAGGTCAGTCCCTCTTCATTTCGGGAGCTTGGGAGAGGCTGCCAGCCCCCTTGCCACTGTGCTCAAGCTTGAACACGCTAGGCACGGTCCCACCTCAGGACCTTTGCCCATGCTGGCCCCTCCGCCTGGCAGTCCATCCCCATGGCTGGCTCCTCCACTTCCTTCAGGTCTTTGCTCAAGCATCATGTCCTCAGACAGGCCTTTTCTGACCATCCTGCCAAAAATATTAACCCCCACCCTTGCCATATCCCTTCACCCTGCTCATTATTCCTCATAGCATAGTTATGACATAATATTATATATACATTTAGTTTACTGTCTCTTTCCTCCTCCCCTACATACACAGACATCAGAACGTCAGCCACAAGAGGTGGTATTTCTCAAGCCACGAACACATTTACCCGGGGTCACCCTCCCTCATCATAGCCTCTGTTATCCACCCCAAGATCTTCTTTAAATCCTATTAACCATCATGAATGAACTCATTTCTTTCTGGACAATCCACAAACCCAGTACTCTAATAAACTGCATTGCTCACTCGGGATAGTCCACCAACTGTTAGTCACCCAGATAAGACACCAGCCCACCCATCATAACCCTCAAACTTTGTTGCACACACGCCCACACACGCTCACTCCGGATGATCCACAAACTCAGTTACCCATACCAGTCCACCTCTCAAGTCTCACCCACCTCAGATAAGCCACAAACCCAGTGGCCCCGCAACGACCACCACCACTAACTCTCCCTTCCCCCACCGACGCACTTCTCTGTCCCAACAATTCCTCCCCACCCCCCACCCCACTTCCTGCACCTCCAGCCTTCCAAGCAACCCCGAGCAGATACCTGGTTGCGAAGCACCGCGAGCGCCTGGCGCAGATCCCGCAGGAAGAGCTGGTAGACGTGCGCCTGGACCAGCGCCTCCCTGCGCGCCTCCCACAGGCCCAGCAGCTTGTGCCAGCCGAGCTCCAGGTGCGGCAGCCACTCGTCGAGCGCCAGGCCCGGGCCGAGCTCGGCGCCGTCCCCCGCCAGCATCGCCTCACTGGCTGCCACGATGCGCGCATAGTCCTCCTCTCGCTGGTCCACCTCCTCCTTGAGAGCGGCGTGGCGCGTCAACAGCGCATCCGCCTCTTCCAGGCTGCCAGGCAAGGGCCCCTCGTCGCCTCCCGCCGCCTCCTGGGCTCGCACCAGCCAGTCCAGGAAAGCGTCCAGGTCGTGCAGGAAACGCTGCAGGCGCCCGGCCGCCGCCACCGCCTCGCCGCAGGCCTGAGCCGCGCTTTCCAGCGCGCCCCACTCGGCGCCCAGCTCTTCTGCGCCCTGGCTTAGCCGCGCCTCCTGCGCGGGAAAGCGCGCGGCCAGTAGGGCCGCTTCCTCCAGGAGAGCCGCCTGTCTTGGCTCCAGCGCTTGCAGAGCCGCCTCCAGGCCGCTGAGGCGCCACTGTAGGGCGCCGCCGGCTCGGGGCGCGCTCTCTACCGCCCGCCGCTTCTCGCGCACCTGGGTGCGCACCTCAGCCACCTCCAGTACGTGGTTCTCCACCAGCAGCACCGCGCTAACCTCCTCTTTGCGCTGTTCCACCAATTCCACGATGCGGTTCCACCTACCCAAGGGAAGGAGGGAAACTTGAAGAAGAGGGCAGGGGTGCTTCTTGGGCATGAAGGGCAGGGAGACCCAGGGTCCAATCCAAGCCCTGGCCACCTAGCCACCGTGCAAACTTGGAAAGTCACTATCTCACTGAGCCCCAGCTTCTGCCTCTGTAAAATGGAACCCGCCCGGCCCATTTGCCATTCTCGAAATGTAATCCCTGCAAGTCCCAAACTATTTTCACAACAATAACCAAAAAAAAGAAACCCTTTGAAGTCGAGTCACTCCGACTCATAGTGACCCTAAAGGACAGGGTGGAACTGCCCCATCGGGTTTCCAAGGAGCAGCTGGTGGACTTGAACTGTCGACCTTTTGCCTAGCAGGCGAGCTCTTAACCACTGTGCCATCAGGGCACCTTCACAATACTAAGCCATTCTTTGCCTTTTCACTCGTTCTCTCCCAAGTATACCATGGAGTTTTCCAGAGATATCACAAGAGACTGATAGAGAAGCATATACGAGAATCCAGCTGCCTTCTCTGAAGCCAGACATTAACAAGGTTTGCAAAAATGCACAACAATGCCACTCTTCCCACTACAGTTTTTGTTTTCAAAAATAGTTATTTTTCATAAAAAGTTATGTTGCAATAGATTTGAGTGTTTTTAAATGATTTAATAAATATTTTACAAATTTCCATGTTATTTCTGATAGACTTGCAGCCACTGCTTGCAGTCAAATGTGTGCTCTGCCATTTTTTCACGGTTTGACCTTTGGCAAGTGACCCTCTCTGTGACTTGATTTCCCCACCAGTAAAATGGGCACAATCTTAGCACCTACCGCATTTATGAGGTGCTTCAAATAGTGCCTGTTGGCTACTACTATTGAGTGAGGACAGTTTTGGGACCTATTGAGCCTTTTGGAGCCCTGGAGGCAAAGTGATTAAGAGCTACGGCTGCTAACCAAAAGGCTGGCAGTTCAAATCCACCGGCTGCTCCTCAGAAACCCTTATAGGGTCGCTATGAGTTGGAACCAACTCCACGGCATGAGTTTGTTTTTTATTTTATTTTTTATCAAGCCTTTTACTGCCTTGGCCCTTTGCCCTGGCTGTGCTCCCTCTCTGGAAGGCTCTGTACTCACTGTTTCTTTCCACACACACTTTCTGTGGCTGGTTCCTTCTCATATCCTTGAGGGCCCAGCTCAAAATGTCACCTTCTGACCACAGGTCTAAAATCACTCCCAATGCCTGGTTACGCTGCACTGGGTCACTCCACTCAATTTCCTGCGTAGCCTTATCCATCTCTCCACATATCTTGTTCATTTACTGGTTTGTTAACTACTCTCCACTCCTCTAACAGACACGCCACAAGGGCAGAGATAGGAGAAACCCAGCTTCAGACTCTGCTCTTGGCATACAGTGGCTGAGGGACTCTGAGCAAATCATTGCCCTTTCCAATCCTCAGTTTTCTTATCTGGAAAATGGGGATCATAATAATGTCCAACTCACAGAATGGGTTTGAGTGTTTAATGAAATCACGTGGCTAAAGCACTTGGCACATCCTGTTGCTGTCGAGTCGATTCTGACTCATAGCGACCCTATAGGACAGAGTTGAACTGCCCCATAGGGTTTCTAAGGAGCGGCTGGTGGATTCAAGCTGCTGACCTTTTGGTTAACGACCAAGCTTTTAACCACTGTGCCAGCAGGGCTCCAAATAAATGAATCCCATAAAAACCCATTGCCATCGAGTCAATTCCGACTCATAGAAACCCTATAGGAAAGAGTAGAACTGCCCCGTAGAGTTTCCAAGGACAGCCTGGTGGATTCAAACTGCTGACCTTTTGGTTAGCATCTGTAGCACTTAATCACTATGCCACCAGGGTTTCCAAATAAGTGAATAGCCAACCAAAATGTATCCTCACTTTACCACATCATCACTAGCACTGGGTATTACCATTTTTTAAGATTTTGCTGATTTACCAGATGGCTGTTATCATCTCAGGGGTTTGAGATTGCAAATCTTTGACTTCCACAGCTGAGTGAATGAGGAAGGGAATGATGGGAGGACCTGGTGTCAGATACCAGGAAGGACTTCCAGCCCCAGACCCCACCTACCTGCTATTGAGGTGGTCTTGGCAGGAGCGCACCTCGTCTGAGCTGGGGTGGCCTCCTTCCACCAGCTTCTGGACCGTGTGGTTCACATCCAGGACACGGCCCATCAGACTGTTCATCTCCTGGTCCAGGCTCTCGAAGCTGTGGGAAGAGGATGGAGATGCTCAGAGGCCTGAACACTCAGGACCTGTCTACTGCTTGGCTTCTATGAAACTGCCTTCTGGTTTTCCTCCTAATTTTCTAGCTTTACCTTTGCTGGCTCCTCCTCTCCTACTTGCTTCCTAAATGTTAGTATTCTCAGGGCTCTTTCCTGGGCCCTCTGGGTTTTCCCTCGCCCCTCCCCTAGGCTGTCTCACTCATCCCCACAGCTTCCTCAGCCCTGCACCCATGGCCCCCACATCTCAGTCTCCAGCCCCAACCTCTCTCCTTTTGAACCACTCTCTGACCTCAAAGCCAGCTGTGTACCTCCTCCAGGCCCTTTACACCCATTGTGACTCAAAATCGGTCTCAGCATCTTCCATCAAATTCGTTCTTCCTCTGGGTCCCATCTCAGGGACACCTTGCCACCCCTCAGGCCAGAACCCTAGGCCTCATCCTGGACCCTCCAGCCTCAGCCTGTCAGCCCCCATGGCCTGTCCACTTGGCTTCCTCAGTATCTCTCTCATCTGCCCACAGCCCTGCCCTGGTCCAGTCATCTCTCCCACCTGGGCCCCCTCCCAGCTGCATCTCTGGGCTCCCAGCCACCACTCTCACTCCCTCCAACCCATACAGGGAGGTCATTTTTAATCTGACTATGATCCTCCCTGGTTTCCAACAGCGCCGAAGACTGTGGCTTGGATAGCTGTGAGTATGGTAAGGGCGGACAGTAGGCCTGTGTTTCCAGAAATGCCTAGCAGAAGACCTAGAATAGAGCAGGCACCCAACAATTAGCTGTTGAATGAATGGATGGATGATGGACAAAAGACTCAGAAAGAGGGGTGCAGTGGGAGAAAGACATTGTCCAACAACTCATTACCAAGTCGGCCAACAGGCAGTCAAGTATATAACACATCATGGGGTGTAATGTAGGGTAAGGGGAGAGAAGGTGACAGGGGTTGGAGCTGTTTTATTAGCTAGGGAGATGTGACTCATAAGAGCCATGTATTCATTCAACAAATGTTTAGTATTAGATCAAACTTGTACAGTGGCATTGGAAGTCCTGGGGAGGGGCGGGGGGAAGATTCCCATTAGGCAGCTCAGGTCACTAATTTCGTAGCAGGTGAATATAAGTCTGGTGGTAATTATAGCAAGCCATGGTGTTTTCAATCGCCTCATACGCCTATGAAAGCTGGACAATGAGTAAGGAAGACTGAAGAAGAATTCATGCCTTTGAATGATGGCATTGGCGAAGAATATTGAATATACCATGGGCTGCCAGAAGAATGAACAAATCTGTCCTGGAAAAAGTACAGCCAGAATGCTCCTTAGAAGCAAGAATGGTGAGACTTCATCTCACATTCTTTCAACATGTTATCAGGGGGGACCAGTCTCTGGAGAAAGACATCTTGGTAGAGAGTCAGTGAAAGAGGAAGACCCTCAAGGAGATGGACTGATACAGTGGCTGCAACAATGGGCTCAAACACAATTGTGAGGACCGCCCAGGACCGGGCAGTGTTTCCCATCTGTTTTACATAGGGTGGCTGAGTTGGGAGCAACTAGACGGCACCTGACAACAACAACAGCAATAGCAAATTGTCATGGAATACTTCCATACCCTTAGCATTGTGTTAAACGCTCTACACTTATTAATACATTTATTATTCACCACAAGTCTGGGAAGTAAGGGTCAATGCCATCCCCATTTTACGGATGGGCAAACAGGTTCAGAGAGGTTAGGCAAGTTGTGGGCGGAATGTCACAAAGTTGGTTAAGGATGAAGCAGGGATTGGAACCCCTGATGTGAGGAACATGGGAACTGTTGAACTAACGAAGGTGAGACTGGGTGCGTCAGGAAGGGGACCCGAAAGTCCCTCTCCCTGTCCCACAAAAGCGCGCGCTCACCGGTGCTGCACCACCTCGACGTCGTCGAGTGAATCGGGCACGCGCATGGCGAGCAGCCACTGCTCCTTCTCGCCGATCCACAGCTCACAGGCGTGCACCTCGCCGAACATGCGGTAGACAGCGAGGGCATCGCGCAGCCACTGGCGCCGCAGCGCGGCCACTTCGGTCACCTCGGCGAACAACTGCTCGGCCTCCACCACGCGCACCTGCAGCGCCACCACCAGAGGTCCGGCGCCACTGGCGCCCCCCAGTGTTGCCAGCTGGCGCCGCAGGCCGCCCACGGACCCGCGATGCGCCTCCACCTCCTCGGTGAGCGCGCGATGCTGGCGGGCCAGGCGGCGGCTGGACGCTTCGTCGTGACCGAAGTCGCCGGCGACCGCCAAGCGGTAGGCGTCGCGAAGCCAGTCCAGGAGCCCGTCGAGGTCAGCGCCGAATTGGTGCAGTGCCCGCGCCTCCTGCAGCCGCCTCTCACGCCGCGCCGCCGCCTCTTCCAGCCGCTGCCAGCGACGCCGCGCGCTCGCCGCTCGCTCCGCCAGGCCCACCAGGTGCACTGTCTCCGCGCCCGGGCCGACGGCGCCGCCGGCCGCAGCCAGCTCCTCACCGCGCCGCAGCGCCTGCTGCAGCAGTGTCCGCCGCCCACCCAGCTCGCCCTGCAGGATCTTGTGCTGAGCCAGCAGACGAGCGGTGCTGGGCAGGTCGTGTGCGCCGCCCGCGGTGCCAGCTGTGCCCACTGTGCCCGCCGTGCCGCCGCCACTGGCGGCCTCCAGGAGGCGCTCTTTGTCGCGTGCCCAACTCTCGGCCTCCTCCAGCTCCTGCAGGAGTGCCCAAAGGCTCCGAGACGCCTCCAGCTCCGCGCGCCGCCGCGCCGCCTGCTCCTGAAGCTCCGCCAGACAGCCGTGAACGTGGTTCACCCGGTTGCAGATGACCTGAGGGTCGCAGGGTTGGTAGCCTGGGCCAAAAGAAGGGGCGGATCTGGAGTCAGGCATGGGCCAGGGCGTACCCAAGAAAGGGTGGTGCAGACTACCTGCCCCGACCTTGGCCCAACTTCGTCTGGTGCCAATTCAAGTGTCTCCTCCTCCAGGCAGCCTTTTCTGACTCCCTAAGGCTGAGGCAGGCACCTCTTGTGAACTGTCCCGGCCCTTTCTGCTTTCCCCTTCCCGGCCCCGACCACTCTGCCTGTGCTTCCGCTGTCCTTAATCCTAAATCCTCAGAGTTTTAATCACTCTGGGCTGTCACTGCCTGGTCTGTCTCCCCCACTGGACTGGGAGCCCCATGAGGGCACGGCTGTCTCTGTCATGCTGTGTCCCCATTGCTGCCCAGGGCTAGATGGTGGTGGGGGGCGGCCTAAGCAATAGCCTCATGACTTATTGGCTAAATGAGGGATGGAAAGTGAGATTCAGAGAATCACAGGATCTATATATTTTAGTGTAAACTGTGTTTCCATCAGACCAAATGAAACTGCTCCACCCTTCAGCCATATTTCAGGATCCCCTCTCTCATCCTCTGTTCCCTTCTCTAGTACCCCCAGTGATGTCCTGCACCCCTTTTTTCTTCAAATATTCCACCTTCCCCAGATCTCTAGTTTGTGGCTAGAGAACTGTGAAATTAATTTAATGGGTCACAAGCAGTGTTTCTGTCACAGAACAGAATAGAATGAATGGGAAATATCAGAGTGGCCCATGAGAGGTGAGGGAAAGTATGGCTTTATCAAACCTTTGTGTCATGAACACCGGGTCATGATATAAACGTATTTCTTACTGGGTCGGGAGATGCTGGCCTCAGCGGGATGGCTGTGGGATTTCTGTGCATTCACCGATATTGACTGAAATACCAAGGCAGCCAACTAAGTAATGGTTACAACAACGAAGACTCCCATGTATCCAGACCTTAGTCTGATAGTGCCACTTACTCCTCATAACCATCCTATGAGGCCAATATCCCTATTAACCCCATTTTACAGACGAAGAAACTGAGGCTCAGAGGGGAAGCTGCTTGGCCAGGACCAGCTAAGAAGTGGTGGACCCAGAGGCCACACTTTGGCCCACTCCTCAGATAGTGCTGCCTCCCATCGCCATGACAATGCATACCCCCCACTCACCCCGAAGGCTGCTGGTTGTCACCAGGTGTCAAGATCTCACAAGGAAAAGACAGAGGGAGCCTCCTGGGACAAACATTTCTATGTTGAAGGAGAGGGTCCCAACAACCTCCCATTGGGTTGTAATGTGGATGAGAGGGGGCTGAGCCAAGGTCAGGATGTCGATACTGGGGCTGGGACAATGTTTGCTCTGAGGATGTGGCCCAGGCTCATGTGAGAAGCCTCCCCACCTTCCTGCAAGCAGACAGGCTCTTCTTCTGTAACGATACCCCAGGATTTCTAAGGGCTGTGGCTCCAGAAAAAGAGGAAGACATCAAAGTGGAGTGAGACAGACCAAGCTCAAAGCCCTCTTAGCTCTGCAACCCTGGGCCTCAGTTTCCTCATCAATGAAAAAGAAAAAGGCAGCCCTGACTCCGGGCCACTGAGCAGACCTGCACACAAGGAGGCTATGGTGTTCTCCCCCAAACACAAATCATCTCCCAGAACATCCACATCAGACAAGGCCAGGGGTGATGGAGTAAGGCAACAAGACCACTCCATCATCACGTCTGAGCACAGACAAAAACAAGGTCACTGTGCAAACCGCAACAACCACCTAACATCTCCCTGGCTGGTTAAGGGGGCTGCTGCCCACTACAGCATTAGCCATACTCTGTTCCCCCACCCCCTAGATTACAAAGATTAAGCTGCTCAGTCCCATTGTTACCGCATTTCCTAACAGCATCCAAGCCAGAGCAAGACCACGCATGCTTCACTGATACGTCCCCCAGCACAAATCACCCAGCACAATCCCAACTCACATGCCCCTTGTTATGGATTGAACTGTGTCCCCCAGAATGTATGTCAGCTTGGCTAGGCCATGATTCCCAGTATTGTGTGACTGCTCACCATTTTGTCTTGTGTTGTAAATCCCACCTCTATGATGTTAATGAGGTGGGATTAGCAGCAGTTATGTTAATGAGGCAGGACTCAATCTACAAGATTAGGTTATGTCTTAAATCAATCTCTTTTGAGATATAAAAGACAGAAGTGAGCAGAGAGACAAGGGGACCTCATAACACCAAGAAACAAGAGCCATGAAAATAGCATATCCTTTGGACCTGGGGTCCCTGCGCTGAGAAGCTCCTAGACCAGGGGAAGATTGATAACAAGGACGTTTCCCCAGAGCCAACAGGGACAGAAAGCCTTCCCCTGGAGCTGGAGCCCAAAATTGGGACTTCTAGCCTCCTAGACTGTGGGAGAATAAATTTCTGTTTGTTAAAGACGTTGACCTGTGGTATTTCTGTTACAGTAGCACTAGGTAGCTAATACACCCCACCTAACACCTTCTTACTGAAGTGCCCCAGGTTCTCCACACTGTATGATCTCCTGCATTGCAAAAAGCCAATAAACTCAACTTTGTTTGGCTACAAGGCCTTTGGCTGGAGGGCTGTTATAGGTTGAACTGTGTCCCCGCAAAAAGCAAAAGGTTGAAGTGCTAACCCTCAGTGCTTGCGAATGTGACCTTGTTGGTAAATAGGGTCTTTGAAGATGTTTTCAGCTAACATGAAGCTATTGTGGAGAACGGTGGGCGCTGTTCTCTTTATGACTGGTACCCTTATAAGAAGAGGAAACAGAAGCACATGAGGGGAGATGGCCATGTGAAGATGGATCTACAACCAGGGCTCTGAACTGCTTTGTTTCAGTTCAACTCCCTGCTGAGAATTTGGCTTTCCACCCCAGATATACTGAATCCGAATCTACATTTTTAACAAGATCCCCAGGTGATTCTATGAGTCGGAATCGACTCGAGGGCACTGGGTTTTGTGGGTGGGTCCAGGTGATTCTTATGTATAGTAAATTTTGAGAACCACTGCTGTACTAGTGGTTCTCAGAATTGGTCCCTGACCGGCAGTATTAGCATCGCCTGGGACCTTGTTAGAAACGCAAATTCTCAGCAGGGGTTCGAACCAGTTCAAAGTCCTGTCTACAACACACGGAATGCCAAGGATTGCCAGGAACTACCAGAAGCTGGAAAGCAGCAAGGAAGGATCTTCTCCTAGAGACTTTGGAAAGAACATGGCCCTTGATTTTGGACTCCAAGCCTCCAAAACTGTGAGGCAATACATTTCTATTTTAAGCCACCCAGTTCATGGTGCTCTGTTATGACAGCTTTAGAACGCTGATACGAGGACATTGAAATGGGAACCTTGTTAGAGCCAGCCTTGGTTTTGCCTATCAGTATTTATCCCCTCTGCTTCCAATACCAAAAACCAAAACCAAACTCGTTGCCATCGAGTTGATTCCGACTCATAGAGACCCTATAGGACAGAGTAGAACTGCCCGATAGAGTTTCTAAGGAGCGTCTGGTGGATTCAAACTGCCAACCTTCTGGTTAGCAGTCATAGTTCTCAACCACTACGTCACCAGGGTTTCCCTGCTTCCAATAATAGCACCCAATTTACTTTGCAGAATGACCCTTCTCTTTCTCAGTCCATAACTTTGGAGGGTGCTGATCCCATTCTTGGCCTTGGGTGGGCATGTCACATAGATGTGGCCAATTAGATCACTGCACACCCTGAGGCCATGATGCTTGGCTGAGCAATGGGGATGGAACCCACAGTGGCTTTCCTTGGACCTTTTATCAGAATTAACAGGAGCTCTGGTAGTGCAGTAGTTAAAGGGATCGGGTGCTACCCAAAAGGTTGGCAGTTCGAACCCACCAGCCACTCCTTGGGAGAAAGATGTGGCAGTCTGCTTCTGTAATGATTACAGCCTTGGAAACCCTATGGGGCAGCTCTACTCTGTCCTTTAGGGTTGCTATGAGTCAGAATTAACTCGACGAGACAGGTTTTGTCAGAATTAGTGAGAGAGAGGATCCTAACTCCTACGGGTCTGCTAAGCTGCTGGGATATAAACCATGGGGCTGAATGACTCCAAAGTTTATACCAAAGAGGAGGGACTGCCCAAGAGTGACACCAACAAAGAGACTAGAGGTGGAGAGAGATCATCCCTGGATCCAGCTATACCTGAAGCCAAACCCACCCTCCCTGGACGTTTTTGTTACATAAGCCAATATATTTCCCTTTTCTCCTTAAGCCAATCGGATGGAGTTCCTATCACTTGCTTCTGAGCAGGCTCTGACTAGACATTACCTCACAGAGGCTTGTGTGTGTGTGTGTTTAATGGTATTTACTGAGTTTAGGCTGAGAAGGGCTTAGCACATAGCAAACACTCAAAGGTGAGATATTACTGCAGAATATCAAAGCAGAAAGAAGTCATGTGGTCCAACCTCCCACCCAAAGCACTAATCCCCCCATAATATACCTGATGGAGTGTGATCCTGGTTTCTGCTTGAATGCCTCCAAGGACAGGGAACTCACTCTTTCCTTCTGTCCCTCAGGAGTCATTCTGCCTCTATCAGCACCAACCCTGAAAGTCTCCACCCCCTTCCTTGACACCAGACTCACCCTGCAGCTGGGAGAAACGAAGGGCAGCAGCATTGAGGGCCTCCACCCGCTCGCTCTGGGCTGTGATGTCCCCCTCCAGCAGTCCATGCTTCTGCAGCAAGTCCTCCGCCTCCACCAGGTGCTGCCCACAGTCTTGGGACAGCAGCTGAGCCTACAGGTGGGGGCCATACAGCATGCCTCTGGCCTTGCCCTCAGGCCATTTCCCCCACCCCATGGTCCAGGCCAGCCCTCTGCTTACTTTCCCCCAAGAGTCCATTGCTCTGAACTCTGAGTTCCGTCTACACTCTTCCTGTCTCTGTCAACATCTCTCTCTGGCTCTGTCTCTCTCCGAATGTTTCCAGCTTTCACTGTTCCCACATTTCTGGGCTCTGTCTCTGCCATGGTGTCTCCGTCTCTCTGCTTCCATCTCTTTGTCACCATCTTTCTCTCTCTCCATCTCTGTCTGCCTATATCTCTGTCTACCTCCATCTCTCTTATATGTCTCCCTCTATCTCTTTCTCTCTGTGTCTTTATCTTTCTCTCTGTCCCCATCTTTCTGTGTATCTATCTTTGGTAGGTGTCTCCCTCTTTCAAACTGAGCACATCAGGCTATGTGTCTTTGTCTGTGTCCATCTAGATTTCCATTGTTAACTCCGTCTTGGCCTCTCCAGCTCCCCTCTCCCCATTTCTCTTTCTCTCTCCCTCAAACTGTCACCATCTTCCTTTGACTTAATCTCTCTGTCTTCGTCTATCTCCGGCTCTCGCAGTCTCTATATCTCTCTGTCTTTTTCTCTCTATTTTCTATCTCAGAGCTCTGGTGGTGCAGTGGTTAAGAGCTATGGCTGCTAACCAAAATGCTGGCAGTTCAAATCCTCCAGGCGCTCCTTGGAAACCCTATGGGGCAGTTCTACTCTGTCTTATAGGGTCACTAGGAGTCTGAATTGACTCGAAAGCAATGGGTTTATTTTCTCTCTCTGTCTCTGTCTTTCTCTCTGTATCTTTCTCTCAATCTCTATCTCTTTCTATCTCTCTCTTCCTTTCCCTCTCCATCTCCATCTCTCTGACAACATCTCAGTCAGTGTCTGCAGCCCTCTCTCCCTGCCCCGCCATCACCCATCTCTGCCCCCCGTCTGAGCCCACACCTGCATCTCTTCCATCCAGTCCACCATGTACACCATCTCCTGGAAGACTTTCTGCAGGGCCAGGTTCTGCTCGAGCCGTGTCCGCCGGGCACCTACCAGCCCAGTCAGCAGGGCCCACTGGCGCAGGACGCTGTCACGCTGGGCCGCCACCCGCCGGGCGTCATAGTAGCCTTCAGCCGCCAAGGCCTGGGCTAGCTCCGCCACGCCCTGCACCCGCTCCTCATAGGCTGCAATGTCTGCCTCGATTGCTTCGTGCTTCTTCATGGCCGCCTCCACTGCTGGCAACTCATACCCAAAGTTGTCCTGGGGCAGTGCAGGCCACACACACTCACCCATGCTTTGACCCTGTGCGACCCTGGAAACTCCCCCACCACCCTTGTTACCCTGGACACCAGACCCACCCTCTTCTGTTACCCTGGAGATCAGTCCCACCATCCCCAGTTACTCCGGAGACAAGTTCCATCCTCCCCTGTTACCCTGGAGACCAGCCACATCCTCTCCTGTTACCCTAGAGACTAGCCCCACCCTCTTCTGTTACCCTGGAGACCAGCCACTTCCTCTCCTGGCCACATCCTCTCCTGTTGCCCTGGAGACCAGCCTCACCCTCTTCTGTTACACTGGAGACCAGCCACATCCTGTCCTGTTACCCTGGAGACCAGTTCTACCCTCCTGTTACCCTGGAGATGAAACCACCCTCCCCAGTTACTCTGGAGACCAGCCCCACCCTCTTTTGTTACCTTGGAGACCAGTCCTACCATCCCTTGTTACCCTAACTGTGTTACTCAGGACACCAGCCCTACCTTCCTCTGTAACCCTTGATCCTGACTCAGTTAACCTGGAGACCACCCCACCCTTCCCTGTTACTATATCTCTAACCCAAAACTTGTTCCCCAGCAAACAGGCCCCATCCTTCCATTGCCCTGGAGACTGAGGACCAGGCCTATCCTGTTACTTAGGAGACCAATTCTATCCTCCTGAGTTAACCCGGACACCAGATACAACCTCTCTGGTCACCTAAGAGCCTCATTTAACATCCCCCCTATTTCTGGAGAGACTAATTACGCCATCTCTAGTTACCCTGGAAATCAGGCCCACTCCCCTCACTCATCAATCACCTAGGAGACCAATTCTTCCCTCCCACCCTCAGTTGTCACCTAGGAGACTAATCTAACCCTTCCCTGTTGCTTAAGAGATCCGGTCTCCCCTCTGGTCTCCAGGGCCACCGGCCCCACCCTCTCCCCCTTTCCCCCAGAGCCAAGCCCCACCCCTGATACCTGGGAGACCAGGCGCTGGTTCTCCTTCAGCCAGCTCTCCCTCATGGCCACCTTGTGGTCAAACCTCTGGGCCAGTAGCTCCAGCTTCTCCTGCCGGATCAGCTCAGCCCGTAGGGCAGCCTCCCGCTCATGCTCGGCCTTCTCCAGCTCGCCCCATGCCTGGGGAGAGACGAGGAGGTCGTCAGACACCAACAATTTCCTACAGCTTTGTGGCTCCTCCACCCAAGGCCACCCCGGCCCTTCTGCGGCATTTGTGCCAATTGGGGGAAAATTGTCACTTCCTCAGGACACTTTACTGCAGGAAAACCATCAGAGTAAATATCCAAATCCACAATGTCTAGGATGCAAAAGGCTCCCTTGAGCAGTGCACAACCTACACAACTCCCCAGTGCAACCCTGCCTCTCCCCAACATCCTGAACTCACCTTGTCGATATCCCAGATGCCACAGCCCTCCCGGGGCACAAAGAGGCGGCGGTTGCAGGCACGCAGTTTGCTCTGGATGCTGAAGAGCAGCACCTCCAGGTTCCCCTTCTCCTGAAACCTGAAGGGGTGTGAGCTCAGGAGCGCTGCCTCCATACCTCCCTGTGGCCCTCCCTCTGAGCCAGGCCTCACTTGACGGGCTTCTCCAGCGTGCAATAGGCCGTGAATGACTGAAGCTGCTGCTGCACCCCACTCAACGAGTTGGCAAACTTCTGGTTGCTGATGAGGCCCACGGTCCGGTGGATCCAGGCCAGCAGCTCGGCTGCCAGCTCCTCATAGCGCTCAATGATCTTCCCCACCTCCAGCACTTGGTCCAGGACCTGACCCCGCAAAACAAGGTGGGCTCAGCCTCATGCCACATTGCCCCCAGGTGGTTCCCAGGCTCCCACCCTGCATTCCTTGGCTCTTCATACCTTCCCAATCCGCTTCCCCTCCACAGCCAGAGCCTTCATCTTGGAGAAATAGTGGTAGAAGGAGACCACGTAGGTGATGATGGACTTCTCATCTGGGGCCTCCATGTTCACATCTAGGCAGGAGGGGTGTGAGGGAGCATGATGGCGGGCACTCTGACAGAGGGACTGAGGCATCGGGTGACGGGCAGGAGATCCCCCACTTACTAGCTGTGTGACCACTGGCGAGATAATTAACCTCTCCATTCCTTGGTTTTGTTTCTGCCAAATGGGGATCTACCTCATGTGATTCAGTAGTGCCTGACATATATAAATCACCGTAGAGAAATGATCTAGTATTATTTCTTGAATGCGCCATTCTATCTCCCATCTCAGGGCCTTTGCACATGCTATTCCCACTGTCTGTAACACTATTCCCTCTTCTATTTGCCAAACTCACACTCATCCTTCAGGGCTCAACTCCACTAACATTTTCTCAGTCGCACCTTCCTGCTCTCCCTGGCTAGAGCTGGTCTCCTCATGTTATTCCGCCTCATAGCATCTTATCATTTTCTTCCCAGAGGATTATGCTTACCTTTTTTGCCACTGTTCCAGACATGCCAAATACACAGGAACCTAACTAGCTAACCGGCTGCTGTAGAATGGACTCCAACTCATGGAGACCCCATGTGTGTCAGAGTAGAACTCTACTCCTGAGGGTTTTCAATGGCTGGTTTCTGGAAGTAGATCACTAAGCCTTTCTTCCAAGGCACCTCTGGGTAGATTCAAACCCCCCACCTTTCAGTTAGATGCTCAGCAGGTTAACTGCACCTCCCAGAGACTACAACGCAGGGTAGGAGCTCAATAAATATTTACTAAGTGTATGAGGTTTGTTAAGGACACAGGCTTTGGAGGCACGATGTACTTGAACCCCAGCTCAACCACTTACTCACTGTATATTCTTAGAAAATGGATATAACGTTTCTGCGCCTCAGTTTCCCCATTGTTACAGTAAAGATAACACAGTACCTGCCTCCTAAGAACATTGTATTAGAGTATTAGAGAGAACAGCTTGGCACTCAACAAATTCTGTTTATCATTTTAATTTATCCACGGAATTCACAACACTGTACTTGCCCCTTACGCTTCACTACCTCATGAAAGTGACATCAATTAAATACCTGCTGTGTGTCTGACACTGAGCACAGAACCAAGCTATAAGGGGCAGGGTAGAGGAATGCTTAAGCCCATGAATTATGGGCTCAGAAAGTCATTTACTGGTTTTCAGTGTGAGGCTGGGCAAGTGACTTCACATCTCTCAGTCTCCACTCCCACCAATTTAAAATACGATTGTAGCCAACCAGGTCAGTGTGAGGATGAAAGGAAACCATTTTGGTGACGTTCCCAGTCATGTGCTTGGCACGGAGAACATGCTTGGAAAACGGGAGCAGCTGTTATTCCAGAGATGGAAGATTGGTGTTGGGGTGATTATGGGTTGGGGATGAAGGTGAGTGAAGTCAAAGATGCGGTTGGGGGCAGATTGAAAATAGGAAGGGGCTGGGGATGAGGATGGAGTTGTGGAGGAGGGTAGACATGGGAATGGACTGGGGATAGACATGGGGATGTAAATAGTATTGGGGTTGGGTTAGGAATGGAGCTGAAGATGCGGTTGAGGTTGGGATGGTGTTGGGGACGATGTTGAAAATGGGGTTGGAGTTGGGAAGAGAGAGAGGGCTCAGATTGGAGGAGAAATGGCTGAGGACGGGGTTGGGGATAGGGATGGTGTTGAGGATGGGGATGACATTGGGGTAGGGGAGAAAGAGGGAGTTGGAATAGGGGAGAGATGGTTGGGGATGGGGTGGGGTCAGGGATGGCGTTGGGGTTGGGGTAGAGGTTGAGGGTAGTATTGAGGTTAGTGACGGTATTGGTCTTGGGGAGGGAAAGAGGGCTGATATTGGGAGAGAAATTATTGGAGATGGGGTTAGAGGTAGGGATGGTACTGAGGTTGGAGTTGGGATGCTCGTGGGTAAGGGTTGGAGGGAAAGAAGATTCATATTGGGGAAGAGATGGTTGGGAATGGGGTTGGGGATGAGGAGGAGCGTTGTGTACTGAATCGTGTCCCTAAAAACATGTGTTGTAAGTCCTAACCTCTATGCCTGTGGTTATAATCCCATTTGGGACTGGGTCATCTTTGTTATGTTATGTTAATGAGGCCGGATTTGTGTACGGTGTATCTTGAGTCCATCTCTTTTGAGGCATAAAAGAGATTAAACAAGCAAGAAAAAGAAGCAGAGATGGGGTAAAATAAGGTGCCAAGACACACAGAGATCTTCAAGGAAGGAGAAGCTGAAGAGACAAGGACCTTCCTCCAGAGCTGATAGACAAAGCCTCCCCCTAGAGGTGGTGTTCTGAATTCAGACTTCTAGCCTCCTGAACTACGGGAAAATAAATTTCTGTTTATGAAAGCCATCTACTTGTGGTCCTTCTGTTACAGTAGCACTAGATAACTAAGACAGAATTTGGTACTGAGAAGTGGGGTGCTGCTCTAACAAATGCCTAAAATGTGGAAGTGGTTTTGTAATTGGGTAATGGGTAGAGGCTGGAAGAGTTTTAAGGTGCCTGACAGTAAAAGCCTAGACTGCCTTGAAGAGACTGCTGATAGAATTATGGACATCAAAGATAATTCTGGTGAAGGCTCAGAAGGAAGGAGGAGACCTATAAAGAAAGTCTCTATTGTCTTAGAGAATATATATGGTGCCAGCAACAGAATGCTCCTAGAAATGTGGATGTTAAACGTGCTTCTGGTGAAGCTTTAAAAGAAAACGATGGACAAGTGATTGGACACTGGAGGAAGGGCAATGCTTTTTAAGCAGTGGCAAAGAACCTGTCTGAATTATGTTTAAATATTTGGTGGAAAGTAGAACTTGTAAGTGATGAACTTGGATATCTAGCTGAGGATAGTTCTAGGCATGATCTTAAAGGGGCTGCATGGTTTCTCCTTGCTGCTTCTAGTAAAATTCGAGAGGAAAGAGATGAACTTAAGAATGAACTGTGCAAAATGAAAACAGAACTTAAAGATTTGGAAACTTCTGTTGTACAAACTAAGGACATGTATCCTAGAGTTTTCACCAAGGACATAACTACAAAATCTTTTGTTAAAGAGATTAAGCCTGTGACTGGTGAATCTAACCATCACAGCAGAAAACCCAACAGCTTAGACTGAAGTAGATAAAGAACGAAAGAAAAGAAAGCTGTCTGCCTCTTGAAATTCTACATTCAGGAAACAGGCCAAAGAGCTACATCTATTGTCCTCCATGAAAAGAAAAGGACCATCCCTGAAACAGCTTGGAGATCAGCAGAACTGCTGGGATGAGCACAGAAAGTAGGGTCTTCTCGGTTTCAAAGGGTGAAGCCATGCTGTCATGGATCTCAGTGGGTGGGGCCATAGACCCCTACGTTTCGAAGTGTTGGATCTTAGTCAACTCGGTTCTGGAGTGTGGCGCTGCCATTAAAGTGTGCTAGGGGATGGCACTACCACCCAAAGCTGAGGGGGTAGGTCTGCCATGCTCAAGGGGCAGAAGAATGGGGCCTGCCAGGGCCGAGGGGGCAGGGTTGCCACTCAGATGGACTAGGACAATGAGGCCACCCAAAGTTGTGGTCCCAGTGGGCTTGGAAGGTGGAACTGGAGCCCAGGGCTGAGGGGCCTCCACCCAGAATCCAAAGGGCATGGCAAACACCAAGAATCTGGAGGGTGGGACCATTGCCCGGTGGTCTGAGAGAACAGAAGATTATTTTCAAGCTTTGAGAGCTAATGTAAATTGTTCTGCTGGGTTTTGGACTTGTTTGGTGGCTGTTTTCTTTTCCTCCAATTTCTCCCGTTTGTAATGGAAATGTCTACCTTGTGCCTGTTCCAACATTGTTCTTTGGAAACAGATAACTTGTGGTCTAGATTTCACAGGTTCACAGACGAAGATGAAAGTCTCACCCATATTTGATATAGATGATTCAGAAGATGAGATTTTGGACTTTGAGCTGATTTAAGACTTTTGGGATGATGTGATGGGGCGAATGTGTTTTGCATGCAGCAAGGACATGAATTTTGCAGGGCCAAAGGGTGGAATGTTGTGGATTGAATTGTGTCCTCCAAAATCTGTGTTGTAAATCCTAGCCTCTATGCCTATGGTTATAATCTCATTCGCAAATGGGTTTTCTTTGTTATGTTGATGAGGCAGGATTACTGTAGGGTGTGTCTTGAGTCAATCTCTTTTGAGATATAAAAGAGATAAAATGCAAGCTAGCAAGCAGAGACGAGGAAGAGAGATGCCAAGCCACGTGAAGATCGTCCAGGAGCTGAAGTTCAAAGAGATAAGGACCTTCCTCCAGAACCGACAGAGAGGGAACACCTTCCCCTGGAGCCGGCGCCCCAAATTTCGACTACTAGCCCCTTAAACTGCGAGGGAATAAATTTCTGTTAAAGCCATCCACTCGTGGTGTTGCTGGTATAGCAGCACTAGATGACTAAAACAGGGAGGGAGACAGATTAGAGATGAGGAAGGGGAGGAGGCTGGTATGGGGAGCGAGTTGGGATTTGAGATGGCCTTGGGATTTGAGATGGTGTTGGCGTCAGGCTGGAGTTGAGGGGTTAGGAGTTCCCCAAGAGGAAGTCTGGGCTGGGGCCATGCAAGGCTCACCCTCCGGGTCCAGCAGACGTGCCAGCCCTAGATGTTGCTCAGCCGTGCGGAAGGCTCTCTGCAGGTTGTAGTTGGCGTTGGACTTGATGAGTTTGCTGAAGTCCACGAGATCAGGCCTGGGCACGGGCACAGAGTGGGCAGGCAGCAGGCAGGCTCCAGAGTGGGTGGGCAAGCAGGTGAAAAGACACCCTTGTCTGAGCTCCCCCCAGGGCAAGGGGTAGGTGGGGGCACAAACACACCCAGGTGGGGGAAGCGGGGTGTGGTACTGCGTGTCTGTGCAGCTTTCATCTGCAGGTGTGAGTGTGATGGATTCGGGGCATGTCTCCGTGGGTTCTTGTGTGTGTGCGTGCATTTCTCTCTGGGCACAGGTAAGGGGGCCTGTATGCACAGATGTGTGGGTGGGTCAGTGTGTGGGTGCTTTGAAGAGTTACACCCACACGATCATGGATTGGGATGTAGCTGTGTGTCCCTGTGAGACTCTGACAATTTGGGTGTGTATGTATGTCTTCAGTGCATAGACCTTCAAGTGCGTTGCCTGGGTGTGTTTATACACAGTACACCATAGTGGCTGGAAGTGTGAGGTCTGGCTCGGCCACTTCCTGGCTGTGTCACTCTGGGGAAGCTACTCCACCTCTCCGTGCCTCAGCTTCCTCGTTAGCCACATGGGTATTATAATAGCATCTGCCTCACAGGGTCACGTGAGTATTAAGTGGCTTATTGGAAAGCACTCAGAATAACGCCCGACCTGTAGAAAGCGCTTGATGAATGTTACCTATTGCTAGCGTGACTCTGGCTCCAGCTGGTGGGTGTCTGTGTGTGCAGATGGGACCAGTTCCCCATACGTGTAGGGGTGTGTGTATGTGTGACCGTTAGGGGTAGTGAGTGATTATATGTCCGCAGCAGGAAAAGGTAGGTTCTACCTCCAGCTCCACCACAGCAAGTCCCTCCCAGCCTTTGGGCCTCAGTTTCCCCAATCTGTCCAGCGGGCAATCATGATGTAGGTGTAATCTGCCTCGGTGCTCATCCCCCAGCCAGCTCAGTGTCAGGTATGACAATGATGTACGAATGAGGTGTGAAGAGGTGAGTGTGTAGGGAGCCAGGAAGGGGGTTTGGGGGTCCACTTTGAGGAAGGGTTTCCTGATGGGAGGAGGCACCATGGGCACACCAGAGGGGGCCGTCTATGGGGTGAGTGCCCCACCCCAGGGGCGACCAAGCAGGAGGTATAGGTTGTGTGCAGGTACATGTGTATCTGCATGTGTGTGCGGACATCTATGCGAGAACACACGTGTTTCTACGTGTACATGGAGGACGCTGTGTGGACAGCAGCGTGTGTACCTGGGGATAAATGCAAGAGGTGACTGTGAAGAGACATGAAGAGACATGAAGAGAAATGTGTACATGTGTGCAGAGTGTGAAAGGATGGGTTCTTGTGCCTGCGTGTGCGTGTCTATGTACATAACTGAAGAGGGTACATGTGGGGAACGTGGGGGAGGGGACAGAGCAGGGCTGGGCTGCCCAGGCCAGGTGGTACCTGTGCCGGTGAATGAGGGCATTGAAGGCCAAGCCGTCCCGCCAGCTGGTGGTGAAATTCTGGATGTTTACCTCAGGGTAACTGAGAGAGAGGTAGAGATGAAAGAGTCAGGTGGGGAGGAGGAGGGAGGAAGGGAAGAAGAGAGAGAGAGGTGGGGAGAGCCAGGGGGATGGAGAAAGAGACAGAGACAGGAGAGGAGAGAAAGACAGAGATGGAAGAAAGAAGGAGGGGAGGAGGGAGGGCAGAAGGGAAGAAGAGAGAGAGAGGTGGGGAGAGCCAGGAAGATGGAGAGACAAAGACAAGAGAGGAGAGAAAGAGATAGATGCAGAGAGGGAGGGAGAGAGAGACTGGGTTTGGAAGAGACAAGAACAGAGACAGAGACCCTGCCAGGAGGTGAGAGAGAAGGGAGGGATAGGAGAGAGAGGGAGGCAGCATAGGAACAAAGAAAGCAGATCTAGAGATAGCGACAGACACTGGAGAAGCAGAGGGCATTGCGAGACAGACAGACAGCCCCAGAAGGAGGAGTTGCTACAGCCCACCCCACGCCTGCCCTGCCCCTCCTCCAGAGGACACTTGGGGTTTGGCTCTGCCCATCCCACAGGGCAGAGAGTTGGGGGCCCAAGGAAACATGCCCACCAGAGCATGCGCCTGCTTCTCAACCACACCAAGGGTGCCCAGGACCCCAAGGTTCCCTGCCCAAGCAGCCTGAGCCCACTCCCAGGGTGGGCAGACCACTTTCTGGTATGTGCCCTCCTAGGCCAAGGTGTGGCTGCTCATAGCAGGCAGGGTGGCCAAAGCTTGGACATAAGGTCTGGGGGGTCCACACAGATGCACGTGAGGCCTCTTGAGGTGCAGGATGAGATGGGGGAGGGGGAGAAGAGAGCACGGATCTCTGAGGAGACCAAGAATTCCAAGCTCGAACCTGGCCTTCCAGGTTATTACAGAGGTCAAGTTCGAAGAAGCAGGCGTATTTTTTTTTTTTTTAACCCGTCCCTCAGCTTTGGGACACTGAGTACACAGCTGCCCCTTGCACTCCTGTCCTGGAACCCTGAAGGTCGGGGCAGGTCTCCCTGTGGGGTGGGGTGCGGCTCACCCCGCTGTCTTCATCTGACACCACAGAAGCAGCGCATCCTTGGCTGAGCGCGTCTCTCTGTTGTCCTCGGTCTCAATTTTGATGACTTGAATCTGTGAGGATACAAGGCATGGCCGCTGGGGCCTCGGGGCTTGAGGCTGGGAGATCCCGCCCCCCAAATTCTGCTGTGGGTGACAGAGGAGATGGGGGAGGCAGCTTCAGGCTGGGAATGAGGGTGCAAGAGTGAGAAAGGAGGGGGCCAAGATACCCAGTAATTGGGGGAGGCGGTGGATTGCACTGGGTTGGTTTTTTTGGGTGGTGGATTTGGGTCTCAGTTTCCAGAAAAGCCTCCATACTTGGTGTCTGGCCACTGCCAAGCTGCCATCATCTCCCGCCTGGGCTGGCTCAGTGGCCTCCACGGTCTGTCTCCCTGTTTCTGGCCCCACAGTTGGTTTCCCAGGTGCAGAGAGAGGAACCCAGTGAACACCCAAGTAAGATCATGTACCTCAAAACCCTCCTGTGGCTCCATCTCAGGGCAAAAGGTAAAGCCCCCACCACCTCCACTTATTCATTCTCCACAATTGCTCACTTCACTCTAGACACCAGCTGGCGCTTCATTAAACCCGCCAGCAACTGCCCACCTTACAGCCTTCGCACTGGCAGTTCCCTCTGCCTGGAACAGCCTCCCCCCAGATGTCCACATGGCTCCATCCCTCTGCCAGGTCTTTACTCAAATGTCACCTTGTCAGCGAGTCACCTTTTCATCAAGCACCTGTTTCAAGTCTCAGCAAATACACATGCACACTTACATTTTATATCCTCTGTCCCTGATTTATCATCTCCCCTGGTGGTGCAGGGGTTAAGCGCTCAGCTGTGAACTGAAAGGTCAGCAGTTCAAAACCACTAGCTGCTCCATGGGAGAAAGGTGTGGCAGTCAGCTTCCATAAAGATGTACAGCCTGGGAAACCCTATGGGGCAGTTCTACTCTGTTCTATAGGGTCGCTATGAGTTAGAATTGGCTCCACCACAACGGGTTTGGTTTTTGGTTTTAGCGCTCACCATCCAGACATTTTGTTTATTCACCTGGTTTACATTTCCCCACTAAAATGTAAAAGCTGTAGGGCACCAGGGATGGTGATCGATTTTACTCACTGCCAATCCCCTTAGTAGGGACTCACTAAAGATTTGAATACCCCAACTTCCAGGGTGGGTTCCAGGCTTGGTGTGTGTTTGAGACTTGGGTCCTGCACTCAAGAGCTGGGTTTGGTATTTGGGTTCCAAGGGAGGAACTAGGTTCCAAGGAGGTCTCATCCCTAGTGCAGTGTTCCAGCTGCCTTCCAAACCCACGGTCTCAATCCCCGGTTCTGCACCAAGAGTGCCCATATCTGTAACCAGCCCCCACCCCCCTCTTGACCTCTATCCCTGAGACCCAGTGGATTCCTAGATGCCAACTCAGGGGTCCCAGCCCCTCACAACCACCATGTCCCAAACTGGTCTCAGCATCTTCCCTAAGCCCGCTGCTCCTCCCCTGCCCTGTCTCAGGATGGCTCCACCATCCCCTAGTCCCCAGGCGAGAGCCCTGACTCTCTTCCTGGACACCTCCCTCCCCCGCCCTATGGTCTGTCTGCTCTGCCTTCTGCTCCTCTTTCCCACCAGCCCCTTCTTCCCCTCCCCACAGCCCTTCTCTGGCCCAGATCCAGCCTCCCCCTGAACTCCTGGACTCCCATTTTGGCGACCACCCCCAATCCAGAAGAATCTTTCCAAATCTGACTATGCCCCTACCCTTGATAAAACTCTCCAATCTCTCCCCTCTTCAGCCAGAATAAAACCCAAAGTGCTAATCACAGCTCACAATGCATCATCTAAAACCCAAAACCAAACCTGTTGACTTAGAGGCAATTCCAACTCACAGCGACCCTATAGGACAGAGTGGAACTGCCCCACAAGGTTTCCAAGGCTGTCGTCTTCACAAAAGCAGACTGCCACATCTTTCTCCTGTGGAGAGGCTGGTGGGTTCGAACTGCCAACCTTTTGGTTAGCAGCCGAGTGCTTAACCATTGTGCCACCAGGGGTCTTTCTGCATCACCTAGGCCCTGTCAATCCTTCTGATGTCACCGCCCCCATTTCCTCCTTGCCTCTGCTTCTTAGCCACACTTCTCTCTATACTTCCACCTCAGGGCCTTCACATCCGCTGAGCCTCTGCCTGGAATGTCACCTCCAGAGAGGCCTTCTTAACCACACATCTAAAATCTCCCCACCAACAGCTTGACATTTCTATCCCCTTGAATGCTTTATCATAACTTATTCTCTCCTGCCCACCACCCGTCTGTCAGTTTGTCATACCCTGGTGGCTTGCATAGTGCTATAATCCCGGAAGCTACGCTACTGGTATTTCAAATACCAGCAGGGTCACCCATGGTGGGCAGGTTTCAGCAGAGCTTCCAGGCTAAGACAGACTAGGAAGAAAGGCCTGGCGATCTGCTTCTGAAAATTAGCCAAGAAAAACCCTATGGATCACAACAGAACATTGTCCGACTCGCTTGCTTTGGACATATCCTCAGGAGGGCTCAATGGCTGGAGGAGGACATGATGTTTGGTGAACCAGGGAGCCAACGAGGGCAAGGGAGACCGTTAGTGAGACAGACTGGCACAACCAACACCATGATAGCGATGGTAAGGGTGATACAGAACTGGGCAAGACTTTGTTCTGACGTACATAAGGTCACCATGAGTCCGAGTCAACTTGACAGCAGCTGTCTGTCTGTCTGTCTTTTCTGCATAGTTCCTTCTACTTCTCTGGCTAGAGCCGGTCCTTGATTTATGTATCTATTGTCTGTCTCCCCACCACAATGTAAGCTCCACAAAGGCAGAACTATTGTCCATTGTGTCTCCATATTGGAACCAGATTGCCTGGGTTGGAATTCCAGCTCCCCCATCCAGCTGTATGGCCTTGGGCATGTTACTTCATCTCTCTGGGCCTCAGTCTCTCATTTGTAAAATGGAATAAATAATACCCATTGTTGTCAAGTCGATTTCAACTCATAGCCACCCTATAAGATAGAACAGAACTGCTCAGTAGGGTTTCCAAGGCTCCAGTCTTTATGGAAACAGGCTGTCCACATCTTGCTCCCATGGAGCAGCTGGTGGGTTTGAACCCACAACCCTTCAGTTAGCAATCGAGGGCTTAACCACTGCACCACCAGGGCTCCTTGGGATAATAATAGTTGCCTTACTCATGGGTACTGTGCAGACTGAATGGTAAGTGCTTAGGGCAGTGCCCCAAAACCAAAAAAAAAGAAAAAACCAAACCCGTTGCCGTGGAGTCAATCCAACTCATAGCAACCCTGTAGGACAGAGTAGAACCGCCCCACAGAGTTTCCAGGGAGCGCCTGGTGGATCCGAACTGCCAACCTTTTGGTTAGCAGCTGTAGCACCTAACCACTACACCACCAGGGTTTCCAGAACAAAAATGATGGTCACGGTGACGGTAGTGATAATTACTATTACTGGAATGAATGAATGAGTGGGTGGGGGAATGCCCTCCTAAGGTCCCCTCGTGGGGGACGAGCTGGGCAGGGTCACTTGAGAATCACCTGGAAGCGCAGGATGATGGTCCAGACCAGCCCCAGGGTCAGGCGGTGGTTCCCGTCCACGATGTCGTGAGAGCCCACGTTCTCCAGGTGCACGCGCTGCTCCTTCAGGAACTGCAGCGCCTTGTCCACGTTCTCCAGCGAGTGGATCCGCATGCGGCCGCGCGTGGGCCTGGGCTGGGGTGGTAGGGACGCTGGGCAATCAGGGACTTTGCCAAGACCACCAGCGTCCCAGGCCCAGCCCTTACAGAAATTCTGCCCCTCCCATAGCCACACCCCGGGTCGTCCAAAATCCAGGCACTACCCCTTCCGAACAAGCCCTGTTCCTGCAGAGAAGCTAAATCCCAGATCCTATTCCACCTTGCCTATTCCAAGGAAGCCATGTCCCTGCCACAGTCACTCCTAGAATATTCCAAACTCAGGACCCTCCCCTCCCATAGCCCATCTTCTCCAAGTTCTCTTGTCTCAGGTATTCCAAAATAGCCACGCCGCCCCAGCTACCCTCTGGCTGATCCAAGTCACAGGCTCTACCCTTCCTAACCACACTCCAAGTCTGTCTCATAACCAAAATCCTTGTCATAGCCACGCCCAAGACCAGGGAAGCTCCGCATGACCCTGTCAAATTCCTGGCCCCGCCTCCTCTGCTGTCGCTCTAACCACACCTCTTACCTGAAGCTCCTTCCCCTGCCCTTAGTCATATTTCTGCTCCTTTCCTTGGATCTTTTCCAGTCCTCTAACGTTTTGCCTAATTCCAGGGCCACATCCTTCACCGTCTTTGGGGGCGGGGGGATGCCTAGAGCGACACCCATTCCATTCACGCCCCGCCCACCCAAACTCTCACGTTCTGTAGCTCTGTTTCTAAAGACCGTTGTTTCTGTCCTACAACCAAGTTCCACAACGCCCTAAGCTCCAGGCCTCTGCCCCGTTAACGGATCTCTAGCCCCATCAGTTCAAATCCGCCAGGCGCTCCTTGGAAACTCTATGGGGCAGTTCTACTCTGTCCTATAAGGTCGCTATGAGTCGGAATCAACTCGACGGCACTGGGTTTTTTAGCCCCATCAGAGTCCCATGCTTTGCAGTGAAGTCCCATCCAAGCCCGGAAACACAACCCCAACCAACGCAACAAGCCACACCGGTACAACAACAAGCTCCATCTGTGCTCTATACCCAAGCCAAACCCATCGCCACTGAGTCAAATTTGACTCATAGAGACCCCATAAGGTTTCCAAGGCTGTATATTTTTACAGAAGCAGACTGCCACATCTTTCTCCCGTGGAGAGGCTGGTGGGTTGGAACCTTTGAACTTTCGGTTAGTAGCCGAGCGCTTTAACCACTGCGCCACCACTGTGCCAGTAGGTCTCCTTTCTGTGCTCTATAGCACAGCCTATGGAGTCCTGGTGGCACAGTGATTAACAGCTCAGGCTGCTAACCAAAAGGTCAGCAGTTTGAATCCACCAGCCGCTCCTTGGAAATCCTACGTCGCAGTTCTACTCTGTCCTTCCTATAAGGTTGCCATGAATCGGACTCGACTGACAAAGGGTTTTTTTTTTCGTTATGGCATGATCTAAGCCTCGCCCTTCCAAAGAAGACTGCCCCACAGCCTACAATTCTACTCGCCTCCACAGCCCCCTACAAGAGAGTTCTGTCCGTTTTCATAGCGGTGCCCTTTGCTATCTACAACCCAGGCCCCTCCCTTCTAATAAAGCTCTTCCCTTCTCCAATAGTCCTACTCCTTCCAGAGGAAACCTCACCCAACCAAGCCCAGAGTTCTGCCCCAACCCTAGCCTGACCCCTTCAACAGAATCCCCGCATGCCCCAGGCTCCCTACAAGCAAGTTCCACACCTGTGTCATAGTCACTCAAAAGAAGGGGCCTCTCACTAAGTCCCTACTGGGAAGATCCACCCGTCCATTAGGTGCTGCTTGTTGCCCAGCCCTTCCAGCGATGCCAACCCCAGCCCCGAGACCCTGAGCCTGCCCCTCCCCACCCCCATCCTCCCCGCACCGCCCCCCTTCAGGCCCACTTACCAGCTGCTCCCCAGACAGCACTTCCAGGAGCCGGGTGAGCACGAAACCGTCCCGGAGGTCCGCATAGAGGTCCCCGATGTGACAGCCCACACGGGCGAGATGAGAGTTCACCCACTTGGTGAAGGTTTTCTTCTGCACCGCCTCCCGCTCATCTGTGGGACAGGCCCTGATGAGTCCTCGCCTCCCCAGGAACGCCAGGCCCCCAAATGGGGCCCAACCAACCTCTCCAGCTTCACTCCAGCCCACCCCGCCCCCATCAAACCCTGTTCAGGCCCAGCTCTCTGCAATCGCCAGGCTTCTCGGCACAGGGGGTTCCCCCACCATGTGCCTACCAACTGGAGACACTCTCGGTCCATCATGTTTCTCCTGCCATCACTTCCACCAGAAGTCTTCCTGTGTCCTACCCATGAGCTCTATTGGTTCATTCAATAAATACTTATTGAGCACCTACTCTGTATCTGGCACTGTTCTACCCATTGCCATCCAGTCAGTTCTACTCATAGAGACCCTATAGGACAGAGTAGACCTGCCCCCTAGGGTTTCCAAGGCTGTAATCATTACGGATTGGAAGAAAAAAAGAGGAAGGCCCTCAACGAGATGGATTGATGCAGTGGCTGCAACAATGTACTCAAGAATAACGATCCTGAGGATGGCGCAGGACTTGGCAGTATTTTGTTCTGTTGTATGTAGGGTCACTATGAGTCAGAATCGAATGACTCTATGGCACCTAACAACAACAACAACAATCATTATGGAAGCAGATTGCCACATCTTTCTCCCGCAGAGCTGGTGGGTTTGCAGACTTTTCTGTTAGTAGCCCAGGGCTAAACATTGCACCACTAGGGATCTGTAAATACAATGCCCTACCCTCACAGAGCTCAGATTAGTAGAGGCACAGATAATACACAAGTGAGCATCGGGGAACCATGGAGGGTTTAAAGAGGGAGAAGACAGGCTGAGAGTTGTATCTCAGGAATCTCTCTCTGGCTGCTGTGTGGATAGTGATTCAGAAAGGACAAAATGGTGGCTGGGAGCCCAGGGAGGAGACTGGGGACAGGACTCAGGAGAGAGAGGATGAGGCCGCACTAGGGCAGAAGCTGAGGGCAGGAACCAAGTCGCCCCAACTCTTGCTTAGAGCAACAGCTTTGTAGTTGGTCATAGGGCTGCCAGCTAGACACTGCATTCCTGGCAACCCTAGGGGCCAGAAGTAGGCATGTGGTGTTTTCAACAAATAAGGAAGACCGAAGAAGAATTGACGCCTTTGAATTAAGTGTTGGTGAAGAATATTGAATATATCATGGTCTGCCAGAAGAGTGAACAAGTCTGCCTTGGAAAAAGTGCAGCCAGTGTGCTCCTTGGGAGCGAAGGTGTGAGACTTTGTCTCATGTACTTTGGACATGTTATCAGGAGGGACCAGTCCCTGGAGAAGGACATCATGCTTGGTAAAGCAGAGGGTCAATGAAAAAGAGAAAGATCCTCAAGGAGGTAGATTGACTCAGTGGCTGCAACAATGGGCTCAAGCATAACAACGGTTGTGAGGATGGCACAGGACCGGGCAGCGTTCCCTTCTGTTGTACACAGGGTTGCCGAATCGACTGAACAGCACTAACAATAACAATACAATGCCTAATGACAACAAGGATCTTTTCATGTGCTTGTTGGCCATTTGTATATCTTCTCTGGAGAAATATCTATTCAAGTCCTTTCCCATTTTCTTTTTTAATTGTGCTTTAGGTGAAAGTTTGCAGAGCAAATTAGTTTCTTATTAAACGATTAATACACAAATTGTTTAGTGACATTGGTTGTCAACCCCGCGACATGCCAACACTCTCCCTTTTTCGAACTGGGGTTCCCCATTTCCATTCATCCAGCCTTCCTGTCCCCTCTTGCCTTCTTGTCCTTGCCCCTGGGGTGGTGTGCTCACCTAGTCTCACATACGTGGTTGAATTATATGTGTTATTGTTTGTTTTATAGGCCCATCTAATGTTTGGCTGAAGGGTAAACCTCAGGAGTGACTTCAGTACTGAGTTAAAAGGCTGTCCAGGGGCCATATTTTGGGGTTTCTCCAGTCTCTGTCAGTCCAGTAAGTTTGGTTTCTTTTTTGTGAATTTGAATTTTGTTCTACATTTTTATCCAGCTCTGTCCAAGACGCTCTGTTGTAATCCCTGTCAGAGCAGTTGGTGGTGGTAGGCAGCCACCATCTAGTGCTGGACTCAGTCTGGTGGAGGCTATGGTAGTTGTGATCCATTAGTGGTCCATTGGACTAATATTTCCCTTGTGTCTTTGGTTTTCTTCATTCTCCCTCGCTTTGGACAGGGCGGGACAAGTAGACGTATCTTAGATGGCCACTCACTAGCTTTTAAGATCCCAGATGGTACTCACCAAAGTAGGATGTAGAACATTTTCTTTATAAACTACATATGTCAATTGAGCTATATGTCCCCCGAGACCATGGTCGCCAGGCCTCAGCTCAGTAATTCGGTCCCTCAGGGAGTTTGGATGTGTCTATGAATCTTCTGTGACTTTGCCTTGGTCAAGTTGTACTGGTTTCTCAAGTATTGTGCACTGTCTTACCCTTCACCAAAGTCACAACTTATCTATTGCCTAGTTAATGTTTTTCCCTCCCCATCCCTCCTTTTCCTCATAACCATCAAAGATTGTTTCTCTGTGTAAACCTTTTCATGAGTTTTTATATTAGTAGTCTCATACAGTATTTGTCCTTTTGTGATTAACTTACTTCACTCAGCATAATGCCCTCCAGATTCATCCATGTTGTGAGATGTTTCACAGATTCATCATTGTTCTTCATCATTGAGTAGTATTCCATTGTGTGTACGTACCATAGTTTCTTTATCCATTCATCTGTTGATGGGCACTTAAGTTACTTCCATCTTTTTGCTGTTGTGAATGTCTTAGACATCTAGTGCTGCCATAACAGAAATACCACAAGTGGATGGCTTTAACAAAGAGAAATTTATTTTCTCACAGTCTAGTAGGTCACAAGTCCAGATTCAGGGTGTCGGCTCCAGGGGAAGGCTTTCTTCCTCTGAAGGCTCTGGAGGAAGATCCTTGTCTTCAATCTTCCCCTGGTCGAGGAGCTTCTCAGGCGCAGGGACCTTGTGTCCAAAGGATGCGCTCTGCTCCTGGTGCTGCTTTCTTGGTGGTAGGAGGTCCCCAACTCTCTGCTTGCTTCCCTTTTCTTTTATCTCTTAGGAGATAAAAGGTAGTACAGGCCACACCCCAAGGAAACTCCCTTTTGGATCAGGGAGGTGACCTGAGTAATCTTTTTAACCACAGGTAGAGGTTAAGATTTATAACACATAGGAAAACCTCAAACTGGAGGACAACTACACATGGCCTGACCAAGTCGACAAACATTTTTGGGGGACACAATTCAATCCATTACAGTGAATAATGCTGCACTGAACATGGGTGTGCATATGTCTATTCATGTGATGGTTCTTATTTCTCCAGGATACATTCCTAAGAGTGGGATTGCTGGATCATATAATATTTCTATTTCTAGCTTTTTAAGGATATGCCATCATATGGTTTTCTAAAGTGGTTGTACCATTTTGCATTCCCTCCAGTAATGCATAAGAGTTCCAGTATCCCCACAATCTCTCCAACTTTTGTTATTTTCTGCTTTTTTGATTCATGCCAGTGATGTTGGGGTGGGATGGTATTTCATTGCAGTTTTGATTTGTATTTCTCTAATGGCTAGTGATCATGAACATTTCTTCACATATCTTAGTTGTCTGAATGTCTTCTTTGGCGAAGTGTCTGTTTATATCCTTTGTCCATTTTTTAATTGGATTGTCTTTTTGTTGTAGAGGTGTTGGATTTTCCTATAGATTTTAGAGGTTAGGCCTTTGTTGGATATGTCATAACCAAACATTTTTTCCCAGTCTGTAGGTTCTTTGTACTCTTTTGGTGAAGTCTTTTGACGAGCATAAGTGTTTAATTTTCAAAATATCCCAGTTAGAACTTCCAGCCAACATAGCGCCATAGAAGCATCATGCCATCCCTCCACAGCAAAGACCCAAAAAACTAAGTAAAACAGACAAACATCATTCCTGGAACCTGAAGTACCAAATGAAAAGATAGAGAACCCAGCCAAGCATTGAATGGAATGAGAAACTGACAGAGGACGGTGAGGAGAGATATGTGCAGAGGGCCTCATCAGCTAACGCAGCGTGGATTCGCCATCTTGGGCTCCAGTTGGGGATCAGCAGACAAGCAGCATGGGAAAGCAGCTTCTCAGAACTCCCAGCAGGAGGCAGAGCACCCAGTAACCAGCGATATATGCTTTCCCACCAGCCATCCTCTCCCTGCTGCTCTACCTCTGAGCTTCCTGGCTGGCTGCAGTGGCTCAGCCAGCTGGGAAGTACAGCGTCCGAACCGCTTGGATTCGCCCCACCCATGTGGGAGATCAGCGGACAGGGAGTACAGGAAAGCAGCTTCACGAAGTTCCTAGCAGGAGACAGAGCACCTGGTAACAAGCAACATACGCTTTCCTAGCCTCCCCACCCACCACCTCCGGCCTCTTCAGCTTTCCGCCAGCCACAGTCTCTTAGCCAGAAGGCAACTGCTTTGGCCTCAGGCTCCTTGGATTCTCCCTGCCCACACTGGCTGGGCCCCTGAGCTGATATTGGTTCTTTCCGTCTCTTTTGGTTTCTTTTGTGCCTCCCACCACCTCCCCTTCCTTTCTCTGGAACAGCTGGCTCCATGTGCCATCTTTCCTTCTTTTCCAAAGGCTGTGAAGCCATGCTTAGCTGGGGAACCACTCCCCCGGCCCGCAACACCACACTGGTGGGATCCCTGGGTTTTTTTCCCCTTGTTTTGGTTTGTTCAGTATTGTTTCTTTTTCTGTTCACAGCTTGGGAGCCCCTTCTAGCAGGGCTACACTGCACAGTTTAGGAGCCACTCCCCCAATCTGCACAGCTGCGTAGGTGGGATCCCTGGGGGCATTTCCTTTTTTCTTCTTTGTTTCTTTCTTTCTTTTTTTTTTTTCTCCCTCTCTTTTTCCCTTTCTGTCTGTCTTCATTTCTCAGTTCTTGACTCTCTACACTTACCTTCTTTTCCTGTCTCCTGAATACCTGGTGCTGTGTGACATCTATACCCCCTCTAACCAGGCTATACTGCACAGCCTGGGAGCCACTTTCCCAGTCTTAGCAGCCCCACCAATGGGACTCTGGGAATCCTGGGGGCTTTTCTTTTCCAAATTTTTATCTTTTTATTTTTTTCTTTCTTTTTCCCTTTTTCTTTTTTTTCTTTTCTCCATTTCTCAGTTTCTCATCTCTCCACTCCAACAGCAAGTTTCCTTAGCACTCTTTTTTTTCTCTTTGTTTGCTTGTTTCTTTTTGGCTCCTGTTTTTGCCTCCTCTTTTCAACACCCCTATTTTTTTATTATTATTATTAGCTCCACATATCACAACCTCCCCCTCTTTCCTGCCTACCTGCACTGTGTACTGAACATCACACCCCCAAGTAACACCGGCATGGCCTACTGGAACCCGCCCAGCACTGATTCCTGGTCTGCCCTGTTGGCCCTAGGACATGCCACAAACAACCCATCCCAGCCCCTCCCCTTCAGCTGGACCTACCCTGCTGCGCCATAGCTGAATGACTGGCCCTGTCCATTGGACAAGGAAGTGAAAAGTATCATGACTACAAATGAGCAAACAACAAAGAACGCACAGCCCGCCTGCTCAGACATAACCAAATAAAACAAAAAAGCAGGACAAAACAAAACTACAATCAAGAAATGAAGAAAATAACTACTGAATGTCCCAAAGACAGCAGACAATATCAAAACATATTAAAAAATAGGACAAGATGGGTCCAGTAGGCATCCAAAATAACACACCAGATGACTTTCAGTAGAAGAAAAGGCACTAGAACTACCTGACAGGGAATTCAAATCTCTAATATTCAGAGCAATCCAAGACTTGAAGCAAAAACAGACAAAAATGAGGAAAAAATAGATAATTTTTTGAAAAAGGCCAACAAATTCATGAAAAATACAGACCAAAAAATGGAACAATTCAGGAAAGTAATACAGGAACAAAATGCCAAAATAAATTCACAATTAGAAATCATACAAAAACAACAATTAGAAATCCAAAACATAAACAAGATTTCAGAAAGGGACAGTGTCATAGAAGGGCTGAGGAGCAGGTTTGAAACAATAGAAGACAGAATCAGGAAAATTGAAGACAAACACTCGGATATAACTCTGTTTGAGGAAAAATCAGAAAAAAGAACAGAGAAAAATGAAGAGACCCTGAGAATTACATGGGATACAATCAAAGGCAAAAATTTGTAAGTGATCAGAGTTCCAGAGCAGGGAGAGAAAACAGAAAACACAGAGAAAATCATTGAAGAATTGCTGATAGAAAACTTCCCCAATATCATGAATGATGAAGAGCTGACTATCCAAGAAGCTCAACGAGCCCCATATAGGATAGACCTCAAAAGAAAGACACAAAGGCATATCATAATCACCCTCGCTAAAATCAAAGATAAAGAAAAAATTCTGTGAGTAGCTCGAGAAAAACAGAAAGTCACATACAGCAGAGAAATAAAAAAAAGACTAAACTCTGATTATTCAGAGAAACCATGCAGGCAAGAAGGCAATGGGATGACACATATAAAACCTTGAAAGAAAAAAATTGCCAACCAAAAATAATATATCCTGCAAATTTTCATTCAAATATGATGGTGAAATTAGGACATTTCCAGGTAAACAGAAATTAAGGAATGCGTAAAAACCAAACCAAACTTACAAGAATTATTAAAGGAGTCCTTCGGCCTGAGAACAAACAACATCAGACCACAGCCTGAATCTAGGATATAAGACTGTACCAGCCAGGCACCAACCTAGGAAATGAACTCCCAAGGACTATCCAAAACCAAAACAATTGCAACAGGAAACCAGAGTGGTTTATCTGTAAATGACAACAATGTCAGAACAATAAAAGAGGGAATAAATGGTACAAGTATAAAAAGTAATAATAGACTAGTTCAAACCTAGAAGATAAGGGTAATTTCAAGGTAACCACAAAGAAAGTGAGCAAACCTACTCAGTTCAAAATAAAGAAGAAACATAAAGTCTCAATAGAAACAAAACCTACAAAAACAAAAGAAATCCACAAACAAAAGGAGCTTAGCACAGGACATTATGCTGAGTGAAATAAGTCAATCACAAAAGGACAAATATTGTATGAGACCACTACTGTAAAAACTCATGAAAAGGTATGCATACAAAAAGAAACAATATGTGATGGTTACGAGGGAGGGAAGGGGTAGGGATGGAAAAACACTGAATAGACAAAAGATAAGCGGTAACTTTGGTAAAGAGTAACACAGTACACAGTACTGGGGAAGCCAGCACAGCCTATATGAGGCAAGGCCATGGTAACTCCATACACATAACCAAACTCCCTGAGGGACCAAATTGCTGGGCTCAGGGCTGTGGGGACCATGGTTTCAGGGAACATCTAGCTCAACTGACATAAAAGAGTTTATAAAGAAAATGTTCTACATTCTACTTTGGTGAGTAGTGTCTGGGGTCTTAAAAGCCTGTGAGCAGCCATCTAGGATACTCCACTGGTCTTACCCTTTTGGGAGCAAGGAAGAATGAAGAAAACTAAAGACACAAGGGAAAGACTGACCCAAAGGACTAATGGACCACATCTACCACGATCTCCACCAGACTGACTATAGTACAACGAGATGGTGCCCAGGTACCACTGACTGCTCTGACAGGGATCACAATAGTGGGTCCAGGACAGAACTGGAGAAAAACGTAGAACAAAATTCTAAACTTACAAAGAAAGACCAGACTTGCTGGCCTGAGAGACACTGGAGAAACCCTGAGAGTATGGCCCTGGACATCCTTTCAGCTCAGTAATGAGGCCATTTCTGAGGTTCACCCTTCAGCCAAAGATTGAACAGTCCTACAGAACAAAACAAGACTAAAGGGGCGTACCAGCCGTGGGGCAAGGACTGGAAGGCAGGAGGGAACAGGAAAGCTGGTAATAGGGAACCCAGGGTTGAGAAAGGAGAGTGATGACAAGTCATGGGGTTGTTAGCCGATATCATACAACAATGTATGTACTAATTGTTTGATGGGAAACTAGTTTGTTCTGTAAACCTTCATCTAAAGTTCAATTAAAAAAAAAAAAGAATATCCCAGTTATCTAGCTTATCTTCTGGTGTTTGTGTATTGCTAGTTATGGTTTGTATCCTGTTTATCCCCTGTATTAGGGGCTCTAGCATTGACCCCATTTTTTCTTCCATGATCCTTACAGTTTTAGGTTTTATATTTAGGTGTTTGATCCATTTTGAATTAGTTTCTTTGTATGGTACAAGGTATGTTTCATCCTTTTTACAGATGGACATCCAGTTTTGCCAGCACCATTTGTTAAAAAGACTATCTTTTTCTCATTTAATGGACTTTGGGCCTTTGTCAAAGATCAGGTGACTGTAGGTGAATGGATTTACATCTGAGTTCTCAATTTGGTTCCATTGGACAATGTGTCTGTCATACCAGTACCAGGCTGTTTTGACTACAGTGGCTACATAGCAGGTTCTGAGGTCAAGTAGTATGAGGCCTCCTATTCTGTTATTCTTCTTCAATAATGCTTTACTTATCTTGGGCCTCTTTTCTTTCCATATAAAATTAATGATCAGTTTTTACATCTTGTTAAAGAATGCTGTTGGTATTTGGACCAGGACTACATTATATTTGTAGATTGCTCTGGGTAGAGCTGACATTTTCACAATGTTGAGTCTACCTATCAATGAGCATGGTATATTTTTCCAGTTACGTAACTGTCTTTTGGTTTCTTGCAGTAGCGTTTTGTATTTTTCTTTGTATAGATCTTTTATGTCCCTAGTTAGATTTATTCCTAAGTATTTAATTATTTTAAGGGCTATTATAAATGGTGTCATCTGCATAATGCAGGTTTTTAATGAGTTTTCCTCCAATCCTGATGTCCCATATTTCTTCATATAGTGCAACTTCTCGGATTATTTGTTCAGCATACAGATTGAATAGGTATGGTGAAAGGATACAACCCTGACACACACCTTTCTGACTTGAAACCATGCAGCATTCCCTTGTTCTGTTCAAATGACTGCCTCTTGATCTATGTACAGGTTTCTCAGGAGCACAATTAAGTCTTCTGGTATTCCCATTTCCCTCAATGTAATCCATAATTTTTTATGGTTCACACAATCAAGTGCCTTAGTATAGTCAATAAAACACAGGTAAGGATCTTTCTAGTATTCTCTGCTTTCAGCCAGGATCCATCTGACATCAGCAATGATATCCCTGCTTGCTGAAAGTAAAGAGAACTTGAAGCACTTACTGATGAAGATCAAAGACCACAGCCTTCGGTATGGATTGCACCTCAACATAAAGAAAAGGAAAATCCTCACAACTGGGCCAATAACCAATATCATGATGAACGGAGAAAAGATTGAAGTTGTCAAGGATTTCATTTTACTGGGATCCACAATCAACACCTATGAAAGCAGCAGTCAAGGAATCAAAAGGCACATTGCACTGGGCAAATTGGCTGCAAAAGACCTCTTTAAGTGTTGAAAAGCAAAGATGTCACCTTGAGGACTAAGGTGCACCTGACTCAAGTCATGGTGTTTTCAATTGCGTCACATACATGCGAAAGCCGGGCAATGAATAAGGAAAACTGAAGAAGAATTGATGCCTTTGAATTGTGGTGTGGGCAAAGAATATTGAATATACCATGGACTGCCAAAAGAATGAAAAAATCTTTCTTGGAAGAAGTAATAACCAGAATGCTCCTTAGAAGCAAGGATGGTGGAGACTACAACTCACATTCTTTGGACATGTCATCAGGAGGGACCAGTCCCTGAAGAAGGACATCGTGCTTGGTAAAGTAGAGGGTCAGTGATAAAGAGGAACACCTTCAATGAGATGTATTGACACAGTGGCTGCAACAATGGGCACAGCATAGCAACAATTGTGAGGATGGTGCAGGACCAGGCAGTGTTTCGTCCTGTTGTGCACAGGGTCGCTATGAGCCAGAATTGACTCGACAGCACCTAACAACAACAACAAAATTATAAATGGTACTGCTTCCCTCCTTTGCCCATTTTTTATTTTATTTTTTCCCCTTTGGCTTTTTATCTTTGAATTATATCTATAGTGTCCTTAGGACTTCCTGTGAATATATCATTATTTCAGAATTAAAAGCTGAGGTCCCTAGGTGGCGCAAATGGTTTGCGGATTTGTTATCAACTGTTATCCTAAAGGTTGGTGGCTGAAACCCACCCAGTGGTAACACGAAAGATAGGCCTGGTGATCACCTTTTGTTAAGATTAAAGCCAAGAAAACCCTATGGAGCAGTTCTACTCTGTAACATGTGGGAATCACCATGAGTCGGAATTGACTTGACGGTAACTAACAACAACAACAGATAAAAGAGGGAAAACAAAATTAAAACCTTAAAAAAAAAAAGGAAATTGGTGCCTCCTCTCCACGCCATGGTGGAACACCAGGTTTACAGAGCGTAAGATGGGTAGAAGAAATCTGGGATCCACAGTGACTGCTTCGAGCTGAACCTCCCTGCCCTGTAGATGTCTCAGCATGGATTACCCAAGAGTCAATCTCCTTTAAGGCACTGTATTGTGGGGTCTATTTGTTGCAGTTGGTACAATTATCAGGAGAAGTTTATCATTAAGTAATTTTGTAGCCATATTTTTTAAGTTTCCTATTAGCGCAAGAACAAAGATTTGTATTTCTAGTCTATTTCCCTTTTTCACCATTTTAATTCTCTCAGTATTTTTCTATAAAACTGTAACTTTTGATAACATTATTCAATACTGCAGCAGCATTGTACTCTTGAGGTAGAAAATACACATTGTGAAGTCAACTGACAGACCTGTGTTTGTTCACTTCGAGTTGCTTCTTGAATGTTACCTCTAGTTTGGAAGTGCATATGCAGATATTTCCAGTAAATCTGAACTAAATAGCTTCTTTTGTGTGTAAATGTGGTTTTTGTGCAGGTTAGACAGAATGGGGACTGTGTGAACACATCAACAGGGATCACACGTAAGAAAGTGATGGCAGAGAAAATGTTGAGTTGGGTATTTAGTAGTTCTGCCTTCCATTGGCCCGTGCCGGTGCCAAATCGCCAATTTTGGCCAATCCTGAAGCCCAAGTGGAATCTAACTGCATACCCGGAGCAGTGCCAGACCACTGTCCTAGAAGTGAGGATAGCTGGAGTCAATCCTGACCCTGTTGATTACCACCATGTGACTTTCCAAGGTCACTTCCCCTTGCCTGGCCACCATTTTCCCATCTGTAAAACCGGCAGCTTGCACTAGATCAGGGTTCGTTCCAAGGGTTCTGGGAGACCCTAAGAGCCTGAGAACTCACACTTGGGAGAGAGGGAGCCATGAGAATATTGCTTATTTTGTGTTTTTGTTCCTTTTCCTTTTTTTTACATAAAAAACTTTTATTATATTTTCTTTCTTTTTTTTTTTTGTGGACGCTTACACTGCAAATTAGGTTCCCATTTGCCAGTTTCCTTATTTTTTTATTTTTATTTTTTTTAGGGTTTTCTTTTTTTGTGTGTGTGAATATTTTATTGTTGTTTAGGTGAAAGTTTACAGAGCAAATCAGTTCCCCACTCAACAATGTGTACACAGCTTGTTTCATGACATGGGTTACAAACCCCTGAATGTGTCAGCACTCTCCCCTCTTCTTCCATGGGTTCCCCGTGTCCATTTGCCCAGCTTTCCTGCCCCTACCGTCCTTCTAAACTTTGCTTTTAGGCAAATGCCACCCTTTAGGTCTTGTATAGTTGATTGTTCTGAGGTATACATTTCTCACTGGTGTTCCTGTTCATTTTACCTATAGTTTTATTTCACTGATACCTGTTATGGGTTGGATTGTGTTCCCCCAAAAGATATGCATTTATCTATTAATGTGAACTTCTTTGAAAATAGGGTCTTTGAAAATATAATGAAGTTAAGATAAAGTCACACTTAGAGTATTGCCTAATGCAATAGGAATCCCTGTGTGGTGCAAAAAGAGTCAATGGGCTTGGTTATTAACTGAAAGGTTGGAGGTTCAAGTCCACCCAGAGGCACCTTGGAAGAAAAGCCTGGCAATCTACTTCTGAAAAAATCAGCCATTGAAAACCCTATGGAACGGAGAAACAAATTGCCAACTTCATATGGAAGGGAAAGAGGCCCCAGATAAGTAAAGCATTACTGAAAAAGAAGAACAAAGTGGGAGGCCTTACTCTACCTGATTTTAGGACCTTTACATAGATAAAGAGGCAGTTGTTCGGACAGAACAAGGGGAAACTGATTGGTTTAAAGTCAGGAAAGGTGTGCGTCAGAGTTGTATTCTTTCACCATACCTATTTAATTTGTATGCTGAACAAATAATACGAGAAGCTGGACTATATGAAGAAGAATGGGGCATCAGGATTGGAGGAAGACTCATTAACAACCTGCATTATGCAGATGACACAACCTTGCTTGCTGAAAGTGAAGAGGACTTGAAGCACTTACTAATGAAGATCAAAGACCACAGCCTTCAGTATGGATTATACCTCAACATAAAGAAAACAAAAATCCTCACAACTGGACCAATGAGCAACATCATGATAAACGGAGAAAAGATTGAAGTTGTCAAGGATTTCATTTTACTTGGATCCACAATCAACAGCCATGGAACTAGCAGTCAAGAAATCAAAAGACGCATTGCATTGGGCAAATCTGCTGCAAAGGACCTCTTCAAAGTGTTGAAGAGCAAAGATGTCACCTTGAAGACTAAGGTGCACCTGACCCAAGCCATGGTATTTTCAATCACATCATATGCATGTGAAAGCTGGACAATGAATAAGGAAGACCGAAGAAGAGTTGACGCCTTTGAATTGCAGTGTTGGCGAAGAATATTGAATATACCACGGACTGCCAAAAGAACGAACAAATCTGTCTTGGAAGAAGTACAACCAGAATGCTCCTTAGAGGCAAGGATGGTGAGACTGCGTATTACGTACTTTGGACATATTGTCAGGAGGGATCAGTCCCTGGAGAAGGACATCATGCTTGGCAGAGTACAGGGTCAGCGGAAAAGAGGAAGACCCTCAAAGAGGTGGATTGACACAGTGGCTGCAACAATGAGCTCAAGCATAACAACGATTGTAAGGGTGGCTCAGGACCGGGCAGTGTTTCTTTCTGTTGTGCACAGGGTCGTTACGAGCCGGAACCGACTTGACGGCAGCTAACAACAACAACATACTGCCACAGTAGTCAAAACAGCCTGGTACTGGTACAACAACAGATACATAGACCAAGGGAACAGAATTGAGAATTCAGACATAAATCCATCCACATATGAGCAGTTGATATTTGACAAAGGCCCCAAAACAGTTAAATGGGGAAAAGATAGTCTCTTTAACAAATGGTGCTGGCATAATTGGACATCCATCTGCAAAAAAATGAAACAAGACCCATACCTCACACCATGCACAAAAACGGGCTCAAAATGGATCAAAGACCTAAATATAAAATCTAAAATGATAAAGATCATGGAAGAAAAAATAAAGACAAAGTTAGGAGCCCTAATACATGGCATAAACGGTATACAAAACATTATTTAGAATGCAGAAGAAAAACTAGATAACTAGGAGCTCCTAAAAATCAAACACCTATGCTCATCCAAAGACTTTGCCAAAAGAGTAAAAAGACTACCTACAGACTGGGAAAAAGTTTTTAGCTATGACATTTCTGATCAGCATCTGATCTGTAAAATCTACATGATACTGCAAAAGCTCTACTGCAAAAAAGACAAATAACCCAATTAAAAAATGGGCAAAAGATATGAACAGACACTTCACTAAAGAAGACATTCAGGTAGCTAACAGATAATTGAGGAAGTGCTCATGATCATTAGCCATTAAACCCAGACCCAGTGCCATTAGCCATTAGAGAAATGCAAATCAAAACTACAATGAGATTTCATTTCACTCCCACAGGGTTGGCATTAATCCAAAAGACACAAAATAATAAATGCTGGACAGGCTATGGAGAGATTGGAACACTTATACACTGCTAGTGGGAATGTAAAATGGTACAACCACTTTGGAAATCTATTTGGTGCTCCTTAAAAAGCTAGAAATAGAACTACCATATGATTCAGCAATCCCACTCATTGAAATATATCCTAGAGAAATAAGAGCCTTTACACGAACAGATATATGCACACCCATGTTCACTGCAGCACTGTTTACAACAGCAAAAAGATGGAAGCAACCAAGGTGTCCATCAACGGATGAATGGATAAATAAAATATGGTATATTCACACAATGGAATACTACACATCGATAAAGAACAGTGACAAATCTGTGAAACTTTTCATAACATGGAGGAATCTGGAAGGCATTATGCTGAGTGAAAGTAGTCATTTGCAAAAGGACAAATATTGTATAAGACCACTATTATAAGAACTCAAGAAATAGTTTAAACAGAGAAGAAAATATTCTTTGATGGTTACGAGGCGGGGAGGGAGGGAGAATGAGAGAGTAGATAAGAACTACTTTAGGTGATGGGAAAGATACACAATACAGGCGAGGTCAGCACAACTGGACTAAACCAAAAGCGAAGAAGTTTCCTGAATAAACTGAACGCTTCAAAGGCCAGTGTAGCAGGGGCAGGGGTTTGGGGACCATGGTTCCAGGGGACATCTAAGTCAATTGGCATAATAAAATCTGTTAAGAAAACATTCTGCATCCCACCTTGGAGAGAGGCATCTGGGGTCTTAAACACTAGCAAGCAGCCATCTAAGATGCATCAATTGGTCTCAACCCACCTGGATCAAAGGAGAATGAAAAACACCAAGGACTCAAGGTAATTACAAGCCTAAGAGACAGAAAGGGCCACATAAACCAGAGACTACATCAGCTTGAGACCAGAAGAGCTAGATGGTGCCTGGCTACAACCAATGACTGCCCTGTCAGGGACCACAACAGAGAACCCCTGTGGGAGCAGTACAGCAGTGGGATACAGACCCCAAATTTGCATAAAAAGACCAGACTTAATGGTCTGACTGAGATTAGAAGGACCCCGGTGGTCATGGCTCCCAGACCTTCTGTTGGCCCAGGACTGGAACTATTCCCAAAGCCAACTCTTCAGACAAGGATTGGACTGGACAATGGGTCGGAGAGGGATGCTGGTGAGGAGTGAGCTTCTTGGATCAGGTGGACACTTGAGGCTATGTTGGCATCTCCTGCCTGGAGGGGAGATGAGAGGGTAGAACAGGTTAGAAGCTGGCGAAATAGACACGAAAAGAGAGAGTGGAGGAAGGGACCAGGCTGTCTCATTAGGGGGAGAGCAATTGGGAGTATGTAATAAGGTGTTTTTGTGTGAGAGACTGACTTGATCTGTAAACTTTCACTTAAAGCACAATAAATATTAAAAAAAAAAAAAAAGAAAAGAAAAGAAAGAAAACCCTATGGAGCACAGTTCTACAGTGACACATGTGAGGTCACCACGAGTCGGAGTCAGCGCAAAAGCAACTTTTTTTTTTTTCTAATCCAATGTAAGTGGTGTCTTAACAAGAAGAGGAGAAGAGACACAGACACATAGACACAGAGAAAACGACCGTGTGAAAACGAAGGCAGAGGCTGAAGTGATGCAGCCACAAGCCAAGGAACGCCGAGGGCTACCAGGACCTGAAAGAGGCAAGGAAGTATCCTTCCCTAGAAGCTTCGAAGGGAGCGTGGCCCTGCTGACATCTTGATTTTAGACTTCTAGCCTCTGGAACTGGGAGAATAAATTTCTACCGTTTGAAGCCACTCCGTTTGTTGTATATCATTATGGTGGCCCCAGGAAACTAATACAATACCCAAAGAAAATTTATAGAAACTTTTTCTGGCCCATTTGGAGGGTGACCTCATAAAGGAATATGCCATGAGATTTCAACATTGGGGACTACATTCTTACTGGCATGGAGCAGGGGTCAAGAAGTGAAATGTCCACAGGGGCCAGGCAGGTCAAGTGAGTTGAGAGAACTAAATCTGTTGCTGTTCCATAGAACTGCCCCTAGGGTTTCCAAGGCTGTAAATCCTTACGAAAGCAGACGGCCACACCTTTCTCACGCAGAGCGGCTGGTAGGTTAGAACTGCCAAAATTTCAGTTAGCAGCTGAGCACTTAACTACTGCACCACCAGGGCTCCTCATGGCCCTCCTAATGGAGTCCCTGAGCGGTGCAAATGGTTAAGCATTCAACTACTAGCTGAAAGGTTGGTGGTTCAAACCCACCCAGAGGCACCTTAGAAGACAGGCTTAGCGATCTGCTTCTGAAGGTCACAGCCTTGAAACCCCTATGGAACAGTTCTACTCTGCATACATGGGTTCGCCATGAGTCAGAATCAACTTGACGGCAACTAACAACAGACTCTCTTAAAAGGGGGCAGCATCAACAAGACCAAAAGTTGGTTCTTTGAAAGGATCAACAAAAGTGACAAATCATTGGCCAAATTGACAAAACAAAAGCAGGAGGGGAAGCAAATAACCCCAATAAGAAATGAGATGGGAGACATCACAACACAACTAACTGAAATAAAAACGATCATAACAGAATACTAAGAAAAATTATACTCCAACAAATTTGAGAACCTAGTGGAAATGGACAACCGTCTAGAAACACACTATCTACCTAAACTAACACAAATTGTGGTAGAAAAGCTGAACAAATCCATAACAAAAGAAGAAGTTGAAGAGGTAATAATAATAACTCCCAACAAAAAAAAAGCCCTGGCCAGATGCCTTCACTAGAGATCCTACCAAACATTCAGAGAAGAGCTCACACTGGTACTACCCAAAGTATTTCAAAGGATAGAAAAGGAATGCTCCTGAATTCATTCTGTGGAGCCAGCATAGCCCTGAAAACCAAAGCTAGATAAAGACACCACAAAAAAAGATTACAGACCAATAACCCTCATGAATACAGACACAAAAATTCTCAACAAAATCCTAGCCAATAGAATTCAACAGCGTATCAAAAAAATAATACACCAAGATCAAGTGGGATTCATATCAGGTATGCGAGGATAGCTCAACATTAGAAAATCAATCAACATAATCCACCACATAAATACAACAACAAAAAAAAGATTCATATGGGTCCAACACTCGTTCCTAATAAAAACTCTCAGCAAAATAGGAATACAAGAGAAATGCCTCAACATAATAAAGGGCATGTATACAAAGTGGGTGTGGGATACAAAACCAACAGTCAACATTATTTTCAATGGAGAGAGACTGAAAGCATTCTCCTTGAGAATGAAAACCAGACAAGCATGGCATTTATAACATTGTGCTGGAAGTCCTAATGTTACCAATTGCCAATCTGAGACAAAGGGTCCTTGTCTTTTCCGGGGTTGCATATTGCTGTGATGCTGGAAGCTATGCCACTGGTATTCAGATACCAGCAGGGTCACCCATGGAGGAAAGGTTTCAGCTGAGCTTCCAGGCTAAGACAGACTAGGAAGAAGGACCCGGCAGTCTACTTCTGAAAAGCATTAGCCAGTGAAAACCTTATGAGTAGCAGTGGAACATTGTCTATATAGTGCTGGAAGATGAGCCCCCCAGGTCTGAAGGCACTCAAAAGACAACTGGGGAAGAGCTGCCTCCTCAAAGTAGAGTCAACCTTAATGATGTGGACGGAGTAAAGCTTTCGGGACCTTCATTCGCTGATGTGGCATGACTCAAAATGAGAAGAAACAGCTGCAAACATCCATTAATAATCGGAACCTGGAATGTACGAAGTATGAATCTAGGAAAATTGGAAATCATCAAAAATGAAATGGAACGCATAAATGTCGATATCCTAGGCATTAGTGAGCTGAAATGGACTGGCACTGGCCATTTTGAATCGGACAATCATATAGTCTTCCATGCTGGGAATGACAACTCGAAGGGGAATGGTGTTGCGTTCATCGTCAAAAAGAAGGTTTCAAGATCTATCCTGAAGTACAAAGCTGTCAGTGATAGGATAATATCCATATGCCGACAAGGAAGACCAGTTAATACAACTATTATTCAAATTTATGCACCAACCACTAAGGCCAAAGATGAAGAAATAGAAGATTTTTATCAGCTGCTGCTGTCTGCAATTGATCGAAAATGCGAACAAGATGCATTGATAATTACTGGCGATTGGAATTCGAAAGTTGGAAATAAAGAAGGATCAGTAGTTGGAAAATATGGCCTTGGTGACAGAAACAATGCTGGAGATCTAATGACAGAATTTGCAAGACCAACGACTTCTTCATTGCAAATACCTTCTTTCATGAACATAAATGGTGACTATACACATGGACCTCGCCAGACGGAACACACAGAAATCAAATTTACTACATCTGTGGAAAGAGATGATTGAAAAGCTCAATATCGTCAGTCAGAACAAGGCCGGGGCTGACTGTGGAACAGACCATCGATTGTTCCTATGCAAGTTCAAGCTGAAACTGAAGAAGATCAGAGCAAGTCCACGAGAGCCAAAATATGACCTTGGATATATTCACCTGAATTTAGAGACCATCTCAAGAATAGATTTGACGCATTGAACAGTAGTGGCCAAAGACCAGACGAGTTGTGGAATGACATCAAGGACATCATCCATGAAGAAAGCAAGAGGTCATTGAAAAGAAAGAAAAGGCCAAGATGGATGTCAGAGGAGACTCTGAAACTTGCTCTCGAACGTCGAGCAGCTAAAGCAAAATGAAGAATTGATAAAGTAAAAGAACTGAACAGAAGATTTCAAAGGGCGTCTCGAGAAGACAAAGTAAAGTATTATAATGACATGTGCAAAGAGCTAGAGATGGAAAACCAAAAGGGAAGAACATGCTCGGCATTTCTCAAGCTAAAAGAACTAAAGAAAAAATTCAAGCCTCTAGTTGCAATAGTGAAGGATTCCATGGGGAAAATGTTAAACAGCACAGTAAGCATCAAAAGAAGATGGAAGAAATACACAGAGTCATTATTCCAAAAACAATTAGTCGACGTTCAACCATTTCAAGAGGTGGCATATGATCAGGAACCGATGGTACCAAAGGAAGAAGTCCAAGCTGCTCTGAAGGCATTGGAAAAAAACAAGGCTCCAGGAATTGATGGAATATCAATTGAGACATTTCAACAAACAGATGCAGTGCTGGAGGTGCTCACTCGTCTATGCCAAGAAATATGGAAGACAGCTTCCCAGCAAACTGCCTGGAAGAGATCCATATTTATTCCTATTTCCAAGAAAGGTGATCCTCCCGAATGTGGAAATTACAGAACAATATCATTAATATCACTCGCAAGTAAAATTTTGCTGAAGATCATTCAAAAACGGCTGCAGCAGTATATCGACAGGGAACTGCCAGAAATTCAGGCCAGTTTCAGAAGATGACATGGAACCAGGGATATCATTGCTGATGTCAGATGGATCATGGCTGAAAGCAGAGAATACCAGAAGGATGTTTACCTGTGTTTTACTGACTATGCAAGGGCATTCGACTGTGTGGATCATAACAAATTATGGATAACATTGTGAAGAATGGGAATTCCAAAACACTTAATTGTGCTCATGAGGAACCTCTACATAGATCAAGAGGCAGTTGTTCTTTCAGAACAAGGGATACTGATTGGTTTAAAGTTAGGGAAATTGTGCATCAGGGTATATTCTTTCCCCATAGCTATTTAATCTGTATGCTGAGCAAATAATACGAGAAGCTGGACTATATGAAGAAGAACGGGCATCAGGATTGGAGGAAGACTCATTAACAACCTGTGTTAGGCAGATGACACAACCTTGCTTGCTGAAAGTGAAGAAGACTTGAAGCACTAACTAATGAAGACCAAAGACCACAGCGTTTAGTATGGACTACACATCTACATAAAGAAAACAAAAATCCTCACAATTGGACCAGTGAGCAACATCATGATAAACGGAGAAAAGATTGAAGTTGTCAAGGATTTCATTTTACTTGGATCCACAATCAACAGCCATGGAAGCAGCAGTCAAGAAATCAAAAGACGCATTGCATTGGGTAAATCTGCTGCAAAGGACCTCTTTCAAGTGTTGAAGAGCAAAGATGTCACCTGGAAGACTAAGGTGCGCCTGACCCAAGCCATGGTATTTTCAATCACATCATATGCATTTGAAAGCTGGACAATGAATAAGGCAGGCCGAAGAAGAATTGACACCTTTGAATTGTGGTGTTGGCGAAGAATATTGAATATACCATGGACTGCCAAAAGAACGAACAAATCAGTTTTAGAAGAGGTACAGCGAGAATCCTCCTTAGAAGCAAGGATGGCGAGATTGCGTTTTACATACTTTGGACATGTTGTCTGGAGGGATCATTCCCTGATGCAGGACATCATGCTTGGCAGGGTACATGGTCAGCGGAAAAGAGGAAGACCCTCAATGAGGTGGATTGACACAGTGGCTGCAACAATAAGCTCAAGCATAAAAACGATTGTAAGGATGGCTCAGGACTGGACAGTGTTTCGTTTTGTTGTGCACGGGGTTGCTGTGAGTCGGAACCGATTCGATGGCACCTAAAAACAACAACTTATTCAACATTGTGCTGGAAGTCCTAATGTTACCAATTGCCAATCTGACACAAAGGGTCCTTGTCCTTCCAGGGTAAGAATACACGCAAAAAGACAAGCTTTATTTTGCTTGAGTGAAGCAAAAGGAGTCAGCGGGGATCTAAGCCTCTCCAAAAGACTGACTTGAAAAGGGACACAAGGCTAGGGCTTATATGGGTTCAGTGGAGACAATACAGTAATGAACATTTAGTGGGCTTCTTTCAAGGGGCAGGTACTTCTCAGAATGGTGATGAATGTTAATCAGGTTGCCTGTGCTCTGGAATCCAAGATGGAACCCACTGATATTCAAGATGGAGTCCTCTTGGCAGCCCTTGGCATCACAGATTATGTGTTATAGCACAAGCACACTGATCACCATCTTCGGAGGGCTAAAGAAGGTTCAACAGCGGTCACACTTTGTTCTTCTGTGCATGTGGGAGACTGTAAAGGGTGAAGGGACTAGAAAAACACTAAGAAGGAGATAGTTGTTTCAGCCTTATCTCATGTTCAGGGTGTGGTTCCTGTTTACCCAACTTCTAGATGGTAATCTTTTAACAGCTCTTTTGTTCCACCAGCACAGTTAACCCTATCTGTCTCACTAACTAGAGCAATAAGGCAAGAAAAAGAAATAAAGGGCATTCACATTGGTAAGGAAGAAGTAAAACTATCCCTATTCGCAGATGATATAATCCTGTACATAGAAAACCCCAAAGATTCCACAAAAAAGCTACCAGAACTAGTAAAAAGAGTTGGCAAAGTAGCAGGATACAAGATAACACACAAAAGTCAGTTGAATTCCTCTACATCAAAAAAGCAAACTTCGAAAAGAAAACAATACCATTTAAAATAGCCCCCCAGAATGTAAAATGGTACCACCACTTTGGAAATCGATTTTGTCACTTCCTTAAAAAGCTAGAAATAGAACTACCATATGATCCAGCAACTCCACTCCTTGGAATATATCCTAGAGAAATAAGAGCCTTTATACAAACAGACACATGCACACCCAGGTTCATTCCAGCACTGTTTACAACAGCAAAACGATGGGAGAAACCAAGTTGCCCATCAACAGATGAATAGATAAATAAATTATGGTATATTCACACAATGGACGACTATGCAATGATTAAGAACAACGATGAATCTGCGAAACATCTCATAACATGGAGGAACCTGGAAGGCATTGTGCTGAGTGAAAGTAGTCAGTTGCAAAAGGACAAATATTGTATGAGACCACTAATATAGGAACTCTAGATAAAGTTTAAACACAGAAGAAAATATTCTTTGATGGTTACAAGGGTGGTGAGAGAGGGAGAGGGATATTCACTAATTTTTTTTTTAGATAGTAGACAAGAATTATTTTAGGTGAAGGAACGACAACACGCATCACAGGGGAAGTCAGCACAACTGGACTAAACGAAAAGCAAAGAAGTTTCCTGAATACAACGAAATGCTTTGAAGGCCAGAGTAGCAGGGACGGGGGTCTGGAGACCATGGTTTCAGGGTACATCTAGGTCAATTAGCATAACAAAATATGTTAGGAAAATATTCTGCATCCCACTTTGGTGAGAGGTGTCTGGGGTCTTAAACACTAGCAAGCGACTGTCTAAGATGCATCAATTGGTCTCAACCTACCTGGAGCAAAGGAGAACAAAGAACACCAAAGACATATGGTAAAGACGGACCCAAGGGACAGAAAGGGCCACATAAACTACATCAGCCTGAGACCAGAAAGACTAGATGGTGCCTGGCTACTACCGATCATTGCCCTGACAGGGAACACAACAGATAACCCCTGATGGAGCAGGAGAACAGTGGGATGCAGACCTCAAATTCTTGTAAAAAGACCAGGCTTAATGGTCTGACTGAGACTGGAGGGACCCTGAGAGTCATGTTCCCTGGACCTTTTGTCAGCCCAAGATTGGAACCATTCCTGAAGCCAACTCTCCAGACAGGGATTGGACTGGACTATAAGCTAGACAATGATACAAGAGAGAAGTGAGTTTCTTGGCTCAAGTAGACACATGAGGCTATGTGAGCAACTCCTGTCTGGTGGTGAGATGAGAAAGAAGAGGGGGACAGGAGCTGGCTGAATGGACACGGGGAATACAGGGTGGAGAGGAGGAATGTGCAATCTCATTAGGGGGAGAGCAGCTAGAAGTACATAGCAAGGTGTGTATAAATTTTTGTATGACTGACTTGGTTTGTAAACTTTCACCTAAAGCATAATAAATAAATAAATACAAATAGCCCCCCAAAAGACAAAATACTTAGGAATAAATCTAACCAGGGACATAAAAGACCCATACAAAGAAAACTACAAAACACTACTGCAAGAAATCAAGAGATCTACATAAATGATATATATGCATAATGGAATACTACACAACAATGAAGAACAATAGTGATTCTGCAAAGCATTTCACAACATGGATGAATCTTGAGGTGATTTAGGAAATAATATTTGAATCATTATCCCCTGTCCTTGAGCGTAGAGAATGTGACCCAGCTGGAGGTGGGCTCACAAAAGCTCACAAGGACTCACAACAACACATCAACTGGGCCCTGAGATAAAGACAATAGGTAGAATAATCTTGGAAAATATCTTTTAGGGAAGCTTTCACATAAACCAGAACACAAAAGACTTTCTACTTTTGTCTTTTTCTATTAACATACAGTGAATAGAAATTTGGTGGACCAATGAAGACCCTCCTGACTGTCGTTACTGAAACCTGTACCAATGATGGTTAAGAAAGGCAATTCAAAATGTAAGATCACAGTTCCTAGCCAATCTGTGAAAAGGTGAAGCTTTCAGTGGTTTTGTCCATTTGTAATGTTAACGTATACTGATGACCCTGTAACCTTCCTTGGACTCAGGCAGACATGGCTGTGGCAGCATGCTTGTCCATTTTCCCATTCTTGTTCATTCTGTAATATTTTCTGGACTTGGACAGACATGTCTGTGGCAGCATGCTTGTCCATTTTCCCATTCTTGTTTATTCTGTAACATTCTCTGGACTTGGACAGACATGTCTATGGCAGGATACTTGTCCGTTTTCCCATTCCTGTTTATTCTCTAATGTTCCTTGGGCTCGGGCAGACATGGCTGTGGCAGCACGCTTGTCCGTTTTACCTTTATGTTTATTCTGTAATATTCTCTGGATTTGGACAGACATGCCTGTGGCAGGATGCTTGTCCGTTTTCCCATTCCTGTTTATTCTCTAATGTTCCTTGGGCTCAGGCAGACATGGCTATGAAACGTGCTTGTCCATTTTCCCATTCTTGCTTATCCTGTAATACTTCCTTGGAATTGGGCAGACATTAGCTCTGGCAGCATGCTTGTCCACTTCTCAACTTTTGTCCTTCTGAATATATGCCAAACAAAACTTTCTTTTTGCTTTACTAAACTTTGTGATGTTTTTTTCCCCTACGACAGAAAGCATTATGCGGAGTGAAATAAGCCAATACAAAAGGACAAATTCTATATGAGACCACTATTGTAAAAACTCAAGAAGAGGTTTACACACAGTTATGGTTATGACAGAGAGGAGGGGTGGGGAATGGAAATTACTAACTAGATAGTAGACAAGTGTTAACTTTGCTAAAAGAAAAGACATACAATATGGGGGGGGGGGAAGTCAGCACAGCTTGACGAAGGTGAGACAGCCCTCACAGTACTGTATTAAAAATCCTATTTTTTTTTTTTTTTGCTTAGATTCCTCCCCACCAGTTTGCTTTTGAATTCTGCTTTTATGTAAACCCATTGCGCCTGCATAATATGATTAAGAATGCCGAACTCCCTACTTGTAAAACCCTTTAAAAGTAACTGGCCTGCCCACCCTTGGCAAGCAGTCTTGGCAGCAGCACCTCCAACTGACTCCTCTCCTTGTACAATGAAATAAAGGTGCCTTTCCTGTTCTCCCACCTTGGTCTCTCATTTTATTGGCCAATATGAGTCATGCTCAGCATGAACCTGGGGTTTCCGCCCAGTAACAAAGGTAAAGTTATAGGAGCTTCCTAGACGCATCTAAACACCTTGAGGGACTGAGTTTTGGGGCTGAGGGCTGAGACCGTGGTCTCAAGGAACATTTAGGTCAATTGGCATAACATAGTTCATAAAGAAAATTTCTACGTTCTACTTTGGTAAGTAGCTTCCGGGGTCTTAAAAGCTTGTGAGCAGCCATCTAAGATACATCTATTGGTCTCATTCCACTGAGCAAAGAAGAATGAAGAAAATCAAAGACACACGGAAAAATATTAGTCCAAAGAACTAATGGACCACATGAACCACAGCCTCCGCCAGCTTGAGCCCAGAAGAACTAGACGTTGTCTGGCTACCACCACTGAATGATCCGTCAGGGATCACAACAGAGAGTCCCAAAGACAGCAAGGGAACAATGTAGAACAAAATTCAAGTTCACAAAAAAAAGACCAGACTTACTGCTCTGACAGAGACTGGAGGAAACCCTGAAACTATGGCCCTGGACACCCTGCCAACCCAGAACTGTAGCCACTCTCAAAGTCCACCTTTTAGTCAAAGATTAGACAGGCTTAGAAAACAAACAATAACACAGGTGAGGAACATACTTTTTAGTTCAATCAAGTACACGAGACCAAATGGGCAACACCTCCCCTAAAGCAAAGATGAGAAGGCGGGGAGGGACAGGAAACCTGGACAACAGACACCGGGAACCCAGGGTATAAAAGGAAAGTGGAAGAGTGCTGACCCATTGTGGGGATTGCAACCAATGTCGAAAAACAATTTCTGTATAAATTCTTTAATGAGAAACTAATCTGCACTGTAAACCTTCATCTAAAGCTCAATAAATTAAAAAAAAACTCAAAAGAGACCTACATAAATCAAAAAAATACCATGCTCATGGATAGTAAGATTCAACCTTGTGAAACTGTCAATACTACCTAAAGCAATCCAAATTTCAGCAGCACTCTTTAACAAGATGGAAAAACTAATCACCAAATTCATAGGGAAAGGAAAGAAGCTCCAGATAAGTAAAGCATTATTAAAGAAGAACAAAATAGGAGGCCTCACACTACCTGATCTCAGAACTTAGTATATGGCCACAGTAGACCAAACAGCCTGGTACTGGTACAATGACAGACACATAGACCAATGGAACAGAATTGAGAACAGAGATGTAAGTCCATCCACTTATGGACAACTGATCTTTGACAAAGGACCAAAGTCCACTAAATGGGGAAATGACCATCTCTTTAACAAATGGTGCTGGCAAAACTGGATGTCCATCTGTAAAAAATATGAAACAGGACCCATACCTCATGCTATACACAAAAACTAGTATCCATCAAAATGGATCAAAGACCTAAATATAAAACCTAAAACTATAAGGATCATGGAAGAAATAATAGGGACAATGCTAGGGACTCTAATACATGGCATAAATAGAACACTAAAAATGCAAAAACAGCAGAAGGTGAACTAGATAAATGAGACCTCTTAAAAATTAAACATTTATGCTTATCAAAACACTTCTCCAAAAGTGTAAAAGAGAACGTACAGACTAGGAAAAAAAAATTGACTACAACGTATCCAACAAGGCTCTAATCTCTAAAATTTACAGAAAACTTCAGTATCTCAACAACTAAAAGACAAACCGTCCCATTAAAAAATGGACAAAGGATACGAACAGACAGTTCACCAAGAAGACATTCAAGTGGCTGACAGACACATGAAGAAATGTTTGTGATCATTAGCCATTAGAGAGATCCAAATCAAAACTGCAGTGAAGTACCATCTCAACTCAACATTCCTGGCACAAATTAAAAAAAAAAAACAGAAAATAACAAATTTTGGAGAGGCTGCAGGGAGACTGGAACTCTTATGTACTGCTGATGGAAATGTAAAATGGTACAACCATTTTGGAAAACGATACGGTGCTTCATAAAAATCTAGAAATAGAAATACCATATGATCCAGCAATCCCACTCCTAGGAATATATCCTATAGAAATAAGAGCCATCACACAAATAGACATATACACACCCATGTTTGTTGCAGCATTATTCACAACAGCAAAAAGAAGCAAGCCAAGTGCCCACCAACAGATAAATGGATAAACAAACTATGGTACATACATACAACAGAATACTACTCAACAATGAAGAGTAATGACGAATCTTCGAAACATCTCACAACATGGATGAATCTGGAGGGCATTGCGCTGAGTAAAATAAGTCAGGCACAAAAGGACAAATGTTGTAGGAGACCACTACTATAAAAACTCATGAAAAGGTTTACACATAGAAAGAAACAATCTTTGATGGTTACAAGGGTGGAGGGGGTGGAGAGAGAAAAACACTAAGTAGACAATAGGTAAGTGGTAACTGGCAAAGAGTAAGACAGTATACAGTACTGGGAAAGGCAGCACAACTTGACCAAGGCAAGTTCATGGAAGCTCTATAGACACATCCAAACACCCTGAGGGACCAAATTACTAGGCGGAGGGCTGGGGACCCTGGTCTTGGGGGACATCTAGCTCAGCTGGCATAATATGGTTTATAAAGAAAATGTTCTACATCCTACTTTGATAAGTAGGGTCTGGGGTCTTAAAATCTTGTGAGTGGCCATCTAAGATACTCCACAGGTCCCACCCTGTCTGAAGCAAGGGTGAATAACGAAAACCAAAGATGCAAGAGAAAGATTAGTCCAAAGTACTAATGGGCCACAACTCCACCAGACTGAGTCCAGCACAACTAGATGGTGTCCGACCACCACCAATGGCTCTGACAGGGATCACAGTAGAGGGTCCCAGACAGAGCTGGAGAAAAGTGTAGAACAAAATTCTAATTCACGAAAAAAGAAAAAAAAGCAGACTTACTGGACTGACAGAGACTGGAGAAACCCAAAAGTATGGTCTCTGGACACCCCCTTAACTCAGTACTGAAGTCACTCCTGAAGTACACCCTTCAGCCAAAGACTAGACAGGCCCATAAAACAAAACGAGAATAAAGGGTGCACCAACCCAGGGGCAAGGATGAGAAGGCAGGAGGAAACAGGAAAGCTGATAATGGTGAACCCAAGGTGGAGAAGGGGAGAGTGTTGACAAGTGGTGGGGTTGGCAACCAATATCACAAAACAATATGTGTGTTAATCGTTTAATGAGAAACTAATTTGCTTTCTAAACCTTCATCTAAAGCACAATGAAAAAAAAAAAAGATGGACTCAAGATACAACCAAATCCTGTAGATTGTGTCCTGCCTCATTAACATAACTGCCCCTAACCCTGCCTCATTAACATGATAAAGGTTAGGATTGACAATACATAGGCTAATTACATCAGATCACAAAAGGGAGGACAACCATACAATACTGGGAATCACATCCTAAACAAGTTGACACACAGTTTTGGGGGACACAATTCAATCCTTAACAAGTATCATAGCAACACACAAGCCTCCACTGGCAGATGGGTGGTGGCTGTGCTTCAGGTGCACTGGCGGGGAATTGAACCCGGGGTTTTCCACGTGGAAGACGAGAATTCTACCACAGCCCTCTCTGCCTTATTTGTTGTCAGTAATCCTCAGGGAAATACAAATTACAGCCACAGTGGAATGCGTACCCACTTAAAAAGACTGACCAAGTACTAAGGGTTGATTAGGTTTACACCGCTGATGGGAATGTAAAATGGTACAAATTTTTTGGCAGTTTCTACTAAAGTTGGATAGACGCATACCAAATGACCCAACAATTCCACTCCTGGGTCTAACCCACCAGAATTGAATGCTTACACCTACCCAAAACGTGTACTAGAGTGTTTAGAGCAACTCATTTGTAACACCCTCAAAACTGGAAGTAACCTAAATGTTCATCAACAGGTGAATGGACAAACCGAGTGTAGAATATTTGCACCGTGGAATACTACACAGGGATGAGAAGGAACAATTTACAAGTAGAGGAAGACATGGATGAACCTCACAAACATAATGTTGAGTGAATGAAGCCAGTTATAGACTGAATTGTGTCCCTGCCCCCCAAAAATATGGAAGTCCTAACCCCTGGAGCTGCAAATATGACTCTGTGTGGAAATAGGGGGTTTCTTTAGTTACGCTAATGAGGTCATACCAAAGGAGGGTGGGTCCTAACCCTAATCACTTCTGAGTGCTGTCTCATAAAAAAAGCAGACTAGATATAGAGACACACATAGAGGAAAGACAAATGCCATGTGAGGGTCCATCTACAAGCAAAGTGTGATCCTTAAGGTGTGTGTCAGCTTGGTTGGGCCATGATTTGAAGCAGTTTGGCAGTTATGATGTAGTTTGGCAGCCGTATGATGGTGTGATCTCTTCCACGATGAGATCTGATATAATGTGATCACCTCCATGATGGGATCTGCTATGAGTAGCCAATCAGGTGAAAGGGAGTTTCCTTAGGGGGTGTGGCCTGCACTGAATATAATTGGACTTTCTGGCAAGGCTCATGGGCTTTTGCTTGCCCTGGAGCCTATAGCTGGCTCTTGTTCATCTGACCTCTGGTTCATGGGACTTGAGCCAGCAGCTTACCTACAGTCTTGCCTGCCAATCTTGGGATTTATCGATCTTTGCAGCCTGTGAGCAAGAGCCCTGCTGTCTGACCTGCCAATCTTGGGTTCACCAGCCTCTGTGGCTAGGTGAATCAGGAGAAGCCTCTATCCTGATCCACAGACTTGGGACATTCCAGCATCTACAACCAAACGAGCTGTTTCCTTAATATAAATCTCTACATATTTAGAGAACCCAGCCTAAGACACAAAGGAACACCAAGGATTTGCTAGCAGACACCAGGAAGTAGGAGAGAGGCCCACAGAAGGAATCAACAAGCTGAGGCCCTGATTTGGACTTTTATTTTCCAGCACTATTAGAAAATAATTTGTTCTTTAAAGCCATCCTCTTGTGCTATTTTTGTTACAGCAGCACTAGCTAACTAAGACAAAGTCAGACACAAAAAAGTACAGACTGTATGATTCCATTTATATAAAATTCAAAAACCAGCAAAACTAATCTATGTTGTTAGAAGTTAGGACTTTTTTACCCTTGGAATGTGGTGAGATGGAGACATGAGGGGCTTCTGGGGGTCTGTCATAGTCTGATTACCAGATGCTCACCTGTAGAAATCCTGGATACGCTAAGTTATCTGCTTTTCTGTATGTGTGTAATACTTTAATAAAGAGTTTTTAAAAAATAAACCAAAACAGTTGTCGTCAAGTCAATCCTGATTCCTGGCGAACCCATGTGAGTCAGAGTAGAAATGTGCCCCATAGGGTTTTCTTTTTTAAAAATTATTTTTGTTGCTGATAATATACACAGCAGAACACCCCATACAGCTGATTTTCAGAAATAGATTGCCAGGTCTTTCTTCTTCTTCTTTTCTTTTATTGTGATTTAGGTGAGTTTACAGAGCAAATTAGTTTCTCATTCAAAAATTTATACACAAACTGTTTCATGGCATTGGCTGCAATCCTGTCTTTGGCTGAAAGGTGAACTCGGGGAGCGGCTTCAAGTCTGAGTTAGAAGGGTAGCTGAGGGCCATAATCTCAGGGGTTCCTCCAGTCTGTGTCAGACCAATAAGTCTGGTCTTTTTTTTCTGAATTTTAATTTTCTTCTCTATTTTTCACCTTCTCTGTCTGAGACCCCACACGTCTGTCAGTTTGTCCTACTGTGGTGGCTTTTCTGTTGCTGTGATGCTGGAAGCTATGCCACCGGTATTTCAAATACCAGCAGGATTACCCATGGCAGACAGGTTTCAGCTGAGCTTTCAGGGTAAGACAGACAAGGAAGAAGGATCTGGCAGTCTACTTCTGAAAAAATTAGCCAGTGAAAATGTTATGAATAGCAGCGGAACACTGTCAGATATAGTGCCAAAAGATGAACTCCTCAGGTTGGAAGGCACTCCAAATACAACTGGGGAAGAGCTGCCTCCTCAAAACAGAAAACCAAAAAAAAAGTAGAAAGCCAAAAAACCAAACCCCTTGTCAATTCCAACTCATAGCAACCCTACAGGACAGAGTAGAACTGCCCCATAGGGTTTTCGAGGAGCGACTGTTGGATTTCAACTGCCCACCTTTTAGTTAGCAGCTGAGTTAGCTGCCACCGGGGCTCACCTCAAAATAGAGTCAACCTTAATGACTTGGATGGAGTCAAGTTTTCAGGACCTTTGATTGCTCATGTGGCACAACTCAAAATGAGAAGAAACAGCTGCAAACATCCATTAATAATGTCATTGTTGTTAGGTGCCCTCAAGTTGGTTCTGACTCACAGTGAATGAAACACTGCCCGGTCCAAAATTCTATCAGGTGATCTCCAGCGTCATTTCTATCACCAAGCCCATATTTTCCAACTACTGTTCCTTCTTCTTTGTTTCCAACTTTCAAGTTCCCATCACCAGCAATTACCAATGCATCTTGACTGCATGTTTGATCAATTTCAGACTGCAGAAGCTGATAAAAAATCTTCAGTTTCCTCATCTTTGGCCTTAGTGGTTGGTGAGTAAATTTGAATAATGGTTGTATTAACGGGTTTTCCTTGTAGCCATATGGATATTATCCTATCACTGACAGTGTTGCACTTCAGAATAGATCTTGAAACGTTCTTTTTCGAGATGAATGCAATGCCATCCCCCTTCAAGTTGTCATTCGTGGCATAGAAGACCATATGGTTGTTCGATTCAAAACGGCCAATACCAGTCCATTTCAACTCACTAATGCCTAAGATATTGATCTTTATGTATTCCATTATCTTTTTCGATGATTTCCAATTTTCCTAGATTCATATGTCTTACATTCCACATTTCAATTGTAAGTGGATGTTTGAAGCTGCTCCTTTTCATTTTGAGTCGCGCCACATCAGCAAATGAAGGTCCCAAAAGCTTGACTCCATCCACGTCATTTAAGGTCAACTCTACGTTGAAGCGGCAGCTCTTCCCCAGTCGTATTTTGAGTGTCTTCCATCCTGAGGGGGTCATCGGTATCAATGTTCTGCTGCTGTTCTTAAGGTTTTCACTAGCTAATTTTTTTCAGAAGTAGACCACCAGGTCCTTCTTGATAGTCTGGAAGCTATACTGAAGAAGCCTGTCTGCCGTGGGTGACCCTGCTGGTATTTGAGTTAATGGTGGCATAACTCCCAGTGTCTCAGCAACACACAAGCCACCACAGTATGACAAACTGACACACATGTGGGGCCATTAATAATAGAAAACCCTATGGGGCAGTTCTACCTTGTCATATAGGGTCAATATGATTTGGAATCAACTCAACCGCACACAACAACACAACAAGATGCTCTCTGAGGCCTCCAGCAGTGATGTTCTCTGAACCAGTGGTTCTAAGATTTGAAGAGTCCTTGATTCACATCGGAGTCCCTGGGTGGTACAAACAGCTAATTCACTCGGGTGCTAACCGAAAAGTTGATCAAGTCTGCCCTGGGGCATCTTGGAAGAAAGGCCTGGCATTCAGCTTCTGAAAAATCAGCCGTTAAAAATCCTGTGGAGCACAGTTCTACTCTGACACACACAGGGTCTTCAGGAGTCCAAATCTACTGACTGCAACTGGTTTGATTCTTATCTTATCACAGCCTGTCTCTGCTTAAAATCTTTCCACACCTCCCTGGTGCCCTCAAACACTTCATCGTGGCCCACAAGGACCTTCACGATCTGGCTCCCACTGACTCTCTTCAATTATTTATTTTCTGACGTGCCATCTTCACTCCCAATTTCTGGGGGTCTTTGCCTAGACCTCTGCCTAGAATATTCTATTCTCAACCCTCAGGTTTCCATCCTATTCATCCTTTAGGGCTCAGCTCAGGTATTGCCTCGTCTAGAAAGCCTTCCATGGTGCCCTAGGCTGGGTCAGGCATGTCCTCTGAGGTCCCACAGCCCCTAGGCTTCCTGGGCCAATCTGACCCCTCTACCTGTGCCTCCCCCATCCCAGCCCTAACCCCCCCTGGGTCATCACTGTCTAGCGGGGCCTGGCTCTCCCACTGAACTGGGAGCCTGGAGAGGCAGGACTGGGACTGGCTCGGTCACCACTATATGTCTCCCACACTTGTTCTGCACAAGCCAAGCACAGAGCTTTAATAAATATTTTGCGAATGAAATAAGAAATTCTAGAATTCTAAGTCGATATGTTTCCAAGTTTTTAAGGTTCTAAAAGTCTAAGTTTCCATATATACACACTGTTGTGATTCTAGGTTTCCAGTGAACACTGGCAAACCATGGGCTGGATCTGGTTCATGCTTTGTGGTACATACAGATTTTTTTCTTTTTTCATAATTGGGAAATTTCCAATAACAATCAGAGCTGGGAGCTTTGGGTCCACATTTGCCCATGGCAGGAGCTGCTGACCAGGGTGGTGTTCTCCCGTTCATCATGGCCTCACCGCCAACTCACTCATTTATGTCATCTGCCATCCCGGAGATAGTTGAGTTGGGCACCCTGCTTGAAAGCTTATTACCATAAAGTCCCAAGAATCTTCTTATCAAAGATCCCATGACTGCAAAATACCAAGTGAGTGAAGTTCTGAGATTTTGAAGGAACTGATAAGGACTTTAGGGTTTTAAGGCAGAAACAATCCATGTGCCCATCGGCGAATGAATGGAAAAACAAAACATGGCATATCCACAAAAAACAAAACCACACCCTCTGCTGTCGAGTCGAATCCGACTCATAGCGACCATATAGGACAGAGTAGAACTGCCCCATACGGTTTCCAAGAAGCGCCTGGTGGATTCGAACTGCTGACCTTTTGGTTAGCAGCCGTTGCTCTTAACCACTATGCTACCAGGGTTTCCATATCCACAAAGTAGGATGTTATTCAGCCATAAAAAGGAGCGAAGTACTGATACATGGTAGAACGTGGATGAATCTTGAAAACATTATGCTAAGTGAAATAAGCCACACACACACACCAAATATTGTATGCCAAAAAAAAAGACAAACCTTAGAAATAGAACTACCATACGATCCAGCAATCCCACTCCTTGGAATATATCCCAGAGAAATAAGAGCCTTTGCACGAACAGATATATGCACACCCATGTTCACTGCAGCACTGTTTACAATAGCAAAAAAATGTAAGCAACCAAGGTGCCCATCAACAGATGAATAGATAAATAAATGATGGTATATTCACACAATGGAATACTACCCGTCAGTAAAGAACAGTGAGGAATCTGGGAAACATTCATAACATTAGTCAGCTTCAAAATTAGTCAGCTGCAGAAGAACAAATATTGTATAAGACCACTATTATAAGAACTCGAGAAATAGTTTAAACAGAGAAGAGAATGTCCTTTGATGGTTACCAGAGTGGGGAGGGAGGGTGGGAGGGAGAGAGGTTTTCACTAATTAGATAGTAGACAAGAACTATTTTACGTGAAGGGAAAGACAACACACAGTACAGGAGAGGTCAGCACAACTGGACTAAACCAAAAGCAAAGAAGTTTCCTGAATAAACTGAACGTTTTGAAGGCCAGAGTAGCAGGGACGGGGGTCTGGTGACCATGGCTTCAGGAGACATCTGAGTCAATTGGCATCATAAAATCTATTAAGAAAACATTCTGCACCCCACTTTGGAGAGTGGCTTCTGGGGTCTTAAACGCTAGCAAGCGGGCCATCTAAGATGCATCAGTTGGTTTCAACCCACCTGGAGGAAAGGAGAATGAAGAACACCAAAAACACAGGGCAATTATGAGTCCAAGAGACAGAAAGGGCCACATAAACCAGGGATTACATCAGCCTGAGGCCAGAACTAGATGGTGCCTGGCTACAACCGATGACTGCCCTGACAGGGAGCACAACAGAGAACCCCTGAGGGAGCAGGAGAGCAGTGGGATACAGACCCCAAATTCTCATAAAAAGACCAGACTTAATGGTCTGACTGAGACTAGAATGGCCCTGGAGGTCACGGTCCCCAGACCTTCTGTTAGCCCAAGACAGGAACCATTCCTAAAGCTAACTCTTTAGATAGGGATTGGACTAGACTATGGGATAGACAATGATACTGGTGAAGAATGAGCTTCTTAGATCAAGTAGACACATGAGACTATGTTGGCATCTCCTGGCTGAAGGAGAGATGAGAGGGTAGAGGGGGTCAGAAGCTGGCCAAATGGACTCGAAAAGAAACAGAGGAGGAAAGGAATGTGCTGTCTCATTAGGGGGAGAGCAATTAGGAGTATATAAAAAAAAATTTTTTTTTTCAAGGTGTTTATAAATTTTCGTATGAGAGTCTGACTCGATTTGTAAACTTTCACTTAAAGCACAATAAAAAAAAAAAAAACCTGTTGCTGTCAAGTCGATTTTGTTTCATAGCGACCCTATAGGACAGAGTAGAACTGCCCCATAGTGTTTCCAAGGAGCACCTGGGGGATCCGAGCTGCAGACCTTTTGCTTAGCAGCCATAGGTCTTAACCACTACGCCACCAGGGTTTCCGAATATTGCATATTTTTATATACATATATATATAAAATATATAATATGTAAGTGTTATAAGGGGATTTTTTAAAACTTATATTTTATTGTGGTAAAATGTGTATAACATAAGGAGTCCCTGAGTGGTGCAAATACTTAAGCACTCAGCTGCTAACTGAGAAAGGTTGCTAGTTCCAGTCCACCCAGAGGTGTCTCAGAAGAAAAGCTTGGCAGCTGACTTTCATAAAATCAGCCACTGAAAACCCTATGGAGCACAGTTCTACTCTGACACACATGACGTCACCACGGGTCACCAGGAGACAGAGTCACATCGAAGGCAACTGCTGTAATAGGCAAATACACAGAGCCAAAAAGTCCAGTAGTGGTTACCAGGGGCTGGAGGGAGGGCAACACAGAAGCTGCTGTTTAATGGGTACAAAGTTTTGCTTGGGATGACTAAACACTTTTGGAAATAAATAGTGGTAATGGTTACATTACATTATAAACGTACTTAATACCACTGATTTATACACCTAAAAAATGGTTAAAAGGGGTAAATTTCATGTTATGTGTTTTGTTGCTGGGTGTCATCAAGTCAATTTCAACTCATATGACCCCATGTGACAGAGTAGACCTGACCTATAGGGTTTTCTAGGCTGCTATGGGAACAGATTGCCAGGTGTTTCTCCCACTGAACAGTTAGGTGGGTTCGAACCGCCAACCTTTCGGTTAGCAGCCAAGTGCATAACTGTTGTTCTACCAGGGCTCCTCACATTATATATATTTTACCAAATCAAACCCACTGCCGTCAAGTCGATTCTAACTCATAGCAACCCTGTAGGACAGAGTAGAACTGCCCCATAGGATTTGCAAGGAGCGCCTGGGGGATTCGAACTGCTGACCTTTTGCTTAGCAGCCATAGGTCTTAACCACTACGCCACCAGGGTTTCCACATATTTTACCACAATAAAAAAAAGTTTTAAAAATTTCATGATTATAACAATCTAAATTTTATGGTTATAACACTCCATGTTTTTGGTATTTTAGAGTCCTAAGGGTCCAATGTTTTAACAGCCTGTGACTATGAAGTTATGATAAGACTCTGAGGGCCTGAGGTTCTAAAGGTCTTTGCTTATAAAGTTTCAATGATGATGATTAAAGTCCTATGAATATAAAGTGCTAAATTTCAAGGGTCTACAATACATGTCCTGCATTCGTATGCATTTAAAATACATGTTCTGAAGGTCTAAGGTTCTAAGAGTCTATACCTATAAAGTTCTCTAGTCTCTCTCATACTGATTTTTTAAGTTGTGCATAACGAAACATACAACAACTCAAAACTTCTACATGTACAGTTCGGTGGCATTGATTACATTCTTCAAGTCGAGAAACCATTCTCACTATCCTTTTCCAAATTATTCCACTACCATCAACACAAACTCAATGCTCCCTAAGCAAAAGTTCCCCCTTTCCCCCTCCCTCCACCCCTGGATTACACCTCCACATAAAGAAAACAAAAATCCTCACAACTGGACCAATAAGCAACATCATGATAAATGGAGAAAACATTGAAGTTGTCAAGGATTTCATTTTACTTGGATCCACAATCAAGGCCCATGGAAGCAGCAGTCAAGATCTCAAACAACACATTGCTTTGGGCAAATCTGCTGCAAAAGAACTCTTGAAAGTGTTGAAAAGCAAAGATGTCACTTTAAGGACTAAGGTGCACCTGACCCAAGCCATGACATTTTCAATCACCTCATATGCATGTGAAAGCTGAACAATGAATAAGGAAAACTGAAGAAGAATTGGTGCCTTTGAATTATGGTGTTGGCAAAGAATATTGAATATACCATGGACTGCCAGAAGAACGAATAAGTCTGTCTTAGAAGAAGTACAGCCAGATTGCCCCTTAAAAGCGAAGATGGTGGGTCTCATGTACTTTGGACATGTTATCAGGAGGGACCAGCCCCTGGAGAAGGACATCATGCTTAGTAAAGCAGAGGGTCAGCAAAAAAGAGGAAGACCCTCAATGAGATGGACTGACACAGTGGCTGCAACAATGGGCTCAAACACAGCAACAGTTGTGAGGATGGCACAGGACCGGGCAGTATTTCGTTCTGTTATACATAGGGTCTTTATGAGTTGGAAGCGACGGGACGGCACCTAACAACAACGACAACAACCCACCCCTGGTAGCCACTAATAATCATTGGCTTCCATGTATTTGCTTATTTCATATAAGTGAGATCATATATTTCCTAGGGGCATTTGATCATTAAGTGAGGTCCTTTTGCGACTAACATATTTCGCTCGGCATGATTTCTAGGTTCAGCCATGTTGTGGCATGTCTCGGGACTTGGTTTCTCTTATGGCTTTGCTTATATTGTTTTAACACATGAAAGTAGAGCGACCAATCATTCCAGCTTGCCTATGCCTGAGGTGTGCTCTCTGAGGCCTCCAGCACTGATTCTCTGAATCAGAGATTTGAAGTGTCTTCATTCTCACTTGATCACATCCTGTCCCTGCTTAAAAATGCTAAAACCTGGACAGTCCCAGGCAAACCAGGACAAGTTGGTCTCCTACCTCAAAGTTCTTAGGCCCTATTCTTCTAACCCGAGATTCTAAAATTTATGATTATGAAGTCCTCAGTTTCTATATTCAACACCCCTCTGTTAGTTTGTCGTACTGTGGTGGCTTGTGTGTTGCTATGATGGCAACGTTTCGTTCCATTGTACGTTAAGTCACCATGAGTCAGACTCAGCCCGATGGCAGCTAACAGGAACGGCAAGGTTCTATGAGTATTAGAGTTTAGGTTTCTAAGGATTAAAGATTGGAAGGGTCAATGAGTGCAATTTCTCAGGGCTATGATTATAAAAAGGAGCCCTGGTGGCGCAGCGGTTAAGCACTTGGCTGCTAACCAAAAGGGGCGCAGTTGGAACCCCCCAGCCTCTCTTCAGGAGAAAGATGTGACAGTCTGCTTCTGCGAACATTTACAGCCTTGGAAACCCTATGGGGCAGTTCTACTCAGTCCTGTACGGTCACTATGAGTCAGAATTGACTTGATGGCAATGGGGTTGGGTTTTGGCTTGGACGATTGTAAAGGTCTGTATATCCTAAGGTCTCCGTTTCTAAAAGCCTAAGGCTTGCAGAATATCTGAGTATGATGTTTCGAGGTCCTAAGATCTGAAAGTTTTCCATTTCAGGATTCCAAGGGAGTATACTTAGAAAGTCCCCCCACTTTTGGAATTGTACATTTCTAAGGTTCTAAGGCTGTGCTGCCCAATATGGCAGCCACAAGCCATGTGTGGCTACTTAAAGGTAAACGAGTTCAAATTAAATAAAATGAAAAATCTAATACCTGAGTTGCACTGGCCACATTTCAAGGTCTCAACGGCCACATGTACTAGCAGTTACCATCTTGGACATCATAGATCTTTCTGCCATTGCAGAAAGTTCTACTGGATAGTGCTAGTCTAAAGATTCAAGCTCTAAGTGTCTCCAGCTCTATTCCCACCCTCCAGACCACCAAGGTCTTGTGGCACTAAGGGCCACAGGCACAGACACCATCCTGGCAGACCCCTCCCCCTTCCCTCTCTTCCTCTTGTCCCACTCCAGCCCACGCCTCCCAGGTACCTGCCAAGGCCTTGATTCGGGAGCACTCAAAGAGTGAGGCAGCTGTGGTGGAGGCAGCCGGCAGCTCCCGCTCCCAGCCCCGATCCGGACTGTCCCAGCGGGCTGTAAGGTTGTTGTTGTTAGGGGCTGGCAGGCCCTCCATGTTGTCCACTTCCCCTGGTACCTGTGCCATCAGGGAAGGTGAGGCCTAGGATGGAGAGAAGTAGATTACGGCTTGAAATGAGGCCCAAGCTCAGAGGCCCTCCTTCTGACAATGACTGTCTGGGCTTCAGTTTTCCTGTCTTTAAAGTGTTCACCCTGACCAGTTCACAGGGCTGTGGTAAAGTATCCAGCTTGGCTCCTGGCATAAGGCAGAACCAAAACCAAACCAAACCTGCTGCTGTCAAGTCCATTCTGACTCCTAGTGATCCCATAGGACAGAGTAGAACTGCCCCACAGAGTTTCCAAGGAGTGGCTGGTGGATTCGAACTGCTGACCTTTTGGTTAGAGGCTTGGCAAATTGTCACTGTTATTATTATTAGAACAATATTTTTCTATTATTAGAACAATAATATTGTTGTTGATAGAACTATAATGCATTTATTGAGGATATGCTCTGTGCTAAGCACTTTCTATGCATTATCTCAATTCCCACAAATTTAATTCCCGAAGTATAGGCTATTATTAGGCCCATTTTACAGTAAAGGAAGCTGAGGCACAGAGGGGTTAATTCACTTACCTAAGGTTACACAGCTAGTAAGTCATGAAATTAGGATTCAAACGCCAGGCGCTGTGATAGAATGATTGCATTAACAGCCGAATTCTTCATCCTGGTAGCCACGCCCTTAAGGAGTCCTGGTGGCACAGTAGTTAAGCACTGGGCTGCTAACCAAACATTGGTGATTCAAACCCATCAGCTACTCTGTGGGAGAAAGATGTAGCAGTCTGCTTCCATAAAGATTACAGCCTTGGAAACCCTATGGGGCAGTTCTACTGTCCTATAGGGTCACCATGAGTCAGAATCGACTCCATGGCAACGGGTTTTTGTTTTGTAGCCATACCTTTTGCCATGTAACTCTCCAGTGTTCTTCTATTGTGGGGGTGAAAGGGGTGGAAGAGTGGGGGGACGTGTCCCACCTCTTGCCACTGGGCTTTGTCATATGACTTGCTTTGGCCAATAGAATCAGGTAGAAGTGATGGTATGGCGGGTCTGAGCTCAGGACTCAAGACACCTTGCATCTTTCTGCCTGGGCTCAACTGTGGCTGAGAAAAAAACATGTTTGGGCTAGTCCAAGGCCAAGGCCCCAGTCACTGCAGCCAAGGCCAGACAGAGCAGCCAACAGCTACCACCTCGCTCCCCAGATGTGAATAAGCTCACAGGAGACCAGAAGAACTGCCGGGCTGAGCCCAGCCAAAACCTCAGACCCAAGGGCTAACTAAATGTTTAGTGTTTTAAAGCACTAAGATTGGGGACGGTTTGTTATGCAGCATTATTGTGGCAACAGCTGACTGCCATATCATCTGACTCCAGAGCTATGCTCCAGAACGCTAAACCCACTGCCGTCAAATTGACTAACTCATGGCGGGCCCCGTGTGCATAGAGTAGTACTGCATTCCATGAGGTTTTCATGACTGTGTCCTTTCGGAAGCAGATTGCCAGATCTTTCTGCCCAGGCACCTCTGGGCGGGTTCCAACCACCAACCATTCAGTCGTGGTGGACCGCTTAATCATTCGAGTCACCGAGGGGCTGCTCTAGAGCCCTACTAGATAGTAAATATGAAACTTAAAGGGATAGGTGATGTCAGATACATCTCCTCCACTCTCCCAGCCACCCCACACCTGATTCTAAGACTAAGAAAAGAAGGAATTGAGGGGAGATCAATGTCACTCCTTCTCAAAAGGCCTAGACACTTGCCAACCCATTAGACTCTAGGAGGGCAGTGTGTGGGTCTTGGTCAATGGGGTGGAGACTCTGCCTTTTGGAGGACACAGCAAAATCCATTCTTATTCTTCCCTTCTTCCATGGAAAGCTGTAAAGTGGGCACTTGGTACCTACCTGCTGTGTGACCTTGGCCAAGTCACTTCCCCTTTCTGGGCCTCAGTTTGTTTATCTGTAAAATGGGGATAATAATGGTACCCATTTCCCCGGGGCATTTGACGATTAAGTGAGCTCATAATGCTGGTAATAGTGGTATCTGATACACAGCAAGCCCTCAGTACACGTTCCGTGTCTGGTCTGAGGTCACACAAAAACGAGTTCAATCTTGTTTTCTTCTTGCTGTGTCTTTAACCTGGTATCTTTAACGTGGCTTCTCTGTGCCTCAGTTTCCTTCCTGTTAAACAGTGATCACGACTGTCTCATCAATGGAGGGCACTTGGGGATGGGTTTCATGAGCATTCCCTCAGGCCAGGGAGCAGCCCAGGCCATTACGTGATTGAATGGGAAAGGCAGGCTGGAGAGGGCGGTGGAGAAGGTGGGGAGACGAGTCCCACAGCCCCAGCAAGGGCTGGCGGGGCGCGGGGCTGGGGGCGGGATCAGAAGCTTTAACCCTTCGCAGGCCGGCCGAGCCTGTCTTTCCCCGCAGTCCAGTCACGGTGCCCAAGGAGGGGGGCCTGCGAAGGCCAAGGCCTGATGGTAGGACCCACGCATGGAGTGGAGGCTGCACTGGGTTGGGGGGGGGGGCTTGTTTTGCCCTAGACTCCTCACCTCCCCCACAGCCAGGGAGACCCCCGGGGTTCAGGCCATGCCCACCGCGCGCCGGGGAAGGATGCTCGGGCAGGTGGGGAGATGCTGCCAGGGAGGGGCTGTTGGCCCGAACGCCTCTCACCTGGGCCCGCGGCCGCCGGTGCGGCCGTCCGTGCAGCTCGCCCCGCCAGCCGCTCTCCCTGTCGGCGTCCGCAGCCCGGCCCGGCCCGGCTCGTCTCGGCCCTACCGGCCCAGCGGTTCGGCCGGATCCGCATGCGCCGCCGCCGCCGCCGCCGCCGCCGCCGCCGCTGCCGCGCCTCCCCCCCGCTCGCGCGGCCGCCGCTCTGGGCGCGTCCCCGGGACCCCCTCCCGCCCGCGGCCCCCCACTGCCTCGCCGCCTGCAGCGCTGGCCCACGCGTGGTCACACACCCGTCCACTGCGTGTGATACACAGCTGCACTCGTGGGGGCCAGAGGTAGCGTCACACTCTCAAACGGAGTCACAGACTCCCACACTGTCATACACACACGGGATCACACAGCGTCACGAACACCCACATCCACACACACCCAGTGTCACCCGCTCGTATGGGGTCACACAGGGTCAAACATTCACCACGCAGTCACATATTCGCATGTCGTTCCACACTGGAACAGTGTCACAAGCTGTAACACACTCACATAGTGTCACCACCACTCGTACGGTATCACAGAGTCACACACGTGCCACACACTCCATGGGGTCACAGAGTCATATACTCACATATCACACACGGCCTCGCAATCACATTGTCAAACTCTCTTACACACTCACACTTCTCACTCTAGTCACACACATGGGGTCACACACCCATGCGCCCATATATCACAGTCACTGGGTCACAAATAACATCACAACAACAGCAACACCTACAGCCACACACTCAAACGGGGTCACAGGGTTACAATTCTTACATGACATACATGATGTCACACACTGTCACAGTCTATAGAGTCACACTCTCCCATATAGTACATCTCACACACGTCACGCACTCACACACGTCACGCACTCACACTGTATCACACAGCGTCATGATGATGCCTAGAGCACTACAGACTGACACACAGTGTCACCAACAGTATCACCATAAGGTCACACAAGAACGACATCAGTGCCTGCCACACGTGGTGCCATATAGTCTCATACTGTTACACAGTGTTACAGGATGGCACGTGGTGTCAACCACAACCGTGCTCTTCCTTGGGTCACGGGATCACACACACAGGTACACTGTGTCACACACGACCCCACATCGTCCTCCCTCACTTTCCCCCCTTGCAGTTGTGAGGAGGCCTGGGGCGACCTGTGAGTCCCAGGTCGGCCTCCAGGCACTAGGAGAGGGGAGCGCGGGTTAGGGGGGCCGGTGGGCGTGGTCCGCGCTCGCCCCGCCCCGCCCTCGGTGGCTAGAGAGGGAACGGGGAGGCACGCTGCGAATGGCTCTCCTAGTCCCGCCCACCCACCGCCTTCCTGGGGGAGGTGTGACCGTATCTGGCCCCGCCTCCCGATCTCGGTGGCGGGCGGAGCGGACCGTGCCGGGCATAAGCGATCAAGGTCTGAGTCCTGCCCCGCCCACCCGCGCTTTTCCTGTAGGAGGCGTGGCCTGTTTGGACACTCCCCCTTGCTGGGCACTGGGAGGAGGGACGAGGCGGGGCTGAGGCGGGGCTCGCTGCAGCCGGCCACGCCCCCGGCTCGGGTTGGGGAAGGCCCCAGCGCACCGCCTCGCACCCAGTCGATTCCCGCGCGTCCTGCGACTCCGCCGCTCGCAGCCCCACGACCCCGCAGCATGGCCGTCAAGAAGATCGCGATCTTCGGCGCCACCGGCAGGACCGGGCTCACCACCCTCGCGCAGGCGGTGCAGGCAGGTATGCGCCAGGGCGGGCGGGGATGTCACGGGGTGCACCAGCAAAGCGTCAGGAAGGAGCGTCGCCGGGCCATGCCGAGGATGGTTAGGGCTGTCAGTGCCTCGGTTGTGTGAGGACCCGAGGAGCAAAGCAGGTGGCCACGAGGGCAGAAATGGGGAAGGCCACAACACCCGATTTCATGGGAGCCCAAAACATTAGGAATTGTCCATGGGAGCCTGGGGAACTCCAGGTGAGGGTTATGTGTAAATCCAGGGCTTTTATGAAATTTTGTTGCTGCTGCTGTTACTAATATTATTACCACACCCAGAGAGGGCTCAGTAAGCTAGGTATCCATTTGCCGCCCAGCACTGCACTCTCTTCACAAGTATCAAATCCTCAGAGCACCCATATGGCGTGGTTGTATTTAGGTGCCGTCCAGTGGGTTCTTTCTCATGGTGACCCTATGTGTTAGAGAGTAGAACTGCCCCATAGGGTTTTCTTGGCTATAATCTTTATGAAGCAGATTGCCAGGTCTTTCTTTTGCATTGCCACTGGGTGAGTTCTAACACCCAACCTTTTGTTTGAGCTCTTAACCTGAGTGCCACCAGGGCTTCTATTACTACCCCACTTGAATGAGAAAACTGAGGCCCAGAGAGTGACTTGCTCAAAACAACAAAAACAACAAGCTGGTAAATGGCAGTGCTGGGATGTGCACTCAGCCTGAACTCTTAACCACCAAAAGTCCAAAGGCTTGGGCACTGGGGCTGGAAACTTAAAAGGTTGGGGCATGGGGGTTGTGAATACCTAATGGAAGGGGGTCACTGAGACATGAATGAAGGCTTGAGGGCACCAGGCCTGGGAAAGGCGGTGGGGGCTGCTGCAGGAAAGGGGGCAGAAAAGGGATAAGCCCCTGCCTCCCGCTGCCCAGACTTCACCAACCTCCAGTGAAACATGGGACTTCCAGATACAGGACCCCACCCCTGCTGCCCTCAGTGACTCAGAAGATAAAGATTATCTGGGTGCCCCAAAAGGGTGGAGGCAGCAAGGGTCCCACTCCCTGGTGTCTGCAGCCAAGCTCTCCTTTGGAGGGCCTGTACCTCAGCCTGAAAGCTCCCCACTAGGATCGCTGCTTTCCTCCCCTGGGTGGGAGGGGGGGTCTCCTGAGCATTTTGACTTGTAGGAAGGGGGGAAACAAATTTGCTGATAAGCATTTATGGGGTAGAAGTGAGGAAAGTAGGAAAAGGGGGAAGTTGAGAGGTGCTGAGTCATCCTGGGACTTCTGAGTCCCTCCTTTCTACTACCCCCATCCTGAATGCCATTTGTCCACCTGCTGGTCACCACTGGAACTGCACCCTGGAAATTGGGCTCCAGGGCCTGGGGGAGCTCTGCCTTCTCTCTTTGGTCTTCACAGTGTCTCTTCACAGCTCTGAGCCTTGTTGAAAAAGAAAGCGCTTGACAGTGCTGAGGCTTCATCTACCTCAATGGTTCTCTAGGACCGAGAGCCCTGACAGGCCCAGGCTCTGGCACCAGACTGCTCACATTCAAACCCCTGCCCTGCCACTACCAGCTGTGTGGCCAAGTGCCTTGCCATCTGTGTACCTGGATTTCTGTAAAATGGGGATGAGATTAGTAGCACCTGCCCTGTGGCATTCTTGTGTTGGTTAAGTGAGATAAGACATGGAAGTGTTTAGGACAGTGCCCAGTAAAAAAAAAATCTAAAAAAACCAAACTTGCCGTCAAATCCAACTCATAGCAACCCTGTAGCACAGAGTAGAACTGCCCCATAATATTTTCAAGGAGCGGCTGGTGGATTCGAACCACCAACCTTTTGGTTAGCAGCCAAGCCCTTAACCACTGTGCCACAAGGGCTCCAGTGGGTACCTAGCGCTCAGTAAATACTCCTTGACTGAGTGAACGTAGACCAGACTTGCTTTGGTAAAAATTCTACCTTCTCTGTCTACTAGCTCTATGATCCTGGCCCAGTTACATAAAATTGCCTCAGTTTCCCCATCCTTAAAAAGGGGGTAATATAATACCACAATACATACCTTGTAGGGTTGTGGCCATCTGATGCTTTTTATAGTGATTTCTACATGTATCGAATTGGTCACAACAGTATCAGAACGTATTACATGTTAAATATTGGTTTTATGAAACTTTTGTGTCAAAAAAAATATATGTATATATGGGAGTGCCTGGGTGATAACTGTACGAACGGTTAACACTGTTGGCTGCTATCCAAAATGTTGGCAGTTTGAGTCCACCCAGAGGCTCCTCAGGTGATCTACCTCCAAAAAAATCCACCATGAAAATCGTATGAAACGCACTTCAACTCTTAACACACATGGAATAGGTTAGCAGCTGAGCCCATTAACCGTTAGCCACCACCCAGGGACTCAGTTTACTAGGCATAATGTAACCAAAACCAAACCCATTGCCATTGACTCGATTCTGACTCATAGCGACCCTATAGGACAGAGCAGAACTATCCCATAGGGTTTCCAAGGAGTGGCTAGTGGATTTGAACTGCCGACCTTTTGGTTAGCAGCTGAGCTCTTAACCACTGCGCCACCAGGACTTCCAGGCATAATATACGTGGGTCTGTTTTAACCAGTACTGTGACAGGTGCTAGCCAGTGCCCACATTGGCTCCCTGAAAGCTCCTGTGTCCACAGGGCCCACCACCAGCACCAACGTGCCAGGACAGCACAAATTTTTTGTCATTCCTTTATAAAAGGTGGCCACATATGATGAGAATGCTAGGCACTGTGATCTTCATTTGAGAGATGAAGAAGCTGCAAAAATAAAAAACTTTTGTGCTTTAAAAAACAACTCCCAGAACAGCAGAGGAAACCCTGGTGGTGTAGTGGTTAAGTGCTATAGCTGCTAACCAAAAGGTCAGAAGTTCAGATTCACCAGATGCTCTTTGGAAACTCTGTGGGGCAGTTCTGTTCTGACCTTTAAGGTTGCTATGAGTTGGAATTGACTCAACAGCAATGGGGTTTTTAGAATGACAGAAAAAAAAATTGCAAATCATGTATTTGCTAAGGGACTTGTATCTAGAATCTGAGAAGATGTTTGGAAGAGGTTCCCCAGCCAGCAAGTAGCAGAGCCTGCATTTGAATCCAGGTCCATGGGGCCTTAAAACCTTGCTTTCCTGTTTATAAAACGGTCAGGGAGATACTAATTAATATGACAGTCCCTGACCCTGCAGTGTCCTTGGTTTACTCCAGGTCGGCATAATTAAGACTGTGACAGGAAACACAAGGACTGGGGGGCCTAGAAGGAGAGACTAAAGGATGTTCCAAGCAGAGGGGACAGCATGTGCAAAGGCCAGGAGGCAGGAGACAGCATGGTGCATTTGAGGAACTGAATGAGGTGCAGGGAGTGAAGTGGGCAGTGGCTCTAGCAGAGACTGGAGAAGAGGTGAGGCCAGATTCCAAGGAGGCTTGAAGGCTGTAGTGAGGAGCATGGGCTTAATTGCAGGGCACTGGGGGTCCTGGAAGGGATCTGAGCAGGAGGGCACTTAACAGTTACCATGGAGCTGGCAAAATGGACACAAAAAGAGAGAGTGGAAAGAGGGAGTGGGCTGTCTCATTGCGGGGAGAGTAGTTGGGAGTTTGTAGCAAGGTGTATATAAGTTTTTATGTGAGAGACTGACTTGATTTATAAACTTTCACTTAAAGTACAATAAAAATTATTAAAAAAAAATTACCATGGAAAGCTCTGTCTGGCTGCTGTGTGGGAGATGGGTTGGAGGGGTCTAGACTGGGTGCTGGGAGTCAGGGCAGGGGCCCAGCAGGAGAGATAGGGCTGGAGCAGGGCCAGGGACAAAGTCACCAGATGATTAACAGACCTGCTAATGGAAACACCCATAGAGTGCCTATTCCTGTGCCAGGCACTACCCTAAACTTTGTGTTCATCACTTTTCTTTTTTTTTTTTTTTCACATTTCTTAGAACAGCTTTATTGAGATATATAATTCACATACCATGTCTTAGTTATCTACTGCTGCTATAACAGAAATACCACAAGTGAATGGCTTCAACAAACAGAAATTTATTCTCTCACTGTCTAGAAGGCTAGAAGTTTGAACTCAGGGTGCCAGCTCCAGGAGAAGGCTTTCTCCCTCTGTTGGCTCTGGGGGAAGATCCTTGTCATCAATCTTCCCCTGGTTGAGGCGCTTCTCAGCATGGGGACCCCAGGCCCGAAGTATGTGCTGTGTTCCTGGTGCTTCTTTCCTGGTGGTATGAGGTCCCCATGTCTCTTTCTGCTCACTCCTCTTTTTTATATCTCAAAAGAGATTTAAGACACAGCCTAATCTCATAAATCGAGTCCTGGCTCATTAACATAATTGCCGAAAATCCCAGCTCATTAACATCATAGAGGTAGGATTTACAACACATAGGAAAATCACATCAGATGACAAAATGATGGACAATCACACAATACTGGGAATCATGGACTAGCCAAGTTGACACACATTTTTGGGGGACACAATTCAATCCATAACACCATACAATTCCCCCATTTAAAGTTCAAGGGTTTTTAATATCTTCAGAGTTGTACAATCTCACCACAATCAATTTTAGAACTTTCTCATCACCCTAAGAAGAAATGCCTAGAAATCACCCTCATTTCTCCCTAAACCCCCAGCCCTAGGTAACCACTCTGTACTTTCTGTCTCTATGAATTTGCCTATTCTGGACATTTTATGTAAATGGATTATACAATACATGGCCTTTTGTATGCCTGGTTTCTTTCACTTAGCATAATGTTTTCAAGATTTATCCATGTTGTAGCATGTGTCAGTATCTCATTTTTATTGCTATATAATATTCCATTGTATCAATGTGCTAAATTTATCTATCTGTTCATCAGTTGATGGATGTTTGGATTGTTTCTACTTTCTGGCTATTATGAGTAATTCTGCTATGAAAATTTGTATACAAGTTTTTGTGTGGTATGTTATGGATTGAATTGTGTCCCCCAAAAATGTGTGCCAACCTGGTTAGGCCATGATTCCCAGTATTGTGTGACTGTCTACCATTTTGTCATCTGATGTGATTTTCCTATGTGTTGTAAATTCTACCTCTGTGATGTTAATAAGGTGGGATTAGAAGCAGTTATGTTAATGAGGTAGGACTCAATCTACAAGATAAGGCTGTATCTTGAGTCAATCTCTTTTGAGATGTAAAAGAGAGAAATGAGCAGAGAGACAGGGACCTTGTACCATCAAGAAAGCGGCACTGCGAGCAGAGCGCATCCTTTGGACTCAGGGTTCCTGTGCTAAGAAGCTCCTAGACCCAGGGGAAGATCGATGACAAGGACCTTCCTTCAGAACCAACGGAAAGAGAAAGTTTTCCACTAGAGCTGGCACCCTGAATTTGGACTTCTAGCCTCCTAAACTGTGAGAGCTATGAGTCGGAATCGACTGGACGGCACTGGGTTTGGTTTTTTGGTTTTAAACTGTGAGAGAATAAATTTCTGTTCGTTAAAGCCATCCACTTGTGGTATTTCTGTTAGAGCAGCACTAAATAATTAAGACAAATGTTTTCATTTCTCTTTGGCACATACCTGGAAGTGGAATTACTGGATCGAATTGGTCCGACCAAACATATCATAACTCTGTTTAACCTTTTGAGGAACTGTCAGACTGTTTTCTAAAGTAGCTGTACCATATGTCATTCCCATCAGCAGTGTATGAGGGTTCCAAGCTCTCTCCATCCTTGTCAACACTTTGTGTGTGTGAAAGGAGCCCTGGTGGTACAATGGTTAAGTGTTCAGCTACTAACCAGAAGGTCGGAGGTTCGAATCCATCGGCTGCTCTGCTAGAGATTTGGTCCCATAAAGATCACAGCCTAGGAAACCCTATGGGACAGTTCTGCTCTGCCACATGGGGTCGCTATAGAGTCAGGATCAACTCCACAGCAGGCAACAACATTGTGTGTGAAGTGGTATCTCATTGTGGTTTTGATTTGCATTTCCCTGATGGCTGAACATGCTAATCATCTTTTCGTGTGCTTTTTGGCTATTTGTATATCCTCTTGGGAGAAATGGCTATTCTGATCTCCTGTCAATTTTTTAACTGGGTGATTCGTCTGCATTGTTGAATTGTAGGAGTCCCTTATCAAATGTATGATTTGCAAAATTTTTCACCCATTCCAGGGGTTGTCTTTTAAAGGACAAAAGTTTTTAATTTTGATGATGCCCAGTTTACCTATTTCTTCTTTTGTTGCTTATGCTTTTGGTGTCCTAGCTAAGAAACCATTGCCTAATCTAAGGTCACAAAGACTTGTGCCTATGTTTTCTTATAGGAATTTTATAGTTTTATCATTTACATTTAGGTCCTTGATTCATTTTGCGTTAACTTTTGGATAGTTGTCTAGCTTCATTCTTTTACAGGTAGATATTCAATTGTCTCAGCATCATTTCTTGAAAAGACTATTCTTTCTCCCCACTGAATTGCCTTGGAATTCTTGTCAAAAATCAGTTGACTACCTATCTTAGTTATCTTGTACTTCCACAACAGGGATACTACAAGTGGATGGCTTTAACAAACAAAAATTTATTTCCTCACAGTTCAGGATGCTAGAAGTGAAATTCAGGGTGCCGGCTCTAGGGGAAGGCTTTCTCTCTCTGTGGGTCCTGAAGGAAGGACTTGTCTCTTTGAGCTTCTGCTCCTGGGCCATCTTCATGTGGTTTGGCATTTCTCTTCCCCCATCTCTGCTTACTTGCTTGCTTGTTTAATCTTCTTTATTTCTCAAAAGAGATTGACTCAAAAATACACCCTACACTAATCCTGCCTCATTAACATAACAAAGACCACCCCTTCCCACATGGGATTATAATCACAGGCAGAAAGGTTAGGATTTACAACACATATTTTTGGGGGCCACAATTCAATTCATACCACTGTCTTAAACTTTTGGATATGTTATTGAAACCAACAACAACCCTAGAAGGTAGGTACTATTTTTATTCTCACTTTACCAGTGAAGGCCCTGAGGCTCAGAGAGGTTAAGTGACTTGTCCTGGGTCCCATAGTAGAGCTGGAATTCAAACCCAGGGTTGTTTTGAGAATTAAACAAGTTAATGTGTAAGGCACTTGAAAGCTGGCACATAGTAAGTGCTCTATAAATATTTTTTTATCATTATCATTATTTGAAAGTGTCCTGTCATTTTTTAAAAAATTCTTATCTGGTGAAAATATACACAACAAAACATACACTTATTTGTTTGGGAAATAGTTGATGGATGCTATTATTTTTTTTGAATAGACAAATTTTATTGCATCTTAAAAATATCACCCATAGGTCGTACGAATTATCAGGCCTCGTTTCTGTAGCTGGACAGCTCTTAGGTCATACCCATCAGCCTGTTGCATGGTTCCTTTTTCAGAGACATAGATACCATCCAAATATTTTCCAATGTCCTTGTTTTTAACTGTTGTGGCTTGCCGAATTAGCGCAGCTGAATTTGATACAAGTCGAAACGTGGTTTCCTTCAAGAATTAACTCGTCCTGCTGAGTTTGAGATACTGAACAAGCAACACCTGACCCTCATCTGAACCCTGTGGATGTATTTTTCACCCAAGAAATTTTGGATAGCAACAAGAGACTCCTCCTGAAAGATGACGCTGATGGGGAAGTGAGCATACGAAGAACTTATCTTGTAATGGAATCCAGTGTAACACCCTTGACTGCCGGTGACCACAGATGGTGCAGACTGTAGCCAGTGCCTTTCTATTTTCCCACCACTTGTCAACAGGAAACCTTTTTTTTTTCCAGGGAGGCTGAATTCTACATGGATGTGACGGAAGTCCCTCCATGGGGTTCCTCTGGGGCCCTTCACATAATGGTACATCCCTTCAAAGTGATGTCGACGTTTTCTGGAATGTTGACAGTCTGGTTGGGGAGAATGGTCTTTGCAAAAAGCACAATTTTATTGTTTTTCCTTTTCCTTTATCATTTGCAGAGTAATGAGCCAATCCTCTAATTGCTGGCACTGATGACCAATGAGGTTTTTTCTTTTTTTAGTATCATCATGAACTCACAGGTTTTTATATATTTGGTGTGTTTCCATTCATTGCCATCAGTATTCTTTTGGAAGCACGTATTGTCCCCGATTAGCCCTGTGGGAGCCACTTCAACATGGCCCTCCCATTCCTTAAGCTCTGCCTGACCTGCTGACATTACCAGGTGTTCTAGGCTCATCTCATCCTTTCTGTGTCCCAGCCTAGGAATCAGCCATTTCTCCAAGGAGCTCTGATTCTGGTTCATAGGAGAGGAAAATTATATTTATAGTATGATATAAATAATTTTATTTTTACATATCACCATTTACAGTATACCCAAACATTAACATCTTGGCCACTGTTTAAAACAAAGGAAGCAATATGTTAGCTGTCAACTTTAAAATGTCTGTCAGGCCCCTGTGGGGGGCGGGGAGGGCACAGAATTGTCCAAAATTATTTTGGGAGGGGACATACCAAGGGGATATTCAAAATCTTTAATGACTGGTAAGGTAGCATTGGGCCCTGTGGAGGTGAGGCCCAGGAACAGGGTCCTAGATGAATCCCAGCACTGGACAAACTTGGGGCAACTCATGGCCCGTCTGTACCTGCTTCTTCCAGGACCATGAACAGGTGATATATTAGTTTCCTAGGACCATGTAAGGAATTACCACAAATTGGAGCCCTGCTGGTACAATGGTTAAGAGCTACAGCTGCTAACCAAAAGGCTGGCAGTTTGAATCCACCAGCCACTCCTTGGAAACCCTATGGACAGTTCTCTTCTGTTCTATTCGGTCACTATGAGTCGGAATCAACTCGACGGCAATGGATCTGGTTTTTGTTTGTTTGGGTGGCTTTAGGAGCCCTGGTGGCCCAGTTGGTTAAGAGCTCCATCAGCTGCTAACTAAAAGATTGGCGATTCAAATCTACCAGCTGCTCCTTGGAAACCCTATAGGGCAGCTCTACTCTGTCGTATTTGGTCACTATGAGTCGGAATCAACTCGACGGCAGCGGATCTCGTTTTTGTTTGTTTGTTTGTTTGGGTGGCTTTAGGAGCCCTGGCGGCCCAGTTGGTTAAGAGCTCCATCAGCTGCTAACTAAAAGATTGGCGATTCAGATCTACCAGCTGCTCCTTGGCAGCCCTATAGGGCAACTCTACTCTGTCCTATTTGGTCACTATGAGTCAGAATCAACTAGACGGCAAAGGATTTGGTTTTGGTTTGGGTGAGTGTCTAAAACAACGGAACTTTATTCTCTCACAGTTTTGAAGGCTTGAAGTCTGAACTCGGGGTATCCACAGGGCCATGCTCTCTCGGAAACCTCTAGGGAAAGGCTCTTCCTTGTCTCTCGCAGCTCCTGGAAGCCCCAGGCAATCCTTGGCTTGTGGCAGTATCTCTCCAGTCTGTGCCTCTGTGTTCACATGACTGGTTTCCCTCTGTGTGTGTCCCTGTGTCTTCACATGGCGTTCTCCTCTCCCTGTGTCTCTCTTCTCTTTTTATAAAGATAGTCCTACTGGACTAGGGCCCACCCCACTCCAGTATGACCTCATGATGACTAATTACAACTGCAAAGACCCTATTTCCAAATAAGGTCGCATTCGTAGGTACCGGGGGTTAGGACTTCCACATATTTTTTGGGGGGACAAAATTAACCCATTACAGGGAGCATAGACCAGTACAGTGCCAAGTGTTAACCCTTTAGTTGCTGGAGGGTAGGGAAGTGTGTGGGGGCGGGGACACTCGGAGACCTCAGTGCAGACTGTTTACCAACCCACATGAAGGTGTGGGCGTATTTTAACAACCAGCTGAGTATCAACTGTCAGTATGGCAGTAAAATGTCTGAAGACCACTGCCTCAGAACAGGGGACCTGGGGCATGGGTTTGGGACTCAGGGCACCCCTGGGACCCAGCCCCTGGAGCTCCAGAGCACCAGTGCCCATGCCTACTGACCTACCTCTCTGCCCTCTTTGCCCACAGGTTATGAAGTGACGGTGCTGGTGCGGGACTCCTCCAGGCTGCCCGCGGAAGGGCCCCAGCCGGCCCACGTGATAGTGGGTGACGTTCGGAAGGCTGCTGATGTGGACAAGACCGTGGCTGGGCAGGATGCCATTGTCGTGCTGCTGGGCACTGGCAACGACCTCAGTACTGAGCCCCCCCTCTGCCCACGGCCTCCCCCTGCACCCCGGCCCCCAGCGCCACGCCCGCCCCCAGCCCCGCCCCTACCACCCCAGCCACCTCCACCGCCTGCAAGTGACAGCCACTCTCTGTCCTCTCTAAGGTCCCACCACAGTGATGTCCGAGGGCGCCCAGAACATTGTGGCGGCCATGAAGGCTCACGGCGTGGACAAAGTTGTGGCCTGCACCTCGGGTGGGTGGCAGGGGGTCATCGGGTGGTGCTAAGCTGGGGGTGATTGGGTACTGCACAGGCCAGGTTTTGCAGCCCAGGGCCTCTGAAAAATGGCACTGAAGCCGTTCCAAGTTACTGTGCGTTTATCGAGCACCGACTGTGAGCTTGAACTTTGCTGGGGAAATAGTGGGGACCAAGACAGCCCTGGGCCCTGCACCCATGGGGCACACAAACAGGAGGGAGGTGATAAACAGACCCATCATTAGACAATGACAGCCCAGAGTGGTCAGGCTGGGACGGGGGAGGCACAGGCAGAGGGGTCAGGACCCAGGTGGGAAGCCCAAAGGACTGTGGGAGCACAGAGGAGGTGCTTGCGAAGCCCAGCCTGCAAGGAGGGCAGGGAGGGCATTCTAGAGGAAATGATAGAGCTATGAACACAACGGACCAGGTCTCTGCCCTCACAGGGCTCCCAATTTGTGGGGAGATGGACATTAAACAAATAGGTGCCCTGGGTAATCCTAAAGGAAAGCTACCGGGTGCAGTGCAGGAGCAGTTAACGCTAAAAAAACCCAATGCCATCCAGTCGATTCCAACTCATAGTGACCCCATAGGACAGAGTAGAACTGCCCCATAGGTTTTCCAAGGAGTGGCTGGCGGATTCAAACTACTGACCTTTTAGTTAGCAGCCAAGCTCTTAATCACTGTACCATCAGGGCTAAGAGCATTTATTGAGCGCCTACAGGAGTGCCTTACAGGTGAATGGCACTTAATCCTCACAAAACTTTCTGAGGGAGCTACTTGTAAAGTACTTAGAATCCTACACCAAAAAAAAAACCAAACCCGGTGCTGTCGAGTTGATTCCAACTCATAGCAACCCTATAGGACAGAGTAGAACTACCCCATAGAGTTTCCAAGGAGCGCCTGGCAGATTTGAACTGCTGACCCTTTGGTTAGCAGCCGTAGCACTCAACCACTACACCACCAGGGTTTCCAGAATCCTACAGTAACAAAAAAAAAGACCACCGCCATGGAGTTGACTCCAACTCATAGTGACCCTGTAGGACAGAGTAGAACTGCCACATAGGGTTTCTAAGGCTGTAATCTTTATGCAAGCAGACTGCCACTTCTTTCTCCCTAGGAGCAGCTGGTGGGTTCTAACCTCCAATCTTTTCAGTTGGCAACAGAGTGCTTTTACCACCGCACCACCGGGGCTCCTCTCATCCTACAGTAAACCAAACAAAACCCATTGCCATCGAGTCGATTCCAACGCATAGTAAATACTAGATCTGGTAAAGACTAGATGTTGTCATTGTCTCCCTCACATAGCTAAGGGGCCCTGGTGGCACAGTGGTTAAGAGCTCTATCTGCTGCTAACCAAAAGGCTGGCAGTTCGAATCCATCAGCCATTCCTTGGAAATCATATGGGGCAGGTCCACTCCGTCCTATAGGGTCACTATGAGTCGAACTGACTCGATGGCAACAGGTTTGGTCTGATTTTTTGGTGTACAGGTAAGTGAACCAAGGCACTGGGAGGCCAATGTCTTCCCAGAGTTCACACAGCTTGAGCCCAGGTGGCTTCTCTCCACGGTCCACACCTCCAGTCTCTATGGTTTTCACACGAATGGCCTCCCTGAGAAGGGAGGTGCCATAGAGCGAGGGCTGTACGGTGATAGGGACAGTACTCAGGACAGGGGGTACAGGTGCAAAGGGCTGGAGGCCAGCCCGTAGCTGAGGGTGGGAAATAAAATACTTTACGCTTTCCCCATCCCAGCTTTGAAATGGTAAGGGTAATACTAAACCTGCAATTTTAGAATGCTCCACGATTAAATTTTCATATTTTTCTTCCACCTCTTGAAGACTGATTTGAGAGGTGAAGAGTAAACTTGATTTAACCTGCTTTCTTTTTCTCCAAAGTTTTCTGTGTAGCTTTTCTTTTTAATATTGAATTCTTACACATGCCAGGGTTTGCTTTTTTTTCTTTTTCGCTTTTTTTTTTTTAACTTTTTATTTGGAAATGATTTCAAACTTACAGAAAAGTTGCAAGAACGCTTACATTCTTCCACTCAGATTCACTAAGTGTTAACATCTTACTGTATTTTCCTTATTCTGTCTCTCTCTGCCCCTCTTTCTCTGTGTGTGTATTTATGCACACATATAGAAACTTTTTTTCTGACTTATTTGAGGAACCTTCAAATGAGCGCAGCAGGTTTGCACTCATCTGCTAACCTGAAGGTGGATGATTTGAAGTCACCCAGCAGTACTGCTGAAGGAAGTCCTGTTGACCTTCTTCCGTAAAGATTACAGCCAAGAAAACACTATGGAGCAGCTCTGCTCTGTAACACATAGGGTCACCATGAGTCCGAATCAACTCAACAGCGATGGGTTTGGTTTCCCGTGTCATGGCGTTTTACTTCAACGTGTGTTTCGTTAACATATTTATCTAATTTTTATTATAAAAACATTCAAACAGAAAAGTTGAAAAAAGAGTAAGCACTCATATTCCCTCCATCTTAACTGAGAACTTAATATTGTCCATAGTTGCTCTGTCTATGAACATAGACACACATACACAAATGTTTTGGGTTTTATTTTTCTAAACTATTTGAAATTAAGTTGCAGACCACTTTGCCCCTTTGGCATCTGCTAAGAAAAGAAAGGGAGCCCTGGTGACACAATGGTTAAGCACTTGGCTGCTAACTGAGAGGTCGGCAGGTTCAAACCCACCAGCCGCTCCTTGGGAGAAAGATGTGGCCAGCTGCTTCCATAAAGTTTACAGCCTTGGAAACCCTATGGGGCAGTTCTACTCTAATCTATAGGGTTCCTCAGAGTCAGAATCGACACCATGGCAGTGGGGTTCGTTTTTGGTTTTTTGTTTTTAATCTGAAGAAAAGAATTTTCCTTTTCAGAAGCATAGTATGATTATCACACCTGAGAAAATTAACCCTAATTCCCTCCTATCCTGTAATTATTACAGTATAATATTCCCTCCATATTCAAATTTCAAGGGGAAGGATTAGAAGGATCCTTTGTCACCTAAGGAGCTTGAATTTTATCTTGAGGGCCTGGGAGTGGTGGTTTTTTAAGGAGGTTCCTGAAAGGATTAGAAAGAAACCCAAGGCAAGATGCAGACTGGGCCTGAGATGGCAAACTGCTGACAATGTGGAATTAGAAGGCAGGGAAGCAGGACCCTGAGGCTCTTGCTGCGTGACCACGGGCCACCACTTCAGACTCTGAGCCTCAGTTTCCTCATCTGCAAACAGGGTATCCTGCTGGCTATTTCATGGGGTTAAGAATCAGTGAGACAATCATACCAACTCTGACTCACGGCGACCCCGTGTCAGAGTAGAACTGTGCTCCACAGGGTTTTCAGTGGCTGATTTCTCAAGCTGATCACCAGGCCTTTCTTCCCAGGAGCCTCTGGGTGCACGCAAACTGCCAACCTCTCAGTTGGCAGCTGAGCATCTTAACATTTTGCACCACCTAGTTCTACTCTGACACATATGGGGTTGCCATGAGTTGGAGTCAACTTGATGGCAACCGGCTTGGGCTTTTTTGTTTTGTTTTATTAGAAGATGAGGTCTAGGGCAAAAACAAGACAGGGCAAAGGGGATTTGGATATGCCAGAGAGTGTTTGTGATTTCAAATAGGATGGTCAGGGGAGGCCTTATTGAAAGATGACCTTTAAGCAAAGTTTGCAAGAAGGAGAGGGAGAGCACCCTGAGGCTGACAGAGAAGAGCCTGTGGTTCGAGGGGCGGGCCATCGCAGACCTACGAGACGGGAGCAGGGCTGGAGTGGAGCACGTGAAGGGATGGTGGGAGGTGATGTCAGAGACTGAGGGGGCTATGATGAGGGCTTTGCTTTCTTCTGAGTGAGATGGAGCCCAAGGAAGTGATGGAACTCAGGTGTTCACACGGTCCCTCTGGCTGCACGTGGGGGACAGGGAGACGTGGGACAAGGCTGCTGCATTAACAGTGAATGGGACCAGGTGGGGGTGAGAAGTGGTCAGATTCAGAGTTACTGTGCTTTGCTGACAGCTCACATGTGGGGTGGGAGAGTAAGAGGAGCCTGGCAAGACTCCCAGGTTTTTGCCCTGAGCCTTCGGGCGGCTATGGGGAGCCAGTGGCAGGTTTTGTCCTGGCCCAAAACCGGAAAAGCCCGAAGGCAGGTCTGGCTGGGAGGCTGTGGGGCTGGCCAGGCTGTCCTGAAGCCACAGTTGACCCTGCCCTGTGCCCCCAGCCTTTCTGCTATGGGACCCAGCCAAGGTGCCTCCACGACTGCAGGACGTGACCGATGACCACATTCGCATGCACAAGGTGTTGCAGGAGTCTGGCCTGAAGTATGTCGCTGTGATGCCGCCCCACATAGGTGAGTTGGACAGGGACCCGGAGGCCATGTCTCCACCAGCCTGCTCTCTCCCACCCTCAGAGGAGATCCACAAGGCCTTCCCTGGCCACCCTAAAACTGCAAACCTTCCCCCAACACTTCTATCCTCTTTCTCTGCTTTCTAACCTACTATTCAGTTGTCTCTGCTTAACAAACCACCCGACATTCAGAGATAGGAAACAACAACCATTATTATGATCAGCTCCCAGCACTAGGAACTGACTAGACTCTGCATGTGGTGGTCCATGTTTGAGACTTCTCTTGAAGTTGCAGTCAGATGGTAGCTGGAAACGGAGTCATCTTGAAGCCTTCCTCCTTGATGCGTCTGCTGGTTGGGCTTCCTCCCACAATGGCGGCTGGATTCTAAGGGCAAACATCCCCAGAGAGAGAGAGCCATGTGGAAGCTGCATGGTCTTCTATGACCTAGTATCAGAGGTTATTCAGCACTGTTTCCTCTGCGTTAAATGTATTAGAAGCAAGGTACTAGGGCTGGCCATATTGAAGGGGAGATAACTTATACTTGACCACATATACTAGACATTTTCTTTACTTATCTTATTTAGTATGTGCTTCCCTCACTAGAAGGTAAACTCTTTGAAAGCGGGGATTTTTGTCTTGTTTTGATCACAGCTGTCTTCCCAGTGCCTAGAACAGAATCTGGCATGTACAGTGAAACCTGGGAAAGCCTGAAGTTAACGGAACTGCCTTGTTTTTCTGGGTCTCGCAAGTTTTCCGCTTTTGACAGAGTGCAGCCTTACCACGTTTTTATCACTCTCTATTTAGTGGAAAATATTTGAGTTTTCCTTCTCTGACAGGTTTCTGCCTTCTGAAGGTTTCAGTTTTCGCGGGATTTACTGTAGTAGGTGCTGAATACATATTTGTTGACTGAACTAATGCCAGTGAACCACAGCTCGCCATGGTGTTTTTGAGAGAACCAATAAACTACACCTTTATACTTCCTCTCCCCTCACCCAAGGTCTGGAATCGTTAGTGAGAGACACCAAGAGTCAGACATAGAGATTCACTCATGCAACAAATGTTTCTTGCATGTGAACTGTGCATCTGGCCACCATTACAGTAAAACCTGTGAAAGCCAGAGCCTGCGTAAGGTGGAAACTTGTCAGAGAAGGAAAACGCAAATATTTTCCACTAAATGGAGAATGTGCTTGCTGAAAGTGAAGAGGACGTGAAGAACAGTAAAGAGGACTTGAAGCACTTACTGATGAGATCAAAGACCACAGCCTTCATATGGATTGCACCTCAACATAAAAATCCTCACAACTGGATCAATGAGCAACATCATGATAAATGGAGAAAAGATTGAAGTTGTCAAGGATTTCATTTTACTTGGATCCACAATCAACAGCCATGGAAGCAGCAGTCAGGAAATCAAAAGATGCATTGCATCGGGCAGATCTGCTGCAAAGGACCTCTTTAAAGTGTTGAAAAGCAAAGACGTCACCTTGAAGACTAAGGTGCGCCTGACCCAAGCCCTGGTATTTTCAATATGCATGTGAAAGCTGGACAATGAATAAGGAAGACGGAAGAAGAATTGACGCCTTTGAATTGTGGTGCTGGGGAAGAATATTGAATATACTACCATGGACTGCCAAAAGAACGAACAACCAGAATGCTCCTTAGAAGCAAGGATGGCGAGACTGCGTGTTATATACTTTGGACATGTTATAAGGAGGGATCAGTCCCTGGAGAAGGACATCATGCTTGGCAAAGTACAGGGTCAGTGGAAAAAAGGGAGACCCTCAACGAGGCAGATTGACACAGTGGCTGCAACAATGAGCTCAAGCATAACAACAATTGTAAGGATGGCGCAGGACCGGGCAGTGTTTCGTTCCGTTGCGCATAGGGTCGCTGAGTTGGAACCGACTAGACGGCACCTAACAACAACAGAGAGTGACAGAAAAGTGGTAAGGCTGCATCCTGTCAAACGTGGAAAACTTGTGAGAGCTGGAAAAACAAGGCAGTCCTGTCAAGTTCCCGCTCTCACAGGTTTCATCGTGTAAGCACTGGTGATACGGTCCCTGCTCTCCTGAGGCTTACCTTTGGCAAATACTAGATCTGTGGCATTAATGTTAGGTAGTGATAAGTCAAATGACGAAACAATAAAGTCTGGTAAAAGAAGTGAGACGGTGCTGTTTGTTAGAGGGAATAGGAGTGTAAAGGCCCTGAGTTGTTGCCTCTACATTTGCCTGCTCACTGGAAGAGCAATTCTGCTTAGCTCTCTGCCTTGTGGGGCCCCTGACAGGAGGAAGGCTGCACTTACGGGTTTGATTAAGGTTCAGTGTTTAGGTTCAATTTAGGGGCTGTGTTAGGACGCCATTTGGCCCAGAATCTTCAGTGCCGAATTGGTTGTAAAGCTGCATGGTGGGGAAGCTGTGTGGTCTTCAGTCTGGTGACCTCACCTCCCTGAGCCTCAGGTTCCTCATCTCTAAAGAGGGGGTCATTAATACTACTTGACCTCCCAGGTTCGAAATGAATATTTGGAGAGATTCATGCCTGAAAATGATTTAACATGCAGTAGTTTTTTTAGGTTTTTGTGAAAAGTTTCAAAGCTCCAGAAAAATGGAAGGAATTAAAGGTTTATGAACATCTATTGTATTCATTTCCTAGGGTGGGTGTAACAAAATACCATGAACTGGGTGGCTTATAAGAACAGAAATGTATTATCTCACAGTTCTGGTGGCTGGGAGTTGAAAATCCGGGTGTCCACCATATTGATTCCTTCAGAGGGCTCTGAGGGAGAATCTGTTTCACGCCTCTTTCCGAGCTTCTGGTTATGGCTAGTGATCCTTGACTTGTAGGAGCATCGCTGCAGTCTCTACGTGACCATATTTTCTTGTCTGTCTGTGTCTCTGCTCTTTTTATAAGGACACCACTCATGCGATTAGGATCCACCCTACTCTGGCTTGACCATGTGTGCATTAGACTGATAACATCTTTGTCTGAGTTATCTAGTGCTACTGTCCTAGAATTACCACCAGTGGATGGCTTTAACAAACTGAAATTTATTCTCTCACAGTCTAGGAGGCTAAAAGTTTGAATTCAGGGCCAGCGACAGGGGAAGGCTTTTTCTCTCTGTCGGTTGTGGGGGATGGTCCCTGTCCTCAATCTTTCCCTGGTCTAGGAGCTTCACAGCACAGGGACACCTTATAAGATAAAAGGTGATGCAGGCCACACCCCAGGGAAAACTCCCCTTACATGAGGTCAGGGCTGTGACCCGAGTAAGGGTATTGCATCCCACCCTGATCCTCTTTAACATAACCTAACCAAATTGACACACATTTTGGGAGGATACAATACAATCCATAACAATCTTCAAAGACCGTATTTCCAAATACAGTCTTGTTCACAGGTACCAGGGCTTAGGATGTCAATGTTCAATCCATAGTACCCATAAACCCTTTGTGTAGGTTCATTTGTTAACACTTCGAGCTGCCACACTCTCTATACACACACACAAACGCATATGTACTGTTGTTGTTAGGTGCCGTCGAATTGGTTCCGACTAATAGTGACCCTATATACAACAGAACAAAGCAGGGCTGGGTCCTGCCCGTACTCAAAAAAATTGCCATGCTTGAGCCCATCATTGCAGCCAGTGTGTCAATCCATCTCATTGAGGGTCTTCCTCTCTTTCAATGACTGTCTGCTTCACTAAGCATAATGTCCCTCTCCAGGGACTGGTCCCTCCTGGTAACACATCCAAAGTACATGAGACAAAGTCTTGCCAGCCTCACTTCTAAGGAACCTTCTGGCTGTACTTCTTCCAAGACAGATTTGTTCATTCTTCTGGCAGTCCATGGTATATCCAATATCCGCCAACACCATAATTCAAAGGCGTCAATTTTCTTCATTCATTGTCCAGCTTTCACATGCATATGAGGCAATTGAAAACACCAGGGTCAGGCAGACCTTAGTCCTCCAAATGACATCTTTGTTTTTTAGCACTTTAAAGAGGTCAT